>NW_026901866.1:717500-1122500 GCF_033783945.1 Neopsephotus bourkii | reverse complement strand
AATGAACCTTAACAGTAGTGAGACAAACGTCCCCAAAGCATTGCCCTGTGTGGTAGCTGCATAGTTAAAAACCTGGTGTGTACTTTGAAATGTATTCCATGGTGTCTCAGGACTGTTTGCATTTTCAGGTTGAGTACAGTAGGCCCTATTCTGTGCTAATTTAAATGCTGTATGGTCTTGATGAAGTCAGTGGGATTTTAAGAGATTTGCACTGGTGTCTTATTTGGCTCAGTGTTTTGGGATACGTTTTATTTTTCGTTATTATTTATCTTGCAGTGGAGAGGAATGAGGGAGAGTAAAATCTTTGAATAAAATTGTTAGTGAGAATTGGGTAAGGGCTGAGTCCAAAATATGTCACAGAATTTTGGCTTTTCAAGTGGAATCCAGCCTTATGCAGTGCAAAGGAAGACTTCCCTCAGACTAGGATCCGCAGCGGCAGCTGCATTTAGAGCCTTGTATATTGCTTAGTTTAAAACCAAAACAGAACAAACCCCACACCCACCATGCTTCCCATTCTCTAGGGGAAAAAAAAAGTTTTGTATCATAATTGCTTCTTCATCTCTGATTGCAGCACTTAATTCTGGCTAGATGTAAAGCAGGATTGTGATTCACAATCTGAAACTAGGTTTGGATCACAGAATGGTTGAGATTGGAAAGGATCTCTTGTCCAGCTCCTCTTGGTTAGAGAAGCAGGGTTAGGCAGAAAGGGTCACTCAAGATCATGTCCAGGTTGGTGTTGGTTATCTCCGTGGGTGGAGACTTCACAACCTCTCTGGGCAACCTGTTCCAATGCTCTGTCACCCTTGCGATAAAAATATCTTTCCTGATGTTCAGATGGAATCTCCTGCGTTTCAGTCTGTCTGTCACCCATTTAAAAAAGAGCAAGGACTGCCCTTACCATAAAAACTAAAACAAACAAAAGCTAGCTGACAGGTATACTACATTAGCTTGGTGCAGTGCATGCTTGCTTAGGACCTATTTAATAACAAGGCTGTTGAAACCCACATCTTCCATTTCCCAGAAGAATGCCACAACTACTTCATAATAAAGGTTTTCTGCAGTGAGCCGTATTCTACTCCACTTGTTAAACTACTCAAGTAATGGCAATAATCAGTATTACTATTCAAGGTTCATTTGGCCAGAGAAGTGGTGGAAGAGCAAGCATAATTTTGAAGCCCTGCAATGAGGGCACTCATCTAGGAAGGTTTCTGATAGTTTTTGCAAGTACTGCTTATGCATTTTTGAATGAGTCTTTAATATAACATGCTCTCACTGTCTCCCTTTTATCCAATGAACCTGATTTATTTTACTTTTTTTTTTTTAATAGTACTGTTGTTTTAACAGAAGGAGTTAATATGTCCCTTGTGCCAGAATAGTTATTAAAGTCTGTGGGTATGTATAACTGAACCTTCTCTAGCTGAGAGGCATGGAGAAGCTAGTTCTTCTGCATCTTTGCTGAAACTGTGTAAATAAAACCAGGCTTGTTTTAGGAGTGGAAGGGTTAAAATTGGAGCATGGGTCAATGTGACAGTGCACTGAAGATTTTGAGGCTTGAATTCACTTTGCAGGAATTGCTGTGACCCAAAGTGAAGTGTGTCTGTCTCTCAGGCACAAACAACATAGAAGACACTTTCCTCTTCTGAATTTCTTTTTTCCACGTTTCCCTGCAGACAGAACTTGCGTTGCAAATCCCGTTTTAAGATATTTGGCTTTCTTTGTATGCTGTGTATGGTGCTTAGGCAGCTAACTTGAAGGCCCTGGGTGTCACAATAAATAAGTCTCTCTGTCAATGCCTTAATTGGTGAATGCAAGAATATTGCAGGATTTGGAAATGCTTGGTCCTGCCTTTATCGTGTAACTGTTTCCTCCATCCTGCATGTGGGTTCCCATTGGCTTAAAGTAGTGCTGAGGCATGCTCAGACCAGGTTTCCAATTCAAACGACTAAGGGACCAGGGCTATGAAGACATGAAATGTTGTGTGCTTGCCACTCTGTGAAGGTGCAGTCTTATTGAGGAAGGCCCTCAGTTTCCACGGTAGATACCTTCCTGTTTTCTTGTAAAGCTTGTTGCTGGATAATGATATGAAGTTGTTGGTTGTTTTGGTTTTTTTTTTCTGAAATCTCCAGTCTCAAGTTAATCCTGAAACAAATGTGATTTTAAAAAACAAGACTAGCTTAGAGCTGTATGAACATAATACTGTAAAAATAATAATGATAAACAACAATTCGGAATACTTAAAATTCACAGCCTAAAATTCCACTTTTGAAAAAATGTGTAAAATTTCTCAAATAATTTAGACATACTCTAATGAACTGCCATTATATTAAGTGGGGAAAATGTATTAAATTGTGGAAGATACAAAAGCATGTAAAATGTATTTTTATTCCAGAGAAGAGGGAGGGGGATAAAAAAGGGAAATTGGTGGGTACTGTTTTGTGTGCAATTCCCAAGTATATTTTAAAAACAACTTTGAATTTTTATAGCAAATTATATTTTCTGCTAACAAGGAGTTGGGGAGGGATGAATAACAGAATGATTGACAAATCTTTTAGGGCCTGATTTTACAAGATGCTGCGCACCTCCTGATTGCTGCCAATCACTTTCATTTCCTTTCAGTCAATCCGAGAACATATGGCATTATTCAGATGGTGCTGAGCACCTTCAATCACAGTCCTCATAATGCCACAATATCCTCATTCTGTGCAAATGTGAGAATTGCTGTTGACACTTTAAATTGGAGGGTTATTTGGTCTTTGTCTGGACAAACTCCCAGCTGATATAAATGGATGTTCTGCCTGAGGAGGGATTGCAACAGTAAACAATAAATAATCATTTTTTATAAGTACTGTTGTATATACACAAACTGTATGAAGTATTGGGTTCATAAGGTTCTTTACCTCTTCCACTTTTACTTGATGGGGAACAAATTCAATTCCATTCTTGTGGAGAACTGAAGTTTAGTTTACTCTCAGTGCAAATTTTGAAAAGTGGAAACTCTGGATGTTATGTGCACAAAGCAGTTGATTTAAAGAGATGAGGTGTTTAATTGAAAAATAAGAAATTAAATTTCAACATACTGACTTATCCTGCATTGCAGTTACCTGTAGAGAACTTCTAGTCATGTCTATCTGTTTTTGATGCCTCTACAGAATAACTGTCCAGCATCCTCTGCCCAACCAATCAGAATGTAGGAAAATCTACCGATATGACGGAATCTACTGTGAATCTACCTACCAGAAGTATGTTGAAATCTGTGTGAGTCTTGCCTCTAGCTCGTGCATTTAGTGCTCGTGCTCTCCTGCTATTCAGAAATTGCACGTGTGTTGAAAGTGTAGACTTCTACTTGTGTGCAAAACTTCTACAGCAAGGACAGAAATATGTTGTTTAATTCTTTGGGATTGTGCTCTAAAATCTAGAAAGCTAATAAAAAACTCTAAGACTTTACTAAATCTCTTAGGTATGCTGCTGTACAGTGCAATAAACAGGAATGTATACACTAGAAAATCTAGGCAAAATGTATTGCACAGGTGTGTCACATCTTAGGGATTTGAAAGGTGTGTTATGTATAAATTAGCTGTCACTTTTTTTCAGTCATGTAATGGAATGATGAGTTGTAATTTGCATAATCCTTTAAGAAGTCAAATTATACTGTCATGTAGCAGACTTAACATGCTAGCTAGGATTTCATAGCTTTGCAGCTAATTAGTATGTACCTTACAGGACAGTTAAATTGAAGTTGAGTCCTCTTGCTTTGCAGTCATTTGCCTTTGTCCGCTGCCCTAACAGAGCTCGCTTTTGTGTGTAACTCAAGATCTGCACCAGTGCTTCTGACAAAAGTGTTGTTGCTGTGGGCAGGCAAATGCAATGTGCTTGACTTCTGTTACTTTTGCAGTCAGTGAAGTTTATGTTTTACTGTACTAAGAATTTAATAATCTTTCTACTTAAAATTGAAAAGTATATATTTGACAGGCATATTGTAGATGATTTTGTATTAATACATTGTAAATGCATTATGAATTTTCTGTTACCTCGCTGGATTTTGAAACTGCTTTCTGTCACTTAGTGTTTGCTTTTCACACTCCAACTACATTCTTGTTTTGTATCACAGTGTTGTCGTTATCATCTTGTTTATAATGGATTTCATGTTCCAAAAACCCCTTAACTTCTAAAAATCAATTGTACCCTGCATTGCAACAAAATGCTTCTTTGGCAAGGCAGTCATGCTCATTATAATTTTTAGGTCAAATTTTCTCATCTCCTCTTCTTATTCCATAACCTGCTGCTTGTTGAATCTTTTAGCAGTAGGTACAACCACATTAGTAAGAGCTGTTACTTCATGTAAACAAAGAGTATCGTTTTTATGGAAGTGAAAGGAAAAGAGAAATCTAGATTTATCAGTATAATTGCAGCATCAATGTAAATTGGTGATCCAAAATGAAAATCTGACCTCTTGTTTCTGTTTTAGTGAATGGCTATTTCTGGTCTGGTATGATTTATTCGTGATTGTACATTGACTTATAAATATTTCTTGCACTCTTGGAATTTTTGATAGTTTTCCCTTCTATATTTCCAAATAGTGATAGTGTCCAGGGTAACTGCAGCAGTCTAGGTCTAGCATGGTTTTAAACGTCACCATAGAACTTCAGTGGTTTACTCCTCTTGCAACTTCAGTAAGTGTAAAAATGTATTCATTTGTTTAAATGTATGAAACAGATTTGTTGTGCACTATTTATGTCAGTTTTTAGAACAACTTCAAGATTTTGAAACTTAGTGGAAATATGAAAGCTTGGCATAGTTTGTCATGAGCTGAATACAGTATGGCTTCACTCTGAATTCTGAAACATAGTTAACTATCTTTTCTAAAATAGGTGGCACTTATACCCAGGGTAGTTAAACACAGCTAGTTGTGGTGACCACAGAATGGAATAGTTAATGTTCACTTACAAGTAGGCAAAAAATTGCAAAGAAGCATTGGCTAAATAGCTTTTCAAGTAAAAGCAAAACCCGTAAATCAGACTGGAAGTGAAACAGTGCTGGTTTTGACATCTGTTTTTTCATCCCTGACATGTGAATTTTGAAGTGTTGTAGCCCACATCAGCTCACCTGTAAAAGTACAGATTATTTTGGAAAACTAATGGCTAGGTCTTTCTACAGAAAAGATTTTTTTTGATTAGTGATATTTTCTCTTGGTTACTTCTTCCATGCTATTTAAGTTCTCTGAGGCACTCTTTCTGTTGCCTTCCTAATGCATCTTTTTTGGTACTTTTTCTCATAGTAATTTATTTCCAATGATACAACAAGTTGCTGACAAAAAAAAAGGAGGAAAAAGTCAAAATATTTTCATGACACTTTTAAAGCTTATACTTTAGTGCTACAAGACATATGAATGTGTGGTGCTAGATGCTGATCTGCATGATCAATCTCCCCCCGATTGGAATGGGGAAGCAAGGATGGGTGTGAAAAGGCCACTGGTGGTCAACAGAAACAGCTGCGTGACCCTCTTGTTTCCTATAGGATAATTTCTGGGCTGGGTGAAAACTGGCAAACTGCATATTCTGAGAAGTAAAGGAACTTTAAGGACTGGCCATACAGAGCAGGGCAGGACACAGTCATGGATTTGGGAGCTTGACTATTTTATCCACCCCCAACTCATTTTCAAATTAAAAGAAGTATTATGCAAGAAACTACTCTGGATTTATGCTTAACCATGTACCTACTGAAGATACTCTGTGTAAAGCTACTTAGCAGCTAAAATTGAAATGTTCTGATCCTTTCTGTACAAATTTAAAAGGATCATACCATGACCACCTACTCCAAAAATATTTTTCAGAAAACATTTTGGAAAGTAATCTTTTTAGCCAAATCTTAGTGCTAGTGTATATTAGAAATAACAGGTTTTGAGAGTTCTAAAAAAAAGTACAATACATAAAAAATGTAATAAATAAATTATAATACTATTAAAAAAGGAAAACCTGCAAAAAGCTTCTTGCAGCACAAGTTCTTGAGGAGATGGACTAAAGATTATGTTAGTTAATATAGAGAAATAAGCAAAATAGTAAATATTGCAATACAGATCTCTCTAGGCTATTTATGATTCTCTTTCAATTGATTCTCCAATTTAGACATCCCATTTAGGATGGAGTGGAACACAGTTTCAAAAGCTCTTGGTGAAAGAATATATTTCTTTATATATATAGATTGCCCCCCAGTTGTCTACCACTATTGTTGCCATGGATCTGTGTTGTTTTAGGTGGCTAAGCATGTAAATATGCTTTTTTTAAAAAAAGCACTAAAGCTTGAAATTATTACAAATTGTTTCTGTGTTCACTAGTGATAGAGACTAACACACCAAGCATTCCTAGAAGATTGTACTGTTGTGTTTTCTGAAGTAGATGAAATGGCTCATTCTATGGTTTAGTGTGAGGTGTCCCTGCCCGTGGCAGGGGGGTTGCAACTAGATGATCTTAAGGTCCTTTCCAACCCTAACTATTCTATGATTCTATGGCTGTCAATCCAGAAACTTGTCTGTTACTTGCCTGGAGTATGGCTGTCCATCAGCTCCTCAATATTTCCTCTTTTCCAGTCCCCACATCTGTAGCCAGGAATGTCCAGGCTCTTCTTTTATGATGTCAAACAAAAATGACAAAAGAAATAATTTTTGTTCAGTTCTAGCTACTTCTCTGTAACCAAACTGCCAAGGTTTTTTCCTCTTGCCTAGGTTGAAAATCCTTTCTTCTGCTTACTCAGACATCTATGGTTTGCACTTCTGTTCACCTTTGTAAAGTGTCAAATGGTGAACAAAGCCCAGGTTAGATGATCTCCAGAGATAGCTGAAGAGGAGCACAGCTCCTTACCTATGCCTTATCTTGCTAAATTACAAGGAGTAATGGCATGTCAAGGGTAAGGGTTTTTTGCCTGTCTGCAGGGAGTCTCTGCAATGTACAAGCAGAGGATACCTATGGGGCTTTTTTGTTTTGTTTGTTTTCTTTAGTTTTCCCTCTCAGCCTGGACGTTATTCCATTCATAAAGTGGACCTCCAGAGTATCACCTGCACTGGGAGCTGAAAGTTTCAGTTTGGTGACTGTTCTGTGTTATCTCCAAAGCAGGGGTGGAAGAATCATCTCTTCCTCATTTTTTCCTGTCCGTATTAAAGCAGACTTATGAGTCATGTCTGTCCTCAGGAATATGGAGAATAGGGAAGAGTTCTACAGTAAGGTATTTCTTCTGAAATCAATAGCATGGAGTAAGTATGCAAGAAGAACACCTTGCTCATTTAACTCCCAGAAATACAGTTGTGGTCTTACTAGCTCTCTTTCTTTCTTTTCTCAGCAAGGTAGTGAAGTGAGCACAGAACAGAAGGCTCATTGATTTCAGTCTAAAGTGGAGCAATTTGTCCAAGGTGTAGCTTGGCCATATACACATTGTCATCCTAAGCCTGTAAATGCACAAAACATCCAAACTTGATGGACCAAAATAAGCTCCCCTTAGGCTATATGTTGATGCAAGCCCAGAAATATTTGTACAGCTGAGGAAAGGAGGCACAAGGCTAAACCATTCCTGTCAAACTCTGAGGTTTAAATTAAGATTTGTTTATGTATCAAATGGATAAACCAAGAACAGAATGGCTTTGTATGCCCAAGAAATCTCATGGCCCTGGTAGGCAACACAAAAGAGAATGTAAACCTTTTAATGGGCCAAATAGTTCTCCCAGGGTTTCTAGTGAGGGAATTCAACAAGATATAAAACATGGGAAGATGAAAGATTTCTCAGGGCTGTTGAAGCAGTCTGCAGTGCTCATCACCACCTTACTGTGGATAAACCAGTAAAAGACCTGCAGAGGAGAAGCTAACTGTTACAACTGAAGATTTACCACTTTGTGAAAGTGAGTTAAAACCCCTGCTGGCTCCTCTGCAGCTGGGTGTCCTGATTCTGGTCAGTGTATTTAAGAGGCAGTTGATAATGGCTGAGAGGTCATAATCTTTTTCAATTTTTATTTTTATTTTTATTTTTTCTGTTTGTTAGTTGTGGTGTTGCATATAAGTCGACTTACAAAGATGAAAGACTTTTCAGGCTTTTTGGTTGTATATTCTCACTCACCTGATACCATATAGCTGAAGAAAAGAGACAGTAGTTTGAAAGAGTTATTTTAGGTGCAGGAAAAACATGTAACATAGAGCAACGAGACTGCCATTCAGGCTAATGCTGTCAGGTACACAAGGTTGGTTTTGTTTTTGTTTTTTTTTCTTCCAACAATGACTTCAATATCCCATGTTTAGGGTTAACCTTAGGGAGAATATACTGAAGGAGCTCCTATTTAATTTTATCTACTCTCCCATCTTGTTGCATTGTGGCTCTTTCTTTGTGGTGGTGTCCCTTCTCAGTGTGAATTTAAATGTATTTGAAGATGATTCTGTGCATCTCCTCTTCATAAAGCTGACCTCTTAGAAAATACTCGTAGAATAGTTAGGGTTGGAAATGACCTTAAGGTCATGTAGTTCCAACCCCCGAAATATTGAAAGCTAATAACCTAATTCATTCTCTACCTGCAAATGGCAGACAAGTCACTTGCTAACTCCCTTTTTAATATGTCACCTGATATTTACATGCTCAGTGTGAGGCTGCCTGGTGAAAGCTTATCACTATTACAGCTGCTTACGTCTGCTCTCACCTTGGTGTACCTTTGAGCATACAGTGGGTTCTCTGTGCTGAGCTGTTCTGGGTGTCTTTTCCAGGGAAAAAAAAGTCATTAACCAAGTTCAAAACACATCCAAAAGTGAAGCAATGTCTCCTTATGTGTAAGATATAAGTGGGTTTTCTCTGGGTAAGAAATGAGATTAGCTGTGCCACTTTAAAATGATTAATGATCACAGGGTAGCATTAAGTTGACTATCTAATCCTTAGCTGATTGGAACATTTGAGAGAACAGCACTCAAACATAATTTTTCAATAACAGAAATTTTGTCATGCTTACGTTTCTATTATGACACATGTTGCACTGGCTTTAAAATTTTACTTTGAGATTAATGGAATGTAGCCTGAATAGGGAATAAGTAAGATGCATGCATGTTACCTGAAAATTTTTTTCCACTGAATAAGGGCCATATTTATATTTACAGTTCAATACAAATGTTAAAGAGTCACTTAAGACTGCAGTATCTAATTGTAATACCTATTCTGAGTTAAATCCTGAAATGAATTAGGTATTGTTCAATTGACCAATTAGGCAATTACCTTTTGCTGTCTTGCATGCAGTCCCTTAACCACACCCTTTCAGTAGGGTACTAGTCACAGTCTGACAATTCCCTGTTTAAGACAGCTTTTTTTTGATATCCTACAGAAATTGGTTTTGCATTTAATTTTCATTTGAACTCTGAGGGCTTCCTTTTGTGGTGTTTGTTTTGTGTATGTGTGTGGGTTTTTTTTTTGTTTTTTCTTTTGTAGTGTTTCCTCCCGCCCCAGTCACGTTGTTGGTTTCAGAAATTGAGATCAATTCAAATTATGTGTGACAGAGTTACTTTGTGTATTCAGCAAGGTTTTGCTTTTCCCCTGCTCTTTCAGTAGCTTGCTGCTTTGCACAAATGTAGAAGCATTAATACTAAGTATATCCAAAATATTACTTGGGGAAGCAGGGAGCAAGATAAGTTCATTTGGCTTACTAACAGTTCATACGAGCATTCAGCTTGGGGGAAAGGGAGGAGGGGGAAAGAGAAATTCTAATTATGCCCCAGATATAAGGATCTAGCTAAATATCTGCCCTAAAGCTCATGGAAGTAACAGGAGTTGCAGTAACAAAGCTATCCTGGAGCATTTAAGGTATGCTTTTGAAAGGTAGAGTTCCAACTCTGTCATCTTTTGATTTAAAAGAGCAATATAACATAGTAACAGTGTCTTGCAACTTCTAGTTCTTTTATAATCACCATATTCCATCTAAAGAACTTCAGATGAAAGAAAATCCTGCCTTTCTTTAGATGAACTGTAGTTAAAGTATTATTACCTTATTCTCAACCTGAAGTTTTCTAACTTTTATATGGCAGAAACATAACAACTCCAGCATTAAGAAGCTGAAAAGTCCCCCTTTAATATTCATGGTGCTTCTCAGTTCTTCCCCACATTTGGATATTTGTAGAGAGTAGATCATTTATCCTTTTCTTTGACACAGGTTTCTCATTTTTAGCAAGGAATTCTTCCAGAATTTAGATGTTTCTTGTGGCTGTTTGATGAAGTCTTTCTAGTTTGAATACCAATGTAGTCCATTAGTTGTTCCTCTGGTAATGCTCAAGGATCATAGATACAACAACAACAACGTGGTTCTAGGTTATGTTCTGTTTGAAATGGAAAGATTCTCTGTCTCAACATCTGTAGTGATTTATATAATCCTTTTCTATTGCTACTCTGTGTTTACTTGCTTGTGCATCAAAGGATCTTTTCCCCTGGTCTAGCCAGGGTTTTGCACTGTAGGCTAATATTAATTTGGTTACCCACCATCATCCATATGCCTCTTCCTAGGTTATTTTATTGTCTTTGTTTGGAATCTCTGCTCTTAGTTATGAGATAGACAGTTTTGTGCTCAGCTGTGTTAAAACACATCTTATTCAGGTAAGCCCAGACTGCCATGCAATCTGTGAAACTGACAACTCTCTGGTATTTACCATTTTATTATCTTTTGTGTCATCTGCAAATTTTACTGGGATGGATTTTATGTTTTCTTTCATATCACTGATTTATTCTCCTGCACAGGTACTCTGTAGGGAATAAAGGGCTTAAGGAGTTCTTTCCCTGCACAGAGTACTTGTGGTAGATCTAATCCATATTTCAGAGCTGCTGGTCATAATGGCTGGGAGCAGGTTCGGACTACCGGCACTGATGAGTTGCAACCAAACAGGGGCAGTGAGTCATGAGCACACTCTATTTACTTGCAGTAGTACGAGAAGGCTGCAGACTTTCTTTAAAGAAATGTGACACTTGTTTTGCATAGTGATGCTGTTGAAAAGACAATTCTCCCTTGAAAATTTGTGTGTCTGTAGTGATGGCTACTAGTGGATTTTTTTTTTTTTTTTAATTAAGAAAAAGGCTGTTTCTGGACAGAAAGCTGGATGATTATTGAAACAAAGCTAGATTATTTACAAATGAATGTGTTTATTCAGAAAAGAGCAAAGAGGTTGGTTTTGGAAACCCTAAAATCTTTTGTATCAGTTTTCTTCCTAAAGGAACTATTTTTAAGTTCTTTTCCAAATGATGCTTTTATTTAGAACTAAATCAGCCTTTCAAATGACTAGAAGGATTTAATAATGAATTCATCAAGCATAATATTTTATTAAAAATCAAGTTCAGAGTTTACCAGAAATGAAGCTTTCAGATAACATTTTTTTCATTCCTCACTTTTCTTCCACCCTCCCCAAAATGTTTTTTGTTTTGAGCAAACCACAAAATTATACTCTAAATATTTTATTTTCTTTCCCTTAAGTTGGCTACTCCAGCAGACCTCTGCAGCTCTGTACATTGCTTAAACTTAAGGTTAAAGCTAAATTGTTTAGTGATCTATTTATTCTTCACCTAACCATCGGGTTTCATTATAGAAGTGTGACAGAACTCATGTTTCACATCCAGATGTAGCATTTTCTCTGGAATTCTGACTTGCCTGTGACAAAACTATTGACTTTCTGCTAAAATTCCTTTAGGACAGTAGTATCTGTAGTCAATTTAAAGTATTTATAGTGATTTGCTTTCCCTTGAAGACCAATACTGCTCCAGTTAAAACATGCAGAGTTTTAGCACAGTCTGTATCACCTCAAACTGGTAATGCAAGCATTTTTTTCTGTATACATCTTGTAATTTTTTTTTTACAATATTTTTGTCAGGTGTTTATGGTTTTGTATGTGTATATGGACATAGAACTTCATATGTATATGCACATACATACACAGGCAGTTTTGAAAAGAAAGAAAATACAGTAACTTTAGGGAAAAAGACAATGGAAACATAAAACATACTTCTACCTGAGTGCAATAGGAAGGTGACAACTTTTAATTTATGTAACTTCCAATTATAAAGCAATGCTGTATTGTTATTTAAAACAACAAAACCACAATGTCATATGAACTAAAAATATATATAATTAAGATTTGCCTTTGATTTCTGCTAATATAGTGTAAATGTCTCATAAATACCAAACAAAAAAATCTGGTCAACAAGAAGGGGAGACACAGGCTGTCACACTTTAAAGTTTTCTGCTTGTTGAGCAAGAGGAGACACATTAAAGGAAGTCTGTTTGCCTGTCAGAGTTGCACTGAACTTTGTCTTACGATTTCATAAGTGACGTTGGGTCTGTGCCATCTTTGATGTTGCAGACTGCAATACAGAGTAGTTTAAGATGCTTTATCATGTATGATTTAATCAGGCTGCACTATTTAGACTATGTGTTGTGTACTGGGAATAATTTCTGTGTAAAGTCTTTCCAGCTGCATCCGTATAAAAGGTGAAATTCCCTTACCTCCACATGAAAGTCAGCTAAATGGACTGTGGGGAGCGAAGCAGCAGTTGAACGAATTAATTTTGTGTAGCTGTCCGTAGCTGGCTGTGACACTGCAGTGTGCTTCTTCCACAGCTGACTTGCAGCCAGGGCGTGTAGACATCTTTGTGGAGTTCTCGGACTGCTGAGTTTCTATGTATTGATCAATTGTCCCCTTGCCTAGAAGTGTCCTGTAGAGTTTTCCACCCTCTTGCTAAATTCCAGTGGTTCATTTACATGCCTAAGGCAATGGCTTCTTAAGCCTCATGGTTGCAGGGGACTTTGCTACTTACTGTTAGTACCTTTGCTAACTCTAAGATTGGAGGTCATCACAGTGTTAGGAGAGGGAACAGTAACACTGTCTCCTTTTGCATATCCTTTCATGTAAGCTACTCGATGTTCAGTTTCAGGTGGCTGGGGCAAGGCGAATGCACAACAGCCCCCTTGCCCCAATAGAAAGTGCCATTTTTGGCAGTTCTCAGTGATGCACATACAGACGGTCCAGGCAGTGCAGAAAATTTTCAAGCTGTGGAACAGCTTGTGTAACTGCACTGCAAGGTGCAATTAGTTTGGCAACCTGTTAGTCCTGGGGCTGTCTGGAAGCACCCTGAGGTTGTATATGTATTCCCTGTGCTAGGCTGTACACTAGGCAGTCAATTGCCTGTATAATCAGTGACTGATACTGATCAGTGTGTTTGTCATAACTGTGCTTTGGTATAGAGTGTTATGTTGCTTTGTCTAGCGGTATTTACTTAGCCTCAGGAATGCTGCCATGCTCTTCATTTTGAGCTGGATGTTATATGGAAAAGGACATTCATATTTTGCTAACTTGGCAAGTTGAATTCAGCTGATTTTGTTACTCAGTAGAGATGGAAAAAGATTGAAAAAATTGAGTGATATAGCTAAGCTAAGATTAAGAACAGGCTATAAGCCAAGTCTATAGTATATTTTGGTATAGCTTGATCTGTTGGAGGCATTTAAGAGGTATAGTATCCCACTTGGACAAAGATGCATCAGCAGAAACCTCTGTAGCAGATGCTGTTTTACCTGCAAAACCTTTTTACTGATATTGCTTGTTTTGCTAGTAAGTGATGATTCTCCTGTATGAGTCAAAGCAGACCATTTCTGATATTGCTGATTACATCCTTAATGCTTTGCCACAGTGGTGTACCAAGATTGCTCTATTGACAAAATGCTCCTAATGCAGACCTCATGTGATTTTAGTAATTCACTTTTTTTAATTTCAAAGCTCAACAAAATAGGACTCCTATTGTAGAATTTGAAGGGATGTTAGTTGTTTCATGACTCTGTAATGAATAATCATTGGGATAAAGAGGCTGAAGAGCTGTACTGCATTTAAAAATCAATCCTGTTTTTCATAATATAATTAAGATGGGTGGGTTTTTGGGGGAGATTTTTTTTCTTTTTGTCATTTGAGACTTTCTTGTTGTAGCTTGAATTAAGGGTGAGAAACCTAATCTTCCGAGTTGCTTCACATATTTCACTTTTGGTCTTCACAGAATCCTGCTGATAGTGTGGCTTGCCTGATTAATTGTGGCAATGCTAAAGTCCACATGCTTGAGCTCCTTTGCCTTGAAATCAAATGGTGTAAATGAAAACTTCCCAAAGTATCCTGAGCTTTTTCACCTCACCAAAAATCTTTCAGCCAAAATTGATGTGAAAGGTCTGGTGATCATAAACTAGTCAAGCAAAGTGTTTTGCTGCGTGCTTTGAGCATCACCTAGATCTTATGCCTAAGAGAGCATTTTATGATAACCATAACGAGACAAATTCCTGCTTCCAGAGGTCATAGCATGCTTTTACAATCGCTGCATCGCTGCTTGATTACTGGTGATAGTTATGTTACATGCTGGACAGAGTGTCAGAGAGAGGCCATTCTGATTCATATCACCCTGGGGAGCATCAGGCATGTATCCAGACCATGCATCAGCATCAGTGGTAACTGTGGTACTGAAATTGCTAGAAGAGGCATGGAATCAGATAATCATCCATAAAAGAGTACTGAATGGCTGTGAAGTTCACAGCTGGTAGATTCATATCTTGTGGGAGCATTGTACTGTGTAACAGGCAAAAAACTGTAAGCTTACTAAGTTAAGGCAGCTTCATTAGATCGGGGTTTCCACTGTTGGGTTATTATTACCTTACCTCCTCCCTAAGTGTACTTGAAAGTTATACAGATCTTTTGTGCAATGCCAGAAGAAGAGCAAAGCAACTATTCTAGGCCTAAGTCGTCTCACAGAGTTTAAATGGAAATCTAATTATTGACATTGTTACTAAATAGAATGAAACGCATTCCAGAGTGTCAAAAAAAAATTAACTTTTCTGACTTTTGTACACTCCCAGGTTTTTTTCATTTATCTTTCTTTGATGCTTTGATGCATTCCTGCAGCAATGCCTAGTTCACAAGAGTAAAAATAGTTCAAGCAATTAAGTGTTCATCTTTTCCCCCTAGTTTACACCAATCTATTTTAGGTTGAAAAACAGGAATAGATCTTCTGCCTTTATTTGAGGCTTTTATTATAAGCACCGTTTTCCTCAGCAACAGTTTAGGGAGGTGGAGTTCTTCTCTGAGCTTCTAGGCTTGTAGAGCCTCCTCACCTGAGTGCTTTTTAAAGGGTAGTTAGCACTGGCCATACAGCTTTTGCAAGCGTGCAAGTGTGAGGACTTGGTGGCACAACAGCAATGTGTTCGTGGTTGTGAGTGAGAGTTTTCTTGTCTTCTTGCTACTGGAGAACACCACAGTCCTGATAGTGTGTGGTCCCACTCCTGGTTGCCTATGAGCACTCTTTATCTATGTGCTGCTAGGATACTTGTAATAAGCTGGAGTGTAGCAGAAAATGCTATTCAGTGTCAGGTTCTGCAATGGAGCATTAGGCCAAATGCAGTACTAACTGTAAACCTCGAATTACTGACCCCCCCTTTGTGCTTATGTTTTGATACTGAAATTCTCCTCACTGCTAACCTGTATTCCTATTTATTCATTGCTGTATCCACAGCTTCCTTTGCTCATTGTTCTTTAACCTGCAGCCCTAGAAAAATGGGTACATTTTTTGATATGTCAGGCACACCAGCACTCTGTAAAGCTGTCAGGAGTGCTTGGATAGGTAGAGCAGTGCCTGATACAGGTTTTAATGTGCCCAACATTTCCAATGGTGTTTCCTCTGGCTTGAGGCCTGTGTTTGGGAGACCACAGTATGCATTCCAGATGGCACTGCAAACAGCATCTGCCAGGGAAAAACAGGTAAATACAATGAAGCAGGAAGGTAATTGGGGAACTGTACTGTGTAATTTGATTATGGTCTCAGATGGGGGACTCAAAAAAATACTAGTTAAAACGCAAATACGGGTGTTACAATGTTTATTATATAGTAGTAAACAATCCACTCAAATGTACGAAAATTTAGGTCAGAGCTGTAATTTACCACGCTGGTGAAGAAAAATGTTGTGGTAGAATGAGCTTTCATGCTATTGCTTATAGATTTCTTTTTAATATTATTTTATGTGGCTTTTCCAGTGACCTATTTGAGAGCAGATTTAGAACATGAAAACTGTGCTGTTTTTTTATCCTTATTTTAGTCAGATGAAAAAAGATGCTGATTTGTATATGTACAGGAGAATGTTATAAAAGCATGTTCTACTATGTGATATCAATATTTAAAAGTGTGCAGTGCATGAGGGTTTCTATTCTCTGGGCCTTTTTAAACCCGCTTGCCCATGTACCCCCCTTCTTTCAAGAACTGTTTAGAAAAAAGTCTGGGTACTTAGAATTTTGTTTGTTTGTTTGTTTTGTTTGTGTCACTTTAAGTCTCCTGTGCCCTTAACCCCCACAAACAGCTTTCTGGCTTACTAGTGTTTGCTGGAAATGAGAAGTGGTTAGACAGAAATCCTGTTTCCTTCCAAAGCACTGATCACACTTTACGGTTTTCAGTTCCTACCAGCGTAATTGGGTGGCTTTTTTCCAGAAATTGTTTTTGCAGATTGTCAGAGGAAGATTGAATTTAATATAAATTCAATAACATCTACCTTCCTTGAGATGTATGGGTCTTTATTAAATAATAGTTGCTATTACCTTTAACTATATCAGTTGCCGTATTTGGTCTCTTATTTTCCTTGTGCCTTGCATAGTCACTCACTCCTGGGTGCACAAAATCCTGTCTAATTGAAACAGTAGCATTTTACATTTACTGCAAACTTTTTCTTAGCTATATGTCATAATACAGTGTAAAATAGGTCTCTACAAAATATCTATAGTATATGGATCAAAGAATATTTGTGGTGGAAGGAAGCTCACTTATATGATCTAGAAATTCAGTGTAAATACCTAGCTATTTAGGATGATTACCCTTTGGATATATGGTTCATATGGGGGGGTGGAGTGTAAATCACCATATGAATCTGTAGCATGCCCTGAGTAGCTAATTGTGTCTGCAGACAGGTAAGAGTTGGTTTATCACACTCATCTACATATGTGTATAGTCAGGGTCACACAAACACGTACAACAGGAAAGTTAAATCATTCCCATTTGATTCAGAGCATGCCTGTAGGAAGAGTGCTCAGAGCAGTAGGAAAATTAAAAGCACACATTAACCCTGAGTCTTTAAAACTGTAGAGCCAGAGACAGTCACTGAACTTGGCCTTGGGAGGGATGAATGGATAATATGCTTACTGAGACAAATAAAGCTTGTGCAAGGTGCAGGAGCAGAGTCCCTGGTTAGCTGAAAGTCAGCTGTGGGAGAAGAAATGTGGCCAAAGAGACTAGCACGGGCTGACTGCTGCAGTGGTGAGGGGAAAGAGGTGTACCTGCAGGGATGAGCCTGTGGTCCTCAGAGAAGCCCAAGTGATTCTCATGGGTGATGGAGAAACTGAAGAGCCATATTGTCTAAAGCTTTGTATGCTAGCTAGTAAAGGGTACTTGTTTTTGGAATCCAGGGAAAAATGTGTGTATCTTTTGATCCAACTTTTACATATACTGGAAGGGGTGAGCTCAAAATCACAGGCTTTAGAGCTCTTTGCTTCTGCTCCTGACAGCTGCAGAACAAGGCATTGCCTTGCAGGAATAAAGTAGGCTGTCATGGAGGGGGAATCAGGAAAGCCCATGCCTAGTCATTGTGCCAGGGAAATAACAGTTTCATAAGAGTAGAAGAGGTTTAAAAGCTCATGGACTTAGTGAAACATAAACAGAACAGCTAGATGAGTGAAAGGAGTCTTCCACAGCTGCTGTGGTGTTACACATCAGAGGGAAGATCTGCTGTGTGCCAGCTTATGGTTCAGATTTTACAGATTGGACAGATACACTGAACGTGTGCTGACTGCAGTTGTAAGATTGCCGGAAAAGCAAACAAGGCCTTTGAGTTCCATATCCATCTAGAAAATGCACGTGGAGAGGTTTAACTGCTCTGTGCAAGTAGCTAATGGCATTACCAGTTTCAGAGTCAGTCTGGACACTGGAGAGGAACACTTAGTTAAGACACTTCAGGGTCCCTTCCATAATCACAAGTGAAACACTCTGCTTTGTGACTTTCCTGGGTTTTGGGGATTTTGCTATAAGGTTTTTCCAGGATTCTTTTGGATTGAGAAAGGTTTCCTCATTGTGTAGTGCAGTTTTCTTCCTTCCCTGGACAGCAGGGAAGGAAGAAATTTGAATTGAAAAAATATTCAAATCTGACCCAAGACTGCCACTTGTTAGGTAAACTTAGAGTTTAAATCGGGCTGTGTTTAATGTGGAGTGCTTGTGGCTATTTTTTGGTTAAATGTATCAGGATTTTGGTAAAACTCCATTATCTGGTTAGGAGCTAAAATAAAATAAAGGTCTTTAGAACCAGAATATTTTATGTATTTAAAAATTGGAATCTGAAACAAGGACAGAGGAAACAGCTTTTCATGACTTGAAAATTGGAATCACAGATATTACAGTGCACTGGAAGATATAGAGTTTTCAGATCTGGAAGGTGGATTTGCTTCTTTTAAGCTGAAACATTTTAGGAAAGCAGGATAGAATCCTAAGGCTTTTTCTGTTTTATCTGTTTTGTGTTTCTAGACTTTCTTTTTAATGTCATGCTTGTTATTGCATCATTAGTGTTCTTTTATCTTTTGTCTCTGAAATGTGTCCTGAACGTGCTTTTATCTCTCCATATTGTTGCTTGTAAACCTCATACTACTTCACCACTGTGGCACAGCTAAAGCTCTTTTCCCTTGCTTAAGCCTACCGCAGTCTCTCTGGCCCTGCTGTCAATCACCAGCTGGATGCTGAGACAATTTTTTTATAGCAGCTTCTGTCAGTAAAGAGAAAATATTTTGAAAAATAGAGTCTAAAAGCTGAACGTCAGCCTGCTGAGTGGCCTGGTTAAACAGGAGAATTGGCTCTGCCAAGTTTTTGTTGTTTAGGTTTTTTTCTTAGTTTAGAAAAAGTGACTTGGGGTCTAGCCCAAATAATAAACAAAATAAGACTTCCTTGGCAAGGACTCGTAATCGGCTAGCTCACTAAAACTCTTAAGCATCTCCGTGACAGTTTCTGTCTCCACCTTTCCGGTCCCTGTAATGTGGAAGTCTTCAGTCTGTTCTGGGTGTCACACAGAAGAGTAGCAAAATCCCCATAAACTCCAGTAACTCTGTCAGGCACCCTGTAGTTCCCTGTTTTGTTTTCTTTTTCAGCAAAAGCTAGATGATTATAAGTGTGTTTCTGGGTTCAAAATCCTACAGTAAATAGTACTCTGTCTTGACAGGAATTATTCCAAAAGAGTTTCGGGATGTCCTGAACAATTGTACAACCAGGGCAAAACACACTCGAAAGATTTAGAGTCAAGGAGCTGCATACTTTTTTAAAACAGCTTTAAGAAAGGATGGTGGGAGCACATGGCATAATGCATAGTAAATCTTGTATTAGAAAGCTGAAAACCCCTAGATGAGAAGTTGCATTGGTCTCTTGAGCCAGAGAATATTGCTGTCCTACAGATATATTGTTGGAAACTGCATTGAGAAGTGCAGCCTACTTGTTAGTTGATAAATAGAGATTAGAATCATCTACTAGGCTATTTTATGGTGCTTGTTAACAATATTTACCTTCCTAAATTGATTCACTCTAATCCTTGCTATGGCTTTACCTCATTTCTGGAAGACATATAGATAATGTGGTACTTATATGAAGTCTTGCATGTCACTGAAAACCTGCTATATTTCCTTAGCTGAATTGTGCGACAGGATTATATTAACATAGATTTTGGAATATTTGAGCTCCCATGGGGTATGGTGTGTGGTTGATATGACATGACTTGCCTTCAACAGTTGTTTTAACAAGATATCCTTCGTATAAAATATACCAGGCTGAAAGGCATAACTGAGTGAGTTGAGTAAGAAACACTGTTGGCAAAATTCTTCACTTTCATCTTTATCTGATTAATTCAAGGCTGAATGTTACAGGGAGAGTATTTTTAACCTAGCATAGTATTTGGTATGTTTGTCTAAACTTCAACCCCCACCCCTGAGGGGGGAAACCCAAACCCCAACACTTCCCTCCCCCCAGAAAATAAAACCCACCCACAGAAAGCCAATGAACTCCACACCTTAAACCCCCAACCCCTTTTATCTTTAGTGCAAAATCATATTAAATAATTGTTAAACTCATTGCAAATGTATGTGCATTTACTCTAGTTGAAACCCATACTGCTTAAAATATATTCTCACTTCTCCTAAAATCTGCTTTAATAATACATTAATTAACACTTCTGTAGTACTTGGCATATTTAACACACAAGAAAATTTACAGTTCCTAATATTTTAAACTGTGTATCAAAGACTAGCATTAGCAAAGAGAAAATACGCTGTATGTGAATATAGCATTAAATGCTAAACATATAATTTACATGTAGCTCAATCTTTAATTTATTAAAAATAGATATACTTTAATATTTTGATAATACTGCTAATGTTATTTGAATTACTGCTAACATTTTTCAAAATTCCTGCTGATGGCTTATTCTTTTCATCAATTCTGTACAGCAATGTAATATCTAATGATAACAGTAATTAACTTTTTATATAAACAATTTTAGATTTTTTTGAAAATATTGTCATTTTTATCTGTTTTCTTCTTGTACAGGGCTTCTCATACTGACTGAAAAATATTCATCTGAATTATTATCTGAACATTCATATCTAAGTACTTGTATCAAAAGGCTTTGAACAACCATATATTTGAGAACAGATTTCAGATATAGGCACATTTTTACTGTCTCTCAACTTTATGATGCAGGGAAAAAGCTTACTATAGGAGGGTACTAAATGGCTGGAGGGTTTGGTAATGGGATGTGGAGACCTTCACCTTAGGTCACTAGTTTGAATGTAGCCCAGGTGGGTGGAAACTAAAACCCATTATCATCTGATAGCTCCTCTATGGCCTGTGTGAAATGAGTTGGTGGTCCCAGGCAACTTCCTAGTGGAAAGATGTCAATATTGCAGAATCATTGTTACAGTTCTCAGAGATTGGGACCTTTGCTGGAACTCTGCAGAAACATCAGTGGCCAGAGTGGATTCGTTCTGTACCTTAAGTGGTTTAGTATAGGACATGGCAGAAAGCACAATTGTGCTACAGAATGGAGAAACCACTAGCAGTTGTTAGGCCAGGTCTAGCTTGTAAATACACTTCCCAGTTTAGCTATGTCTGGCTCTCCCTATTTGCTTACAAGGTACTTCAGAAAAATGCTGCATGCTGCTTATGTGCAGAAGCATGGGAGGTGGAAGTGGAAGGTGTGAGGGGAAAAAAAATCCAACCAACCAACCCAGATAACCTTCTACATTAGTTAACAGAAAGTCTATAATCCTGGTTGAATTTTCCTAATTGACTCTCAGACCAGCTGACTGACAGGCTTTTTTGCCTGTAATTTTGCCAGCAGTTTCCAGTTGGTTTAGTGATTCTGGTACTAGAGGAGGAAAGTAATATATGTTGTATTATTGTTGGAGGCGGTGAAAGACTCTTAATTATAATCATGTGATAAAATCAATGCTCAAAATTTAATTGTTGTGGGAAATGGCTGTTTTCCAACCAACCAATACTTGCTCTCTTCCTGTTTTTATGCACAGTGGCTTTTGTGTCTGTCTTGAACGTGGTCCTGATTAGCTAATGAAGCTCACCTGGCTAGATAAATGCAACTTCATCAGACACTGTCTGCTTTTTTTGGTTAGGGAATTGGAGGAGATCCCTTTGTCCATAGAGTCTTCTGAAAAGCTAGAATCATCCTGGAAGTCACAGGAGCAGAGTGGCTGGGGTACCTCACCAGTTACACTGAAATGCACTTCATTTCCTGCATTTTTTATTGTCTCATGATGCTGGTGTTTCAGCTTCATTCATGTGCTTCAAACTCAGGCTGGGTACTTGGGTGGAATTACTTTAGAACAGAGATGTGTCCATGTTTTTCATAAATTTCAAGGAAATATTTCTTTCTCCTTAAAATATAGTAAGTAGCACCTTCTCAGATAAGTTGAACAGCAAATTAACTACAAGTAAGATGCTGGGCAACTTTCTGCTGGATATGTTAAATTTTATGTCTCTAAATATACAAATAGTTGCTATCCCAAGACCCTGTATAACAGCATATTCTGTATGCATCCTCCCTAACAAACAAATCCAGTCCATAACATTAGGCTGCCTGAGTACCCTCACTTCCTCAAATATTCAGTGAGAGTTTACAGATACTTAGTTATGTGCCTGTGAGATATTAATGCATGCTTCTTTGCAGTGAACATGGTTTACAAAATGGCTGGAAGTTTGTTTTTTTTCCTTGAGACCAGTCAACAAAATCAAAAGTTCTAAGTGGAGTATGTTTCTGTTTTGAAAGAGCATCTGTCTATAATAGACAAATAATAATTATTACCTATCTATTTTGAAAACAGTAAGTATCAAAATTTTAATAAAGGCTTGTGAATTTTGCAATAGATGATGCTAACCAATTTGAATGTGGTCTTGAAACATTATGATGTAAACAGTTGCAGGAGGCTTGACCTGTATATTACCTTTTCAACACTAATAGGGAAAAAAATGGATTGATTTGTTATATAGCAATCCTTATCAATTGAATTTATAAATAATGCCATATTTAACCAGATCTAGCTTGATGGATAGTTACAGGGGGTTTTGTTTTTTGCTTTCTTAATGAAATAAAAACAGTTACAACTGAGAAGAGGAATTCTGATAGTTTTTAATATTATCTATTAATTTCAAATTCAGTAATTGCGCGTGTTTATTGCTGTGGCTTTGTTTTTTTGGCATGGGTAGTTCCAATTTGTAGTTAACAGAAATCTTTCTTTCAATTTACTTTTTCCTAATATGTCTTTTCAAACCACCTGAACCTAGTGTGGTAACTGTGTGATGATCTAGGGGCTGCAGGAGTTAGACAAGTCACAGCAGAGGTTTGTAACTCTTTTAATTTGCTAATCCATGCATGGAGCAACATTTCCAGCATTACCCAGAGATTAAGCCCTAGGGCCAAGGGCAGGGCCTCAATTTTAGTTTGCTAGCGATAGGCATACTGTGGTTAGAACTAGGTCTCTGCTGTGGACAATACCAAGCCTTTTCAATTTAAATTTCAATAACACTAGAAAAATATTAAACGTGGAAAACATGAATTAAAAAGAAAAAAGACCACGCTGTCTTTGCATTCAGTCATTTCCCTGGATAAAGCATTCGCTGTAATATCAGAGGCCAAAAAATTGTTACTTTTTTCAAAAATGGAAAGAGATACAAGTGAATACAGCATGTTAATTTTATGCAAAATATTTATTTCTGAGGATGTGATTATTAATGAGCAATGAACAAAAAAGAACTATTTTTGTGTAGATGGTTGCATAGATGTTTAGCAATGTAATAAGTATTGCGGTGTAAGAAGTACTGCAATACAATTTTTAATAGATTTTTGTTTACTTTGATTGGTAATTCGTTCACATTAAGTAGGCTGTTTTTAATGTAAGTCACAGGAATGGTAATCATTTTATTTGTTGATAGTAATTTTACAAGAGTGGAAAGATTGTGGATCTTTAGGATCAAAAGGTAGCAGTATTGTGAGTAATAGACA
Source organism: Neopsephotus bourkii (assembly GCF_033783945.1). Taxonomy (NCBI): domain Eukaryota; kingdom Metazoa; phylum Chordata; class Aves; order Psittaciformes; family Psittacidae; genus Neopsephotus; species Neopsephotus bourkii. The sequence goes on along the minus strand of NW_026901866.1, from coordinate 1,098,907 downwards.
CTCCTTTATTATAGTGCACCATAAAACCTCTTAAAATTGGAGAAAGCATGCCTGGTAATATTCAGTTTTGGTTTTTGTTGTGTTCTTTTTTTGTCTGTTTGTGGTGTTTTTTTTGGGGGGGTTAATTACCTCCCATTTTAAACATATTTATTTATTTAAAAGGAATATGTGTGTATATGTATACACACACACACAGATTGTTCTGAACTTACAGAAGGAACTCTTTCCATCCATTAATTTTTATGAGCTGGCAGTATTACATAGCTCAGACTAAATACAAATAGAAGAACCATTTCTAAACACTGCCTTTAGTATTTATTGGAATAACATGTTATGTGGTCATCTATTAATGCTGTATGATTATGAATGTAATTGTACAGTTAATTTTCCTCCTATTGAATTTCTCCACTGCCAATTTTTAAGGTAGCAAAATTATTATGATGAACTTAACCAAAAGGAGGCTGCAGTGGTATCTGTGTGCAAATAGGTGACACAAGGGCGGTGAGTCCTAGATGAACTCCAGGAGCTTAATCGGTAGAAAGGGCAAACTGAAGATCAGGTTAATGGGTCTGAGAGGTCTTGAATACTCACTATTCTGTAGAAGTGCTGCATCCCAGAACAGAAGTCAAAGGAAGAACACATTGTCTGCCTTCCTGAAGTGATGCCACTAAGAGAAAGATCCTAGTCCTGCACATCACGTGTACTTGTGGCTCTGGTTACCATTGCTATGAGATCTATATAAACAAAGATTGCAGAATCTGTTAATATGTACACTTTGTGTTAGAGTTACATAGGCATAACTCCAGTGATTAGGTAGTCAGGTATGGGATATCTTTGATATAGCTCTCTCCTTTGTGGACTCTTCCTTTTTGTATCAGCCCTTCTGTGATACTCGTTCACATCCTGAGAAGTTTTTATAGCATCAACTCAAGTGTGCATTTTTGTTTATTGTCCTTTGTGTTAGGGAACAATGATTGCAGATTTCCTTTTGGATGTCTTTGACTTCTTTGTGAATGTTGTTCTTATTAGATACTGAACCAGTGGGGGCTCATGGCAAATAGTACCATGGCTCCAAAGTATGTGGTATTGCTGATTAGCTGTCAGTGCACTGAGGAATGGCAGTTCAGAAGGGGTGTCCTGGAAGCTGTAAATCTTAATCCTTTGTCCACTGATATTCTTTCTTAGGGAATGTAGTTCCCTACAATGTTATAAATCATATAAAATCACTGCAGTTATGATTTTCATTAAGCATAGTGCAAAAGAATGTTTTTCATCATATCTTTCAATAATCGGTCATATTTTTCATTGCAAATATAACGCAGTCTTTAACAGGCCTCTGTTTTTCTGTCAAGTGTTATCTTAGGTCATAGAAAATATAATGTAATGAGATACTGCATTTGTTTCTTAGTCTTTGGATCCAATATACATACTATTGTATGCTGCAGTTATCACCTCTATATCTATTTTTAAGAAGCCTAAAGTAAATACTTCAAAAAAACCTTGCTCAGTGTTTAGACATCAGTTTTTTCCTACAGCTGTCTCAGTATTTTGGGAATAGAATAGTATTAAACAGTAAAGGAGCTCGAGTCTTCAAAGGGAGATTTATTTAAATAGCTTCTCCTCATCCTTACTGAAGAGTTCCATGCTGTTTTGTTGCATTAGTTGGGTGTTAAAACTCCCCTGACCACTTCATAATAATTATGAAGTCATACTTATAATAAATAAATCTTGGGTCAGGCTCAGTTGAGACTATAATAAAACTTGGTTCCTTGCCTGTTAATGTCTGAAAGGTAGTAGTGCAGTATGTGTGTGGTCTGAGATTTTTGCAGACGTGATCTGCATTTAATCTGGGAAAATTAATTCCCTAAGCTGCTGGCAGGCAGCATGTACTTGTTAATTATTCAGGTGGATGACAAATGCAGAGCAGAGGTTCTCGCAAAGACAAAGTTTGTATGATGCATGTTTAGTAACTGATAGGCTTGACATTCTGTGGTGTCTTACTCAATGCTAATCCTAATAAGCTGCCTGATGAGATGAACGCCTATCCTCCTGTCCTTTAGAGAGAGAAAACAGAGATTTGAAAGAACTTCATTATAGCAATAAATCCCACACTTTCTGTTATTCCCGGTGAAAAGAGATCTTGTCCCAGTGAAAAACACAAGTCAGAATAGTAGCATAATACAGTCTATTGAAATTAACAGAAAAATATATTGTAAATGCTTCTGCTGTAAAAGTAGCTTCAGTTTGTTGTTAGGCCCAAGTTTATGCAGTTTAATTCTCTCCAAATTCTGTAATTTGGATCTAGGAGTTATATAATCCTATGAATATATGATTTCACCGAGACTCGCAAATTGCCAGAGAAGTAACTTGAAAACATTGTATTGACTGTAGTAATTATTTTCTTTCTTTCCATTTTTTGGTAGTGAAGTGCTATGCTGCGAGTATGTGGTCAGTGACCAAACAGTGGTGAGGGCCAGAGTTACCCATGGACACTGAAAGCATTAATAACTGAGAGGCTGCCAGTGCAAGTGGCTCCTGGATTATGACAAATGCTTTTATTTGTGGTTGCTTCCTTATGGTTTCTTTCACTCTTTCTGTATTTTTATTACAGTAGAAAGAATAATAATATATTTAACTCTCCCATGACAGTGCAGAGCACTCAGCACCAATCCCAAGTGACATTTCTTAAGTTATTCTAGGGTGTAATGACCAAAGATGTATCTTTTGTCTGTTCACTGCTCTTTTCCATACAATACACTTTTCTTGTGGCTAACTGAAAGAATAAAAAGATGGGCTTCTTGAACTGGAAGTTTTCTATAAACTGTAGGTACAACAAATTGTTTTAAACGGTGTAATTCGTACACAAAAAAAGAAAACTTTCTACTAGATCACTTTTTTTGTTTTTTTTTTGTTGGGTTTTTTTTGCTTTTATAAATTTGGGGTAGGTGTATGTTGGTGAAGGACTCGTGTATTTTATACTTCTGTGAAACTTATTTCTGTTTGTCTTTGCAATTGCATTTAAACATATCCTGTAGCTCAAATGAATGCGAGGCTGGGAGAGAAGAGTTACTAGATTTATGTCAAGGTGGCAGTGCTTTAGCTTCTTTCTCAGTCCACCCCCTTTTCTGTATGTGTGGTGGGGGGGGAGAAGGGAGGACAGAGTAATAGGGTACTGTAGCTCCAGGTTCTATTACCTTGACAGAGGCCTCCGAAAAAGAACAAGGTTGTTCCTGTTCTACAGACTTCCCTGAAGTGTGGTGGGTGGTGCAACAGCAATCGGATAACAACGTTTAAATATTTTGAGAGGAATACTTTGTGGCTCATGAAGGTTAAAGAATTACAGTAACATAATGCACTTGTTTATCTTTACAAAACACGTGGTGCCTTGAATCCTAGCTCTGAGCAATCCTCCTGTTTTGAGGTGAAGGAAAACGTTAACTTAATTTACAAGGTAGCAGAGTCCTGGGCCTCTCCAGATTAGGGGCTTTTAATCAAATGAAATTGTAGCTAATAATTGGAACTAGTTTTCTGATGCTAGCTGTGAAATTCAGCTGAAATCACCAAACTAATTTCCACAAGGTTTTAAGAGCTGGTTGAAATTAGAGTGTAGCAGGAAAGGGCTTTTGTTCGTTCCACCAATTTGTGTATGCTCTTTTCTTTTTCTCTTGCACAAATTGCTGGGCATGGCAATTTCAATTCCAAGACCACCAAACTTCCTTCTACTAAGATGTAAGGTTTGACTGAAATCAGAGTATATAGGGATAAAGCTTTCGTTTGTTCCACTTATTTACGTATCTTCTTTCCCTTTTCCTTGTGCAAATTGTTGGGCATGGTGATTGCATTGCTGAGACTTAATGCATTTTTCTGCTAAGTAAAATTATGTGCTGTGTAAGTAATTGGTGTCTACAGAGTAATTTCATAAGGTACTTGATGCATAATAGCATGTACTGAGCTATTCATAACATAAGAAAGTTATTTTAGACAGTTTAGCCCCTATGGTTAAGCTCATATTCCGAAGGATAGCCCTCTTTGTGTCATTATCTCTTTTCTTTATTTGCAAATAAAATGAATATTGCATGTATTTAAATCAGAAATAAACAGAAGAAGCTGTAAGGAAAATAATAAATAGTAGTATGCATTTTAGTGAGCAAGTGTGGAAACTGACTTGTTCTTTGAACAAAAAGCAAAATCCTGGCCACAATTCAGTAATACAAAGAATCCTTACTATACTCAAGCAAACCTTGAAAATGCTATGTGTTAGCAAAACCTCATTAAACTGTCATATACACACTTCGATAAACTTTACAAAATACAGTATTTTAAGAATGCCCCATTAAACTGTCATGTACTTTTTCTGCATTTCCTTTGCTATTATTGCTTGATTACCAAGATATTTGTATGCTAATTGAAGCTTTCTTTTTTTCTTCTAATCATGCTTCTTCGCTCAGTCATTTGGGGCAGAACTGGAGATGTGCAATATTTATCTTGGTTTCTCTAAGGAAACTGTTCTTATCTGTGAGATTCCAGAAGAGAATTTGCACTGCCTCTAAACAACATATGAATCAGACCTACTGTTTCCAGAGGCACACCAATTTTACCCATAGGAAGTATTATTTTTTTTTTCACCAATAGGTACATAAATCTGTGACTTCATCCTATTTGCACCTTGGTATCAGGATCAGATGCAGTGGAATGCTTCCTGCCCTGTTGTTCCCTCCTTTTTTATGTTTGCACTCATAGCTTCTTATCAAATGAAATTTTCAGCAGAATTTTTGAGGGGCATTCTGACATCTTAAGCTGCTCTTTAGACTAGTGCCTTGGGAGCAGTGTTTTATCCACTTCCTGGGTGCATCCTAAAATTGCGTTTGACTTAGAGTTTAATTCTTTGCTGGCTCTTCCCTTTGCAAATGTCATGATTATGTTGCTGGTGCTCTGAAGTTTTTGGTGGGGGAAAAGTGAGTGTGGGAAAAGGCAAAAGAGATAACGGAAAAGGTCACTTTTTCGTGGTCTTAGAATGTTTCAGCTGAAGCTCAGCTACAGTTGGACACAGAGTATAGTTTCATTTGCAGGCCATTCTGCATAGAAGCATCACTTTTCCCTGACAGGAGGGGAATGAAACAGAGCTGAATTGGAGCTCATGTTGCTGCATTGAATCTTTGTTCCTTGACCTGAAACAAAAATAGTTTGAGGAAAGCAGCATTGGTCTACCCACAGAAGAAAGGAAAGTAGAGCCCATGTAAAGGAACACCCTACCTATTGCTCCGCCAGCTGTCTTTGCAGAACTGAGCCACTTCTCTACCTAGTCTGTATTTTAAGCTGTGGCTCTTGCCAAATCTGGGGAATGAAACCGGTGCCTATAGGCAGAGTTAGTTTTAGAAGTGAGGCAAAATCTGGGGGACAGATATCCCAAGGGTGCATATGTTACTAGATTTAGGATATGAACACATTTCCCTCTCACCTTCCTGAAATGCAGCTGTTGTAATAGTCTTCAGTGCCTTGTTTCCCTGCCTCTCTCATCAGAGTGCAGTGTGGAAGATTACAACTGAGAATGGGCCATAAATGTGGCTTGGACTTTGGCATGCACACATTATTCCCAAGGTTTCCTACTTCCTTTGCACAGGAGTACTAGCTGACTGAACCTGAGCTAGAAAACAGCCAAGTTTGCAGAAAAAGGGGGGGGGACGGGACAGGACGTCACACCAAACCCAACCGTAGAACCAAAACCTAAATAAACTTAACCACTCACTTTTGCCTAAGTGTGCATATAGCTGTAAAACCATGCTTAAGATATGCCTGCATAAACAAGAACATTTCTATACCAACAGGCTTATATCTCTACCCAGACTGCTTGATAGAGGACAACAGAAAGTCTTTTGTTGCACACAAGTAATGGAGGAAATGCCCAGCTGTTGTCACAAACAGCTGTTGGTTATCATGACTCAATGACTTGAGTTTTCCAGTTGCTACTGTAGAATTCTAATACCTAGATCATCACTCCCATCTGTTGTGAAAGTTAAAGAGTGGTTGAAGGAATTCTAGAAATAAATTAGAAGATGATAGAGAGCTTTTTAGCAGTTTTCTAATTTTTTGTGCCAAAGCTTCAGCCGAAGTTTATAAATCCAGAAGTTCCTCGTCATGTGGCTCCAGCCTTTGTCACCACTGAAACTGTACCAGGGATTTATTTTTTTATTTTTTTTGTCTTTTCACTCTGCTTGTCATTACCATCTTCTCGGTTGTCTTACGTTCAGCTTAGATAAACAGGAATGCAGCCAGCTTGCTCGTCTTATGAGGACCCTGAAAACGATAAGGTAATGAGACAAGAAAGCTCAAAAACTGATTATAGTTCTAACAGCCTCTGCTTGTTTTTCAAAAACTTCTTGTCTACAATGGCTCTTGTCATGCCTCGCACTTCCTGAGCTTTTCATGGGAAAAGTGGAAGGAATTAAGATTCAAATCCACTTCAAGCAAGGATAGTAAGCTCTGAAATCAGGTACTCAGATCAATTCTGAACTTCTGCAGTCAGACGCTGGAAAAATTTGAACAATAAATTAAAATCCCATAGAAAGGAATAAAATCTTCTTGTGCACTGAAAGAGTTTGTGAAGTAGAGGGAAGTCAGTCTTGGCATGTGTTGGACATAGTGAGGTATATACTCCAGTTGCATCAAACAACTTTGAGTTTGTCAGCCATTCTACCTGCGGTAGCAGAGGGGAAGGATTTCAGTACATAAACACATAGACTATCAGTAACTGACTCATTATTTAAAAAATAGCTCCTGGTTTCAGCTACCCTGTATGGCCACGTATGAAACTAAGTTCAATGCAGCTCAACCTATTCCTACTGTGAAGGGAATGGCAGTGAGCAGACTCTGCTTGTGATCTCCAAATAAGCTTGTAAAGAGGATTGTCTTCAGAAAATCAATTTACCATCTTCAGTTAATTTTTCAGTTTTGTAGGTATATGGGACTCTTCCTGACTTTGATTACAAGCGTTCTTTGATAATCCTGTCCTGTGTCTCTTGAGATTAGGATAGCAATAGTGGCTTTTAGTGTTAGCATTATTTTGGAAGACCCTTAAGATAAACAGTGTCAGAGAAACAAACAGAAACAGACATCATTCTTTTTTGGGCAAGTCTTATTCCATATATCTGTTTATGATTGAGATGTCATGCAGTAGCTACCCAGTAATTTTAGCTCATCTTTACATACAGTGCCCAGTCTTGTTTATGATCTAGGTATATCTGCATATTGTGTGATTTTACTCCACCTGTAACAGGTGAGGTAAATCAGGGCTGTTCTTTCATTGTGTCTCTCAGCTCTTTTTCACTCCAAAGATTTCTTCCTCTCCTCAGATTAATGTCTAGGTGGCATGAAGAAGGTTTACGGCTGTGATTCGCTATTAACTTTGAGATCTGGTCTTACTGCTAAGGTATCTGAGCTGGCTATGACAAGCAACTGTGTGAGAGTTCCTTTATAGTAACTGGCAGGAGTAGGTCTGGCCCCACCTTCTAAGTTCTCCTGTATCAATGAAAGTGAATTTCATATCTCGGTGTGCCCAGAGTGAGGAAAAAAGAATATACAGTGATTCACAGGGCTTAAGTTTACTTGACACAATGGCTGCGGTGTTCACAAGTATCTCACTTACTTAAAATAAATTTGGGCAGGGGAAAAAGATGCATAAGATCTTTCTCCCAAAAATCATTCTTATTGATATCTAATCTTTCAGTACTTATCAGGCCACAATTCTCATGTCATAGACTTCTGGTTATAAAATCATAGAATCATGGAATAGTTAGGATTGGAAAGGACCTTAAGATCATCAAATTCCGCCTCCCCTGCCATGAGCAAGGACACTTCACACTAAACCATGTCACCCAAGGCTCTGTCCAATCTGGCCTTGAACACCGCCAGAGATGGAGTATTCACAACTTCCTTGGGCAACCCCTTCCAGTGCCTCACAACCCTAACAGGAAAGAATTTCCTCCTTATATCCAATCTAAACTTTCCCTGTTTAAGTTTTAACCTGTCACCCCTTGTTCTACCACTACAGTCCCTAAGAGTCCCTCCCCAGCATCCTTACAGGCCCCCTTCAGATACTGGGAGGCTGCCATGAGGTCTCCACACAGCCTTCTCTTCTCCAGGCTGAACAGCCCCAACTTTCTCAGCCTGCCTTCATGCAGGAGGTGCTCCAATCCCCTGATAATCCTCATGGTCCTCCTTGCTCCAACAGATCCATGTCCTTTTTATGTTGAGGACACCAGAACTGTACACAGTACTCCAAGTGAGGTCTCACGAGAGCAGAATAAAGGGGCAGGATCACCTTTGACCTGCTGGTCATGCTCCTTTTGATGCAGCCCAGGATACAGGTGGCTTTCTGGGGTGCAAGCACACACTGCCGGCTCATGTTCATTTTCTCATTGACCAACACCCCCAAGTCCTTCTCCACAGGGCTGCTCTGAATCTCTTCTCTGCCCAACCTGTGGCTGTGCCTGGGATTGCTCCTACCCAGGTGTAGGACCTTGCACTTGGCATGGTTAAACTTCATGAGGTTGGCATCAGCCCACCTCACAAGCGTGTCAAGGTCCCTCTGGATGGCATTCCTTCCCTCCAGCGTATCAACTGAACCACACAGCTTGGTGTCATCGGCAAACTTGCTGAGGGCGCACTCAATCCCGCTGTCCATGTCAGCGACGAAGATGTTAAACAAGACCAGTCCCAACACGGATCCCTGAGGGACACCACTCGTTACTGGTCTCCAACTGGACATTGAGCCATTGACCACAACTTTTTGCATGTAGCCATCCAGCCAGTTCTTTATCCACCGAGTGGTCCACCTATCAAATTGATGTCTCTCCAATTTAGAGACATGGATGTCATGCGGGACAGTGTCGAACGCTTTGCACAAGTCCAGGTAGATGACGTCAGCTGCTCTGCTGCTGTCCATCAGTTCCGTAGCCAAATAGAATGACCTAAAATTTTTCTAAGTCTTTTGTTATATTCACATGCATACTCCCAAATGTTTATCCAGTTCTGATTGCTTCTTCTGCCAAAAGGAAGCCTTCATGTCCCTAGCGTTAAAATTCCTGTTATCTGTTTCCTAACTTGTATTATCTTTTTCTATTCCCAACTTATGTATAGGTAAAGTCAGTCAATATCTGAAGTGCTAATATGGATTCCCTATTCTCCTGGCAGTCCAGGATACCATTTGCTGCCATTGCTCCAAGGGCATATTGCTGACTCATGTTCACTTAGTGTCCACCAGGACCCCTAGGTCCTTTTCTGCCAACTGCTTTCCAGCTGGGTGACTCCCAGTGTAATACTGGCACAGAATTTCACACTTCTGTTTGAACTTAATGAGGTTCCCATCAGCCTATTTCTCCAGCCTGTTGATGTCCCTCTGGATGGCAGCATGACCCTTTGGCGTATCAGCCACTCCTCCCAGCTGTGGGGCGTGTCAGCACACTTACTGACGGTACACTGCCCCATCATCCAATAGGTCATTAGAAAGATGTTCAATGTCTTATGTTCCTTGCCTCTTGTGTTGGCTTCGTATCTTTTCCCTTTGAATATCTTTCTAATTTTTCAATCAAATCACGTTCAAACTTTTCATCCCTATCCTTAAAGGTGATCTCAGTTCCTTGTCCAGATGCCTGTCTGCTCTTATTGCAGTGGTGCCCTTCTTCCTGCCACTAGCACAAGCTGGGAACGCTTCCTTGTCTCCTCACACAAACACTGCTTGCATGAGGAATTCCGTTCAACAAGTAAGTGCCAAAAAGAGCTGGCACACAGCTGGGATGCAGTGATTTACTGACATCTCGGAAAATTATTGCTGTCGTGGGTAATAGACTGGTGGTGTTTATAACAGTCAAACATGTCTGATAGGGTTTCCATAATAACTGGAAAGAGCATGATTAACCTTACCAGAGAAATAACACTGTAGTGAGAAAAGTCTCTGAGCTAGCCTGTGTTAGAGGTGACCACCACTCACAGCATTCTTCCTCAAGCAATCTGAAAAACTCAGCTCTTGAAACTTACCCTCAGGGTTCTCTTTTGGTACCAACAAACATTAAGTATGCTTTTATATAAAACACTGTGGCTATTTAGGCCTTCCAAGAATTGCATGACTTAATGGGTCTAACTATACATATACTTTTTTTTTCTACATATACATATACTTTTGCTTTATTTCTCTTATGCTCCTTGCCCTACAGACCTGTGGTCAGCTATATCTGGGACATAGGCATTCATGCTTCAGTACTGTTATCCCAGAGTTGTGTGTGCATGATGATAAAAACAGTAATGACTGCAGCTTGTACCTTAGTGAGAATGTTGATGTAATAAAGTTCCCTGCTTCAGGGCAGGAGTGTCAGAAATGAGACTGCTTCTGTTGAGGTAGCACTAACACTATTTAGTTGAACATAAGAAACAGGGTTTTCTGTGGGGTGGTCTTCAGGGGTGTGCAGAAGGAGTTCAAACCACCTGCAGCATTAGTTCTTTCAGGGAGAGTTGTCAAAGTGCAGAATGAAGGCAGGCATGAAAATAAACCTATCAGTGCTGCTAAATTCTGATGGCTCCCATTGTAATGAATTTAGCAGGGAACCGAGCCTTCCCTTGAGTTGTATCTTTCCTATTTGGGATTCTGCTTTCTAAAGGATGGCACTTCACACACACTGTTTATTTCTGCATGTCAAAGAAATTATGATTAAAATTCTGAATGTTCACAAATTCAAGAATTTTCACTACATAAACACTTAACTGTACTGGGGAGGAGTGAGCATACAGGATGTTATTTGTTTGGTGGGTATTTTATACAGAAGCTCTTTGCCTTCAGAAAAAAACTTCAAAGGCAGCCAGGGACAAAATGTGACTGGGTAAAGGGAAGATTTAATTTTTTTTTTTTTCCCACATCAGTACCATAAAAGCAGGGATAAAGTGGGGATGAGATACATTTGGGATTCCTTTCTTGTAAATGAAGGGTGGTCATGGCTTTTATGTAATAGTCTCATGGCAGTCTGAGTTGGGCAGCCCCAGGTGGTAGGGCAAAGCAGCAGGCAGTACTTAAAGGATGTAGGACTTGGCTGAACACTGACAATGGCGTGTTTTTGTTGTGGCAGTATGAATTAACACACAAAACAACAACAGTGTCATAAAAGCAGGCTATGAGAAAATATGTTTTCTTCTTTTTTGTGATGAACCAAGGCTATCTCCAAGTTTCACAAAACAGTGAAAATGAGAGGCATGCAGATGAGGTTACATAGCAGCCATTGAGGGCAGCAAGAAATGGAAGTGCTATAGAAGGAACTGGTAGCAAATAGGATATTGAAAACCTGAGAGAGAATTTGTATTTGAACAGTACTCTATGTTGAACACAAGATCCAGTCTGGATTGTTTTAAGGTTATGAAACACTTCAAGGATAAGAAGCCTTTCCTGGAAATACCCTTTCTTTAGCAAAGAGTGTTTACTATGAGCCAAGTTTTTGTCAACTATTGTAGCACCAATTAGGACGGTTCCACCAAAGAACATCTAGAATGAATAGTGAAAAGCAGCTGTTCTTCGCTCATGAGGAACAGGAAACAGTATAAAGAAATACCTTTTTGTCCCATTGACTTACACTTGAAATATGCTGTGCTATAAAGTCCTCAAAATCTAAGTTTCAAGACAACTTTCATCAGAAGGTCTTTTGGGAGGCTGCAGTGACACATTCCCTCTCTAAACTGGTCAGAACACTGGCCATGATTCAGACCTCCAGGTCCCACCCTGCTAAACAGACACCTCCATAAACATCACAATAGTTAGATTCTTTGCTAAATAGCCTATATTTTGGTCTTCTTATAGAAACTCCTGCGGGCAATTCCTCTGAAGGATGTATTTAATTTTGTCTGTTGCTTGAAAAGTGATTAGAATGCTGTCAAAGCAAAGTACTTCCAGGTGGCATCCAAACACAGCTTAAGTCTTAAGTGCAGTGAGTGGTCTGAGTGGTCTCGCGTGACTTGGAAGTTTCTCATCCACCCAGCCATGTTTTAGTGTATGTACTTCCAGTTTTACCACAATGGAATATTTCCCAGATGGTGTTCAAATATGTTTGATTCACCTTCTATAGACTGCTTTTGCTCTGACAAACAAATGTGTTGATTCTTCTCAAGTCACTTACATTGGGATATATGTTCAGCAAATGGGTGGACAAAATGAACCATATTATAAAAATCCTTTTTTTCAGCCTCCTTTTCTCTTCTCTGTCTTTTTAACAGATGTCCCTAGCAGCAAAGAATGCTTTCAGTGATGTGAGGAAGTAACACATTACATTGTTTCTTTGTGGGTTTCTGTTTTTAAAAAACACACCTTTTGTCATCTACTTCTTTTTTCATTTCTGGTCAGAATGCACTGGTTTAGGTGTTAGCTTTGACTGCTTTTGGTCTGAGCATGCTCTCAAATTTTTCGGTAAATTTAAAGCTTGGAAATGTAGACTTGAAATCAGTAAATGTTTCACTTTTAAAACTTGCGAGTCCTTGCCTGTGTGAAGAATGTAGAATAGCAATAATGGAATATGTTGTGTGAAACCTCTTCCTTTTAACTGCAAGTGGATTTATGATCACAGTATCTATATTCAACTATATATTTGTATAGGAAGAAACAAACAAGCAAACAACAGAAACCACCTCTGTAAACATTTAAAGCAGATCTAGCAGGATAAAGTACTCCTGCAACTGTTCTTTTCCTAATACTGAAAACTGAATGGTTATACTAATTTGTGATTATTTTTGCAAGTAATAGTTAAAAAAATTTGCTAAGGTGCTGTGGGTAAATATCACTTACTACAGCCTCTCTATTTATAAGTGCTGTACAATGTGTAGTGAGGCAACTTTCATCACTAAATTCAGAGCACTGAACAATATCAGATTTCAGATTTCTATCACGGAAAACAGGGCGAGTTCACAAAAGAATTTCTCTACATAAGGTCTGATTGAGTTGCCAAATCATAGAACTGACTACAAACTCATTTGGGGGGGGGGGGGGAATCTCTTCAGTAACTAGAAAACTTTTGTAAAGTTAAAAGCTTGTCTTGGGTAAGCCATAAAACCAAGCAGTGACTGTATTGTCTCCCAGCTGTGTTATATTTGTGCTAATTTCAAGTCCAAGTCATCAAGGAGTTCAAAAGAGAGTGACATATTTTATTTCACTTTGATTTGAACAACAATTGCAAAGGCAATCTTTTGGTTCTTTTCCAAAACTATACTACAATACTGTAAAAGCAACAGTCTTGTTTTGCTGTTTGGGGAATGCTATATAGTAATAAGGTACATTACCACACTTGGTGAGAGCTAATTTTCATTAGCTTTCAGCTATCAGACAAGTCGTAAGTTGCTACCATTGACAAAATGCCAATAATGCAGTCATATATCAGGCGTTCTTTGTTTAGAGGAATGTCGATCAGAACCCACTCTGGAAATTACAAAGCAGATGAGAGAGGATGATTTTGGATATAATTTGATATAAACATAACATAGTAATAAGTATTGATTACCTAATCTAATTTTTATTCATTAAAACCTTTAAAAAATATTTTATTAAAGGGTCAAATTATTCTTTTCTGTAGAAATCCTTGATGGGGGTAAGAACCTTCCTAAAACATCCTTCAGAGACTTTCTGCAGATTTTTTTGTACCAAGAATCATTCAAATAATTCCACACCCTTTTTTCACCTAAGCCTTACTTTTTGTTTACATAGATTTGTAGCATTCCTTCTGCTTCTTATGTGTCTGATACATTCTCAAATTCCTTGGCAGCAAACCCTGTGGAAGGCCAGGTTGGCAGGGCGTTACTGGGTATACAGTATTACTGGTTTAATCAACATTTCTTGTTTCACTAAGCTATTCAGGCAGAGGAAAATCTGCATGCACTGAGTAGATCTGCAGGAAATGCCCAAGGATGTGACCATTAACAGAGATAGGCTTAATTGGTTTCTAGAAAATATAGTGTCCGCCTTTGTCTTTACAGATGTTTAGTCACCTTAACTTCAGGCTAATCGGGCTAATTAGAAAGGAAATATAGCTAACATTTTCCCTGTTTTGCAATGATTTTCCTTTTTAGTTGGCTTGGTTTTGGTTGATTTGTGATGTGTTGGGTGTTTGCTTTTTTTTTGGTCTCTTTTTATGGTCTTGGTGTGGTTTTTGGGTGTGGGTTTTTTTTTTTTGTTTGCTTGTTTGTTTGGGGGTTTTTTTTCCCCCCCTTTTTTTTTTTTTAATTTTCCAGCATCCTTTGGTTTACAATTAAGGAAATTTTCTCTTTTTAGTGGCCACAAAACCAGGTAAGCCTCTAATTTAGTAAATTTTAACCCATTTTCTGATTGGCTTATTAATGTGTTGACTAGAAAAGAGCAGCTGCATGATTATAGTTGAGGCAAAAAATATTGAAAATCAGAGATTTAATTGCATTTTTGTTTGATATTTGATACCATGGCCTTTAGAGGTACAGTCATTTTGAAAGGCCACCATTTTGCTTCTTGCTCAGCAAACCTTTCCTGTAGAACAAAGTGTTTTTGGCTGCCACTCCCAGATGGGGCTCCTGCCCCATCAGAATCCAGCATGGTTGCAGAACTGCAAAACTGGCCCTAATGATAATCTTCAAATGCTATGTCTGCATTCAGTAATGTCTCCCAAAGTTTGTTCACTCGTGTTTTGAAATGATGACAGTTTAAATCAGCATGTCAGTTCCTTCAGTTCTTTTGGGGGGTTGATGTGGGGTTGGATTTTTTTTTGGGGGGGGGGTAGGGAGATGGCTGTTTAATCTACATCTTTAGTTACTTAAAATGTTTCAATCTGTTTTCCCTTTGTTAGTGTTTATTTAAATATAACCCACACTCAGTATGCTTCAGATACTTTGCACTTGCTTGATCTCTTATAACTAACTACATTATACATTATCTGGAAATCAAGTGTTCTTATGTCTGTGAAAGAGTGAAATTCATCCTGTATACTGCTATCATTCCAAAGGCCTGCATATCTTTAAAATCCTGTTTAACCCCCGAAATAAACTGTGAAAGTATGTTTTTATTAAAGCACAGGCACAAACCATGAACTGGACCTGTGAATGTAATGGTTTTAACCTAGACATATACTGGCTTGATGCTGTCCTCATTGAAGCTGTAGGCTGAAATTTCTATTAGCTTTTGTAGTTCAGATTTATCCCTAACTGGCTCTTTCCACACAAGCAGAATAATTGGAAATGTTTCTGTGCTCAACTTTGCTGTGCACTGTTGACTATGGTACTATGTGCATGACTTTATGTAGTTCACTGAGCTTGCACTTCAGCTAGGTTTTAAACTGAGGAAGTTTAAAACAGTGTAGTCAGGGAAACTCAGTGCTGGCCAGAGGAAGGAGGTAAATCAGTTAATAGGGATCAAGACAAGCTTTCTATTCTGTTCTGTTTGCTGCTATGAGCAAAATAAATATTTCTCCCAATTAGTTCTTGTGGATAATTAGACCAACCCATCACACCTGGCTGGTTGGAAAGAAAGTTTTCAAGTAGGCTTGATTCCTTTCTGATTGAGTCTAGTTTGACTTTGATTCTGATCATTCACACCAGTAGGAAAGCTAAGTAACTAGTCACAGTGAATACCAAAATAGAGAACCAAGTGTTAATCCTCTGCTGCCAAACTGAAGCTTAGTTTTTGGATGAATGGCCTATGGGTTTTTATCTAGGTAGGGAGTGTCAAAGGTGTGGCCCGCTTCCTGGGATTTGTTAATGGGAGTCCTAGGGGTCATGTAGAGAGCACATGGTCGCTGAGTGCCACCTGGTCCCTAAAAGTTTCAAGTGTGATGTATGCATGATAAAAGTAAACTACAGTTTCTCTGAAAAGTTTGGGTCTTTTCAAGCCCTTGATTTGTTATCTTTCTCACTGTGTTTTCCAGTAGCAGGTCATGGGGCATAATTGGCTATTGCTTCCCTTGTGAGCTTCACAGGCAGTTGTGCTGACAGCTCTTGAGTTGCCTCTGGGTCTGTCATACAGTAAAGCTGCTGCTGGGCTTTCTGTGTTGCTTACCAAGCTACTGTGGATTTAACCATTCCTCCTTCCTAAGATGTGATGTATGGTTGAATTCCCTTATTTAAATGAAGGACACCAAGATCTTCAGCTTCTGTACTTCTATCACATCAGTGGATATAAGAGCAAAGATATTGGTATAGTTAGTGCCATTGCTTTACTTCCAGCCTTTTGTAGCAGTGGGGAATTAATGGAATTAACAGAAAGATGTGACTGGAATTATTAGTGAGCAGGTAAATGGGAAGCTTAACTCTTGAATTTTTTTACATTATTAGTAAGAATAGTAAAACATTAGAGCCAAAGATCTCTTAAAAGCCATAGTAAAAAGCTGATTACTTTGGAAGAAGAAAGGGAAAAAGAAGAAAAATAATGTTGTTGAATTTCATAATGCAGAAAGAGCATTGAGTTAAACAGGGGAAAAAGGAATTAAGTGGTTTGCAAATGCAACTGATTTTCTGGCACTAGAAAATTCTTAAGAGAATTCTGTGGTATGCAAGTGCATAGGAGTCTTGAAAAATCAGAGCTTTGAAATAGCTGTTAACACGTTTTCAGTCCTGTGACAGTACCTCCTTTATTTAAATCCAGTTTCAAATTTTATGAAATCTGCAATAAACCCATTGGATTGCCAAATGTAGCCTCTTTTTTTTTTTTTTTTTTTAAGAGAAGGTATATTTAAAAAAATGCTGTGACAAATCAATAAAAAAATGTATCTAAAATTGCAAGTACAAATCAAATGTTGCTCTTGACTGTTTGCTTATATTGAAACGATATTATTTTATGTGAAGTATGTGTAATAGAGCATTAGATTTGAAAACTGTGTTGAATATTATTTCTGACAGCCTTTTTTAGGTTCACTAAAATTCCAATAATTCAGTACAGTATTGAAGTCGATTCCAGAGAAAAATTTAATATAGACTGTTTGCCTGCCAGCTTCAACATAGTTCCCAAGTATTGAAATGGTTTGACACATTGAAATATAAAGTGCATTTGTCATATCTATTGAGGGAGTATTTTATGTGATCACATCTAACAAAACTCAAGTCAGACTAAAACTTAATGTTAGTCTTCCATTTTTACCGCCTACCTCTAAAAAGGAAAAAAACCCACAAAAGAAATCATTGGGAAATATAAGCTACTGTTAGTAATAAAAATACAAAATCTTATCTGGTAACGTCATGTTGACCCTCAACTAATTTCTGTTGTATAATGTTTTAATGGTTTCCTACAATGCAGCTGTTATGTTGCAGCAATGTGCAAGTGTTCTATAAATGTTCATTTCTAAAACTTCTGTATGCTCTTTGTCCTTGCATAAGCGTTTCTGCATTGTACACACAAATATTTTATATGTATCCTGAGGAGAGATTAGCTTGTGGTGACCACCGCAGCATAAGTTCACAAAAAATTAGATTTTTTTTTCTCTTTGTTAAAACATTAGATTTATCGATTACCTGCTCAAACAACAATAAAGATTGTAAAAAGGCAATGGGAATGTATGCTATCCTGATACTTAACAAAACATCTTTGTGTTAACACAAGGCTTCCTTTAGGTTCTATGGGCTTCTGTCACATCAGTGGTCAAGCTCATGGCTCACATGGAGCTGAAGTAGAGCAGTTAGGCTAAGGTTAGGGATGTAAATGAAAAACTGAAGCAGATGAGCCCAAATAGTTAGACAGCAAGAAGCTCCTGTTAATGCCTTGTCCGTACATTTCATGCATGGAGGCTTTAGAAGGGTAACACTAAAGTGTTCTATAAGTGTAGGTGCCTAGTTTCATGATGTTGTAGCTGCCTGATGCTAAACGTGGACCTTAGTGATTTTATTAGCTTCACAAACTGCCTGAAAAGCATGTATGGTGTGTGCTCGCGTGCTATAGTTGTCATAAGGCAAGCTCTGCTGCTGCTTTAAAATGTCCCAGGGTTTTCCTGGGGAGGAGAGCAGAGCAAAGTTTCATTCCTCGGGCTCATGCCCAAGGATAGACTTGATGGTAAAATACAGTTTCTTAAATTTTCTTAATCTTGAGAGGCAAAAATTGCAAGAGAAATACCATAAACATACTGCATTTTCATACTTAGTCTGGTCCTTTGATAATTTGGTGGCATTACTTTGAGTAAGTTTGCTTATTGCTTGCTAGGTATTAAATTATTTTTGCTGCTAGCTATTTTAGTGGTTTTCAGTCTTCTAGTCCCAAACAATGCTTTTCTATTAGCATTGTAATCCAGTGATTTATTTATTGATTTATTGATTATTTATTTATTTATTTTTCTCCCTTTAGATTTAGTTTTCCTGGATATCAAGGCAAGTCTTTTGCACCAAAAATCTACATGTGCTGTAGAAAGATACGATAGGAATGAACTAACACCCATGTTTTTTCTTCTAATATTGCAAAAGGAATACTATTTTAATAGAGTTTTAAAAGTACATGTACTTTAATACTGTGCCTCACTACAACTGGGAATACGCAAAACTTCATATGAATTTGAGGATTCGGGTTGCTTGCCCACTTCGTGTGGGCGATTAACAGGTTACAAGCAGAAATATACCCATTTGTTATTGAACATCTCTGTTGCAATATAGGAGTAAATACTGACGAATGAGCTATATGTTTTGGAGAGGCAGAGAACATGACAGGGAAACTTTCAAATGAAACTTGGTGGGCTTTTTTTTTTGTTGTAGATTTGAAAATACGTCCAGAAGGCTGAGCTTAATACAATGTGTGGCAAGTGGCCTGCATTTGTCTGGAGAATTCCTCTAGGGCAAGACAGCTCAGCAAACACATAAATCCTTTTTTCTCTGTTATCTAGTAGCACATTTAGTTGCCATGGGAATTTTATTTATGCAGTAGATCCTCTGCAGTTCAGTTTGTGCCTAAAGTTTAACTGTACAGCTGTTACTGTAAATACTACATGGCAATATTTTCAAAACACACCACCTTTGAACAGAAAGAATGTCTTCTATTATTGATTTTGGTATGTTATCAAAATACCATTTTGATTACACTAGGATAGTGTTCCCCCAAAAGATTCATAAGTTGATGTAAAGCATGCACCTCCTATACAATGTGCACCTTCCTAACAGTTATTTATTTATTTAGAAAACTACATCCAGCATTTTATCTGAAGAGTGTATTACAGCAAGTGAAATTTGGTAACTTGCAGGAGAGAACTTCACATGAATACAAAGTGCATACACAGCTCTCTGCTTACTTTCAGGTTATTGGTTTTCTTTATTTGCTATATGCAATAAAATGTTAACATAGATCTTATTTTAGATACTTTTTTGTTTATTTGTAGTTCTGCTTTGCTTGCTGGAGACATGGGAAGAGTTTTAAGTTCATTGGCTGTGGTCTGGTTATTAGAAACAAATTTGTTTTAATCCATATTTGTGAAACAACAATAAATTACTAAAGTTTTCTTTATTCACAACACTATGGGTTTATGAATAAAACATAGAATTTGTACTTTTTTAGGAGTGAAGAGATTATCCAACCCTGTTTGTATCCTGACCCATTCTCTGTAATCTCTAGATTTCAGAGCATATTAACCAAAAGAATTACAAATAAATAGTTACAGCGCTGAGAAATCAACATTACTTTGCTATTGATTTGAAAGTTTACTCTGTATATAAATGAAATACTCTTTCCAAAAAATAACCAAAAAAACCAACTGTGGACAATTTATTCTACAGTACTTCTTTACATAAGTACAGATGTGATCGAAATACAGAACAAAATGATTCCTGGTATAAGAACTCATTCCCAGGTATTTCCTCTTTCAGTATAAACTGAATATTCAGAAAATAAATTCCAGCAAGATTAATAGAGTTAATTAAATGCTTTAAACAGCTCCAGTATGGAGATCTTGAGTTCTGCTGTTCAGGTGGTGGTTTGGGTCCTCTGCAACTTGTTTGCTGCTAATCTTGATTCTAAAGAACAAAAAATGCTATCTCTGCCTCGACAAATTGCTGTTGAAACTTACCTGTGTATTAAGCTAGGCTGGATGGTAAATGTATGTAGCTCAACAGAGCACTTAATTCCCTTTTCACCAGTAGTCATTTGAAAGTAGATGGGGAGGGCTGAGGGGTGGGAGCATATATTTGCTGACAGTTTTGCTCATTGCCTGTGAGAAAAGGAGTTTATTGTCTGGCTGATGGATGCTATGTGGACAAAGCCTGGTCAGGAAAATTTCCTCATCAGGATTTGAGACCTGCTCAGTATTTATTTCACTCCAGTACTATTGATTACTAATAATCTGGTGTGGAGGACTAGATCAACAGTCTTAGAGGGCTGGAGCTGAAGCTTTGGTATCATGCTGTGAATGTTTTGGTGGACTTAGTGGGTTTAAGACAATTTTCATGTTTAAGAATGTACTAACCTGATATGCAAACATATACAGCCACACCTATTGTAGCAGATAGAAATCCTGTTTTCTGCTGTGACGCATGAGATCATATGGAGCATGGGGATTGCTCTCACTTTGATACTGACAGAAGTTGTCTATCTTGCTCATATCTGAGGTGCTTCTCAGAACTGTTCACACAAGAATAATCCTGGAGGTTACTCAGGAGCAATGTTTTTTGTGGATTGGAGAATGAAATACCATAAGCATCTAAATTTAAAAGATTCACACATAGGAAATGAGTGCATTGGTCAGTCCTGTCTCTTCATGGCATTAGGAATTCTTAAATAGAGCCTTTCCTCTTTTTCAGATGATGGGGCTTGATGGTATTTTCTGAATTCAGAAGAAACTTGTGTCTTATGTATCTTATTCAAATATGATTGAAAGATGTCTTGACTCTTACTGCATAACTATCTTCATGGGGCAAAAACCTGGAGTGCTGCAGTTGCTTGAGACAACAGTATCAGGAGCTTCCTGGCTGGGACATGAAACCTGACATGTTCAGCAGAGAAACATGACACTTTTGGGAGGAATTACTCTGGGAAAATGGGGGGCTTGCCATCTCTAAGTGTATTCAAATTTAGATCGGCTTTCTATAGTATATATGTTATCCAGCAGAATCACTAGTTTCAATAGAGAAGTTCAGAAGCTATCAGCTGAAAGTCAACGATTGGTGATGTTAGAGGTCAAAATTAGATAACCTAACAAGTCTTTTCTGTCTTAAATTTCATGATGGGTGAGGTTTTACAGGGTTAAACTATACTGTTTGTTATTACACAACTGTAGATTCTCCTGAATGTGATCTGAACAGAGAAGAGAGGAACTCTCATCCTTTACATCACGCAGTGGGAACATAGTGAATTCCCAATAGTACATCTCTGAGAAGTGTTATCAGTGTTCCCATAAAATTCCCAGATCAAAGCAAGAGGCATATATATAGCTTCCTGTACACTAAAAAGGGAAATCTTTTCATTCATAACGTGGATTTTCTTTTTTTTTCTGATAATTCTGGAAGTTTCTGTAATAGAATTCACACATTTAACTCGGCATCCAGGAATTAATATCATTGCTGCTCTCAGTCCAGAAATACTTAGATGTCTGGCAAAAACCGTGTGTTACTATTATACAACTTGGTGCTTTTTATCTAGAGTTTTTTAACCATAGAATATTTGACTTTCAAAGGTCTTCTACACCACCACCATCAACCCCTTCCCCAAATCCTACCATAGTGAGCAACCACATCTTCAACTACATCAGGGTTGAAGGGTACAGCACACATCATAGCCCCATCCAACCTGACCTTGAATGTTTCCAGGGATGGGGCATCTACCACCATTCCAGGCAACCTGTTCCAGTGTTTCACCACCTTCGTTCTAAATTACTTATTTTTTCTTGCTTATAGCTAGTCTGAATCTGCCCTCTTTTAGTTTAAAACCATCACCTCTTGTCCTATTGCAGCAGGCCCTACTAAAAAGTTTGTCCTCATCTTATAAACCCCTTTAAGTATTGAAAGGATACGGTAAGGTGTCCCTGGAGCCTTCTTTTCTCCAGGCTCAACAACCCAAACTCCCTCAGCCTGTCTTCATAGGAGAGGTGTTTTAGCTAGAAGGTCTCTGATCATCTGTTCCTCCTTTGGACTTACCTGCTCCAGCAGATCCATATCTTTCCTGTGCTGAGGACACCAGAGCTGGACACAGTACTCCAGGTGGGGACTTACCAGCACAGCAGAGGGTGAGAATTGCCTTACTTGACTTGCTGGTCACACTTCTTTTCATGCGGCCCAGGATGCAGTTGGTTTTCAGGGCTGTAAGCGCACATTACTGGCACGTGTCCAGCTTTTCATCCACTAGTACCCCCAAGTGCTTCTCCACAGGGCTGCTCGCAATCCTTTGATCCTCCAGCCTGTATTGATACTGCGGGTCGCCTGAGCAGATACAGGGCCTTGCACTTGGCCTTGTTGAACCTCATGGAGTTTACATGGGCCCACTTCTTGAACTTTTCCATGTCCCTCTGGATAGCATCCTGTATCTGAGGTATGTCAACTGCGTCAGTCAACTTGATGTTGAGTACACCTTGCTGAAGGTGCACTCAACCCCACTGTCTTTCATTGATGAAGATATGAAACAGTATAGATCCTAGAGGAACACCACTTATAACTGATCTCTCTCTGGACATAGAGCTTTAACATAAGAATTTATGTTTTACCACTGATTTTTCGCTGGCAAAAATTAAGGCAGCAGCTCAGATTCTCTGCTATAATGGGACAGAAACAGAAGTAAAATGTTTCAGTGCTGTGTATTTTTCAGAAAGAAGAGCTGTAGTTTTGCATTGCGTAACCTGTTCATGTAGGACATTTTTTATTTTTTTTTTTTTTTTTTAAAGATACCTTCAGTAATGGAAACCCATACATCAGAGATTTAGAACATGTATCATGCAAGTAGAGGTCCTGGTCTAGCAGAAGGTATCCCTTCTTGTGGCAGTGGGGTTGGAACTCGATGAGCTTTAAGGTCTTCTCTTCCAACTCTTACCATTTTATGATTCTGTGTTTTTTGTTAGTATAGGCTCAGTTATCTCAATAGGGGTAATTGATGTGCAATAAAGAAAAATTACAGAAGACAATTGCTATGCATACTTGATGTAGTAAGTTTGCAAAATTAACTCATGCATTTTAAAATATTTTAGTAATTTACGGTATACTCCTGCAAAAGTTACTTTTTAACTTTTTCTATTTTGTTCCATCTGTGCATGAAAATGAAGTAGAATTCAGTAGGTGCAAACATCTTTGCCAGAAATTGAGCATTCACAGTGACTAAACACAGTTAATGAGTGTTATTTCTGACTTTCGTGGTTACTAGTTTCTCTTATAACTTAAAACGTGTCATAAAATAATAATTTCTCAAATTTTCACCATTTTCTAGTGGTGTGTGTTGCTTTTAGAGGAGCTTGAGAAACAAAAGATAAAAAAGTGCCAAGTATATGAAGACATTCATGCTTTGCCTCACTCATCTTTTAATCCTTTTTCTCAGTAAAATGCAGCTTCATGCCTAAAATTGAGGGGCATCCTTCAAAAGGATGTTTTCTCTCTGTGGTACACCGTATTTTTTTCTCTTTGGGTATTTGTAGTTGACTGAACTGCAGATACGCTATGTTAGATTAGTCAGAGAGAATATAAAATTAGCAAAATTAGGATTAGTTCCCCCAAAGCAATGGAATTTTTTCACACCTTCTGCTGTAGCAAGCCCAACGTACTCAATGACAACTCCTAGCTGTAATGTTGGCTGGAAATACTAATTGCTTCTACACATAAAACAGGAGGTAGGAGGAAAAAAATATGAGGAGATAGTAGGTTTGGATCCTGGACCCTGTAACCCATACTATAACTAAACTGCAGGAAATCACACTGGAACACTTGCACTACTTCTGCCTTTCCTGATCTCAGCAAAAATCTGTGGTGTTGGCTGTTATACATGAATGCATATATTGCTGTCTTCATTACAGGTTCCTGTATTGGTTTAGATGTCAAGGTTATGGCTTTTTTTTAGTGCTGGTAGCTGGCAGAAGACACCACATTTTGAATGGTTTTCCCTTATTACAGAAAGTGTGGTTTGATAATCATGGTGCTCAAAATAAGAAAAATACAGGGAGAAACCTGCAAGTCAGCAGCATGCCTGTGAAGTAGGAAATGGAATACATGAGGATAGGAGTAAGCACCACCAAAACATACTCATGCCCATCTTGTTGCTCAAAAGCTATTCACTCTATTTGTTTACACCCCTTCCTCCCCCTTCCTCTCGCCCCCATTTCTCTCCCTATTATATCAGTGTGTCAAAATTAATAGACTGTTTTACTAAAACATCAAATCTTGTGTCTCTGGGGTAGTGAGGATGGGGAAGGAATGACCAAAGCTTTTTTCTTGAAGCTCTTGAGAACTTTTAGCCATACTGATAACCTGTTCTCCAGTAAAAAAAGATGGGGAGACCCCTTGATACTTTATCAGAGGTCTGTATGACTGTGAAAAATTTAAGGTGGGTACTTACTGGGGGCAGAAGGTACTGGTTGTTGCTGGCACTGTATCAGTAGTGTTTGGGGTTGCCATATCAGTGCAGCTGCTCTCCATCAACTATGTTTCTTCCCCTTGTGTCTGGTGTTTTTACTTCAGTGAATAATTAACTTCTTGTTCTCCAGAATATGAAGTCCATCCTGTCAGAAAGCGAAGTAGTGTACTGCCCATTTCCAAAGGGTATTTATTCTACCTATTTTTTTTTTTTTTTTCCCAGAGAGGCTGACAACAATTACTTTTAAGCTTTACTTATTACCACTTTGGTGACAGGAAGGAAGGCTAATGCTTTTGTAGCTATTCTTACCACTTTTAACTGTCTTTGAAAACCTCAAGAATACTTCATAATATGTATATATATATATGAAAAATAAAGTATGCTATAATGTCACCCATTGCTTTTTCACATTCAGAGCCTGAAATTTTTGAAACATCAAAGTTATGTGTAATCAAATTTTACCTTTTAGTAAGGTAGAAGTGCTGAATATATGTACTAGAAAGTATATATAACTATGTTTTGCAGCTCAAGCTTGTGATTTAGTAGTATAATTTTATATTTTCCTTGGCCTAGTATGTCATATGATCTTAGAATCGTAGGATCATAGAATAGTTGGCATTGGAAAGGACCTTGAGATCATCAAGTTCCAACCCCCATGCCTCACACTAAACCAAGGCTCTGTCCAACCTGGCCATCTTCTATCAAATACTGTGTTTTTCCTGAAAGAATTCTACTAATGATTGGTGGTTTCATTTCTTTTAAATAATGGCTATTTTTCATAAATTTTCTTATACCCAGTTGCAGTTCTATTAATTTTTGCTTTTTATTTTTTATTTTTAGTATTTTCTTTCCATTTCTTTGGGGTTCTTTTTTTTTTCTTTTTTTTTTTTTTTTTTTTTCCTTCCCCCTTGGTTAGTTTTACATTCTAGAAAACTCAAGGAGTTTTACCTAGAGGTCTCTTTGGCTCCAAGGATGTTGTATCAAGGAAAGACATAAAGTTTGTACGTTATTTGAAGTCTGAGCACTTTAAGGGGTATATAAGATGGCAGGCAACATGCTGGGACACCAAGGAAGCTATGGTGCACCATTCCTCCAGGTGAAATCCCTGGGAGAAGTCTGTGTTTACATATGTGACTGACATACGTACAACTGTTCTTAGTTCCTTATGATACTGATTAATAAGAGTTAGCATGTACATTTTATAAATATATACTGTGTAATTATATAAATCATATACATAGCTCTTTAATGTTTAGAAATATGGAACACTTTTATTTGTAGCATTTTGTCTTCCTGCTATCACATATCATGCTAAATAACAATGATACATAAGAAACAGAGAACAAAAAACTATCTTGTGTGATTTTTATCTGTCCGGTTCCTTCCTTTTCTTAGTTGTATGTAAAATGTCTTGAGGCTGTGGACTTGTATTACTGATGTCTAGAGAAACAGAATCATTTTGTTCATCCACTGAATCTTACATTTTGATATGGAGTGTTTCTAAATTAACCGTGAAGGAATTTGGGTGACTTTAAAATTAGCACTTAAAATGTCATTCTGATATTCCTTACTAAGGGTTATATCCTTCATATTTATATTTCATTGTTGGTTGCATGGTTTATAGTATGCGATAGGACAGAATATGGAACAATACATTGCCTTGTTACCAGTTCATAGGTTTCAGTGGAGTTTGAAGTTGCTCAGGATTGGGCTCCATATCTGTACTTGTTTCCTCACTTGTACAGCTGTTGCTAGCTGCTTCCTTTTCATTTGTAAAAACGGAGATTTAGAAATTTACATAATCTGATCTACAGTCTGTACAAACAGAATTTCAGATGCTAATTTTCACTTGTTTGTTAATCAAAGGTTTTGAAAAGGCAGTGTTAGTGTATTATTAATAACTTTAAAGTACATCCTGTTTATGAGGTAATAACCTTCTGTCATGGGCTGAATTGACTTGTGAGTTTAATTAGCTCAGGATTTGTTTAATACAGAGTTAATCAACCTCACAGTGCCTGTGGAGGAGTTTTGGTTTTATTTTGCATCTTCTGAAGCTTGGCTTAGTAAAAACCAAAGTAGCAAACGATTGATGTGCCCTAAGAAGATAAAGATATGTGTGTGTAAAAACAAGCAAACAAAAAAAACCCAAAAAAACCCAAAACAAAAAATCCCCACAAAATTACGAAAATTTCCTGTAGATATCAGAAACTCTTTAAATAGATTACTTGCTTTTTAAAAACTTCCTTATTACTGTATGATTTCACAGAATTTTGTTGTTCAGCATAAGAATTGAGAAAGAAAAATAAGACAAGGAAATAGCATTATATAAACATATGTATATATCTGCATTTCGGTAGTCTTTGTAGAGTTTATTTGGTTGGAACTGTTATAAACAGTAAGTTAATACATTTATAATAGTGGTTTGGAACAGAAATACTTCTGTCTGCTTTGAAACTGGAGTGGTGGTTATACAGTAACAAGAGAGTATATCCCTGTCTGTTGAAAGATTTGTCTATATGTCTATAGCATCTTACTAACAAAGTAGTGCAAATGTTAGTGATTAAGTACATGGAAGTTTGTTAGGTGAATTTGAAGGACTCACATTTTTTGTATCAATCTTTGAAACAGCTTCACTTATTGGGAGATTTTCTACAGTAGTTCCAAAAAAGAAAATCAGTTTTAATGTTTTTCTAAGGTGCGTGCAATAGTTCAGACAAGAATCAGTCTGAGAATTGCATTATCTGTGTTATACAGGAATCTTGTGGGCTTGGAATCTAGACATCTATGTAGCTTAAATCTAAATTGACCTGTCAGTACTTAAATGTAATGGGAAATTTCAGTGCAGTGTATTTTTTTTTAAAACAGATACTAGTTCATGGTATCATAGGACAGCTTGGACTGGAAGGGGTCTTAGGAGGTCTCTACTCCCACCTTCTGCTCAAGTAGGGTCAGCTCCCAGGCTGCTCAGGGATTTTCAGTCAGGTCTTGGAAACCTCCCCTCTATAACCTTTGGTACTACTTGACTGTCTTTGCAGTGAAAAAGCTTTCTTTTATATCCTGTCTGAAACTCTTTCATTTGCACTTACGTGTCTTGTCCCTCACAATCTACCATGTACCACTGCAAAGTGCCTGGCTATATTTCTCTGTGCTCTTCCTATAGGTACTGGCTGGCTGCTCTTAAGTACCCATCCCAGATCTACTTCTGTTTCTAGGCTGAACTAGCTCCAGGCCTGTAGCCTCTGCTCATGGTGCAAGTGTTCTGACTCCTGCCTTATCTTGAATAGTCCTTTGCTGAACTTCTTGAGCTAACCGGTATATTTTGTCCGTGTGCAGTTCCACAAGGTTCGCGTTGGCCCAGTTACCGAGCCCATCTGGGTTCCTTTTGATAGGAGCCCTGCACACAACTGCCCCCCCCGAGTTTGGTGTCATATCCACAGCTGAGGAGAGACTAGTGCTACACTTTGTATCAGGTCACTGGTAGAGATTTTAAATACGCAGGTCCTATGACAGACCCCTGTGTTGCTCTTGTTCTTATCAGCCTCCAAGATACAGTACAGCTTCTTAACCACTGCGATCTGCGCCCAATTGTCCAGACAGTTTTTGTACCTATTTAGTTATTTTAAATTTTTAATAGTATATTTTAAAGAGAATGGCTTTCTTTGATAACAACTGGATCTGCCATTACTGCTGTCAAATGAATGTTGCCAAAGTGTATTTTAAAAATTACTTTTTATGTGTGCTTTTTCACAACTTTTCACTTATTCAAAATTGACTGTTCCAACTTCAGTAGACAATTCTTGAGTCTGTGATTTGTCATCTGGTTACTTCTGATGAACTGCCTTATGAAATCAAGAACAGAATCATAGAATGGCCATGCTTCATAGCTGTGTGAACAGGACACTCGAGGATTGTGAATTTTTTCTTGTTTTCATTCTGTTGAACATAAACTGTGTTCAGAATATTTCAGCATGTACTACATGTGGCAATTAAGAAGTTCAAACCCAATCAAGAGTGTGGGAAATTTCCATTTAGCTTTTACTAAGATGTTAACCTAAGAGCATTCTGTACATTCTGTAACAGGTGGTACACAGTTATATAGCACACAGGTTGGAGGGGAAAATTGCTAGTTTTGGACATGCATGTAGTTAAACCAAGTTGAAGCTGTTTTTACAAAACAAAGTCCCTATCTATCACTGGTGTTTCAAGATTTTATCAATTTAAACCCCAAATATTTTAGCTCAAGCAGAAGGTACAGATACTGTAAACAAACTGCTTGGCAGAGCCTGAAAACCTGTATATTCTGGAGATCAGAATAGATGGTAACAATTGTCCTGGTTTTACAATGTATAAATAAATCTTCAACTGTGTTCCTCTTCCACTGTTTTACAAGCAGGAAACTAAAATATAAAATAGAAATTAAAAGTCAGCTAGACTAAATCCTTTTTCTTTCCTCATTACTCCTTCCTGGCTTCTTCTGAAGTGTTTAGCCTAAATTAGTCTGTGTTAACTCTAACAAAACTTCTTGCAACCATTCCTTAGGAAGACAGTGTGGCAAGTTTTTAGCAAGACACAAGAGACACAAAACACAAGAAACCTACAAATGTTTGCAAATGTAAATTCCAGCATCTTGATTTGTGTGTTAGAATAAAATGTAAATCAGAAATGGAATCCATTTCATATGGATGGAATTTCTTTTAGTGTGTGAAAGGCAATGAAGAACTGTTCTTGCTCTGAGGGAGAAGTAATGGAAATGTTTGCAAATTCTATGATTCTCTGTTGCAAAGAACCAAATCATAATACATTTTTACAATTTCTGTTTTGTATCTGTTAAACCACAACCCTAGCACCCAAATCTAGTCCCCAGCTAAGGATTGCGTTATATTATCATTAGGAAATTGCACAGCTAAAGCAGCTTTCCTTGGCACCTTATGTCCTGGTAATCATTGCTCTCATCGGTGAGTATTTTCCTTGCCCAGCTATAACCCCTGAACTACTAATATCCAGATAAAATCTTTAGACTGCATATATGCACAGTCTCAGTGATTTCAGTCAGACCTATGTCCAATGTTATATAGAATACTTAAATAATGAGTTGAATTTATGCCTTCAAGAGGTATCATCATATAGGCAAACTAAAATCCGGGGGGCAAGGGTGAGGAAGTGTGTTGAAAGTCATCTCTTGTTTCAATTCTCATTTAATTTTTTTTCATTATGGCTTCCAGTGCTGTCAACTGTGTTGTCATTCCAAGGTTGCTAAAGGAATATTTATCTTGTAGACAGTAAGCATATTGTAAATCTGAATAAAACTTCCAGATCCATAGGCAAACATTTTGGGTAAATGCTCATTTTTAGAACAGTAAAGAAGACATTCCATGTAGCTGAAGTGTTTCTCTGCGGGATTTTTTTTTTTTCTTGTGTTTTATTCAGAATACAAGAAGCATACAGGGCTTTGTGACATGCACCATCTCAAATTGGTCCAAAGCTGATGAGTTTGTCACGCAGCATTATATTTGTCAGGGTAATTTAGCATCTTCCAGTACAACAGTGCAGTTTGCACTCATTGTCCAGAAAGCCAACTCTATCCTGGGCTGTGTGAAAAGAATCATATCCAGCAGGGCAGTTCAAGGGAGGCGATTCTTCCCCTCTACTCTGCTGTGGTGAGTCCCCACCTTAAGTACTGAATACATCTTTCAGCACAGGAGAGATGTGGGTCTGCTGGAGCAAATCCAAAGGAGGACATAAAGATGGTCAGAGGGCTAGAACACCTCTCCTGTGAAGACAGGCTAAGAGAGTTGGGATTGTTGAGCCTGGAGGAGAGAAGGCTCCAGGAGCACTTTACTGTATCCAGTATCCAATTGTATTTTGATACTTAAAGGGGGCTTATAAGAAAGATGGGCGCAAATGTTTTAGCAGGGCCTTTTGCGATAGGACAAGAGGTGATGGTTTAAACTAGAAGAGGAGAGATTCAGACTAGCTATAAGCAAGAAAGGAAGAAATTTTGGGGGCTGAAGGTGGTGAAACGCTGGAACAGGTTGCCCAGAGAGGTGGTAGATGCCCCATCTCTAGAAACATTCAACGTCAGGTTGGATGGGCTCTGAGCACACTAATCTAATTAAAGATGTGTCTGTGTGTATTGGGGGAAAGAGGGTGTGGGGTGGTCGGTTGGGGGTCAAGTAAAAGACTTTTAAAGGTCCCTTCCAACCAAAACTATTCTATGATAGTTGGGTGTGATGTTTCAGAAAGTTCTATTTTTGGCTTGTTACAGTTAACACTTGTGTGCTGCCTTTGGGCCAGATTAATCATTGGCTTGATACTGGGTTTAATTTCTTTGCTGAGGGCATGC
Source organism: Neopsephotus bourkii (assembly GCF_033783945.1). Lineage (NCBI taxonomy): Eukaryota > Metazoa > Chordata > Aves > Psittaciformes > Psittacidae > Neopsephotus > Neopsephotus bourkii. The sequence goes on along the minus strand of NW_026901866.1, from coordinate 1,068,080 downwards.
TAATTCATTTTGCCAGTTAAAGCAGCAGATCCAAACTGTTCTTTTATTGTCTGTATCAGTTCCCTGGAAAACATTAAAATATAAGTTATGTTGATTTTCTTTAGTTAATTTCAAGTAAAATGAAGTTTTTTCCATTTTGTCTGTATAATTTTGCGGCTACTTAATGCCACCTCAGTTTTTGATGTAGCTTTTTATATATACATATATTATTCACAGTACAAGATTACCACTTCAACATCCATATTCCTGTTGGAATCTGAAGTGTCCTTTAAACATCACATTGGGCAGATTATTAAGACTTCCTACTGTCATTTGAAAAATGAAACCATACTTTGTATTTATCCTTGTCTGTTTGACAAGCTGGCTCAGGGTTTTATCTCCTCCAAGCTAGACAACTGTAATGCTTTGCTCACTGGCCTGCCAAGTGGTCTCATTACCAAGCTTGAGCAAAACTTTTTTGCCAGAGAAGTGTATCTTGCAAAAAAAGACAGCATATCTCCCTAATCCTAGCGTCACTGCATTGGCTACTCAGAAACAAAGGATTGATTGTGAAGTTGACCTGTCAACCCCTTTGTGGTCAAGGTCGTGAATATATCTCCTGATTTAATTTTGAGATATATCACTTCCCGGCCTCTGTGCTCTTCAGTGCCCTCTTAGTGCAAGTTCCAATTACAAAACTACAAACCTTGCTTGATAGAGGATTTTACCATTATGCCCAACAGCTAAGGAATAAGCTGCCTATCTCAGTTTAGGAAGCTCACGCTCTTTGCTTAAATCTCCTCTTCTGAAGATTCATGTATCTGGTTTTTTCCTTTTTTTTAGTGAGTTACATTTTATACGTAACTTGGTGGTTTGGGGGCTGTAATATGTATTGTGCTGCTATGCAGAATAAGGTGGTAATTCTCATTTTAAGTAGAGCTACATAAGATTTTTTTTTCCTTAGTTAAAAAGAAAAAAACTACCATTTAGGAGAAGAGAACAAAGTACACTGCTTCAAGATTGCTGTACCCTCCAGAATCCAGTAACTGGTCAGTCATTTGGATTTGGAAAGCTCAGAGCCAGACTTGGCTATATTCCCTTTACTGAAATACTTTAATTATCAAGCTGCTGGCTGCTGTAGAGTGAGGCTTTTAAAGTCACTTCTGTGCTGAACGTGTTATTCATATAACTAAGATTAATCAATACTTGGACCTGAAATTAGATCTGATACATCTTGCTATGTAGACCGTATGCTGTTCTAGATATCTGCGTCTTGTGTTCACGTTTTTTTATCATGTCAGAAAACTAAGAGCAAATCTTTTTTTCATTACTTGTTGAAAGTTACAGGTACTCCACTTTCATATAAAGAGACTGATTTACTAACCAGTGGTCCTTTGCAGAAAAAAAGTGCATTGCTTTAACATTTCAATTAAACACTACAAAATTAAATTGTTAAAATAATTTTGTCCAAAGAAAAAAACCCAAAGTATTTTGTGGAAACCTTCTAAATGGATAGAAAAGAGGGTAAGGTGACATTTCTTAGAGACACAGAAAAGGGGGCTGTAATAATACAGGCACAAAATGATAGCAGTCTGGATGACACTTTTAGCTGTTTGGGTCTCTGAGATCTCATATAGAAAGAATGGGAAAGATTTAGGTGTAAGCTGAATGTGACAGCTTATAACAAGACATGTGGAAACAGCTTTTAGAGAGGTAGGAAAGAGGATGGTGCAGTAATGGAAAAAGTGAGAGAGAAAAGAAGAGAGAGACTGCTGACTGTGGAGAGGTTAGAAATTCTGGTGAGGAGAGTTACAGTGAGTGCAATTGTGGAAGTCAGATGAAGATTGTCTAGATGGGCGAGAAACTCAGATGGCAGTTTTAAATCATGTATTCTAAACCTTGAGAAGAATGAGAGATGGGGGTGGTAGGTGTAGGGTAGGCTGAGGGAGTAAATGAAAGGTGTCTTGTGTCATCAAGGTGAATGCAAAGGATAGGTGTAAGAACACTAGGCACCTTCGCCAATAAGCATATGTTGTATTACGAAATAGATCAAACTGACAAGTCCTGAACAGTTTGATGCGCAACATAGTAAACAGAGTTCAGCAGAACTTGGTAGGTTTGGTTGGAGAGATGGGAGGTGGTAGATGGTTCTTATTCCTCCTCCAAGGGGGTGCTACTTGTCTTGGTAGGATTCATGCTCTGCTACCTCCAGCAGCAGTACCTGCTAGTGTCTATGTGCTAGGCTTTGTTAGGGTATGTGTACTTAGCAACATAATGGTCAGTGAAAGCCAGTTATGTATCAGTTTGTATCAACAAGGTTTAATTTCAACAACCTATTAATAGTCTCAGATATACTGTACAACAGCACAGTTTAGAAGTTTATGCAGTGCCCACATGAGTGATAAGGAAGTTTATTCCATGAGAGACTAAGGCATAGCTCTCTATTTGTCTAATCAGATCTACAGAAAGGCATGTGCAGTAATAAAGTGTGTTTTGGCAGTATTTATGGGGAGGATAAAAATGGTTAAATTCTATATATTAAAGATATACATAATATGTAAATATTTACATGGATGCAGCTTTGAGCAACCTGGTCTAGTGGAAGATGTCCCTACCCCTGGTAGAGGGTTGGAGCTAGATGATCTTTAAGGTCCCTTCCAACCCAAACCATTCTATGATTCTATATGTATATAGTTTTGGTTTTGTTTTTTTTTTGATAGGAAGAAGGCATGTTTTTCTGTTATGTCAGAAAAGAAAGGAAAGAGTGTAGGGTTATGGAGGAGAAAAAGAGAGGCATGTATCTGCTTCTGTTGAAGTTTGTTGGCTGGTACTTGTGTGAAACTTCCATGATTGTTTTGTTTGATATGCTAATATGGAATCAAGTTCCATGTTGGCTGGTAGTGATTGGTTAGGATGTTTTTTCTACAAAATAGTAATTGTTTGTAAAATAAATACCAATTGTTACCATTTGGCTAGATCAGACAAGAGAGTAGAAGAGGAAAATTGATATTGTTAGATGGAAATGTATATGGTTCTTCAAAATAACTGAAAATATTACCCTCAAATAATGTAATGGAATGCTAACTGTACTGTATATAAGCACCATTAGTACATAAAAGTGTGGGCTAATGTGAAAAGTTTTATAAACTTAGTATTTTTATTTTCCTTTCACCTGGGTATCTAACAGGTTAATTTATTTCTTTTCCCCTTGTGGATGATAAGTAAAATATTATGACGTAAGAGGTATTTGTAGTCTTTTGTCAGCCAACTGAATGCAAAGTTTCTGCCAATTAAAACACATGTAGTTCATAGAAACCCGTCCCCGTCAAGTCACAGATGTTTAGGGCAGACTTGAAATGTTAAATTATTGCAGAAAGCTTTGTTTGTATTGCATATACAAAATACATTTGTAGTAGAAGTTAATATAAAATGAAGTTGTTCTCAGTTTTCTTTGCAATAAATGAGCATTTGGGAATACAGATAATATTATAACTTTTTTTTTTTCTGCTTAAAAAAAATAAAAAAGTGGTGCTGATTTGGCTGTTTAAAGTGCAGCTATAATGAAAACAAACATTCCAGTATTGTGAAGAACGGTTGTAAAAGAAGGGGTTGATCTCATTGTCAGTCCTGTGTGTGTGACATGTTGGAGAACTGAGCAGCTCTTTCACAAGGCTTCCTCTTCTCTTCTGAAACTATGACTTTTTCCAGTAGATTTCTTTAAGTTTCCTGCCCTTGCCCAAGTAGATGTTTGTACAGTGCTTCATTTTTACATACCAAAATCTCTAATCGAGAAATTTCCCTGTGGTCTCCCTGCCCCCCACCAAGATTTCCTAAGCTTTGTGATACATTTTCAGGAATACATTTACAATGTAGCTAAAAAATAACTGAACAAACCCCTGAAATGTCAGCCTGGACACTTGGCCTATATAATGTCTTGGACCTTTGGTGTTTTGGTTTGTTTTTTTTTTTTTTTGACCACATACTTTATGGTTTTCATTCCTTGTAATATCTTTGGACAGCAATCAAATGAATAAGGCCTATCAGAGCACAAGTGCCCATTTAAATTAAAGCAGTTAAGAATTTTTAGATGTTAATACTTTGTTCAGATGTTAGCAAATGACTTACACACATGTAGGCAGCAACAAAGAAGAACAGTACATGCTTTTGGAAATACGTGATCTGGGCAGCACAAGAAAAGAAAGGAAGCTTGGAAAGTGTAGTGCTGTGCTTTTGGCAATATTTTGCTCCACACAGTGCTGCCAGAGCAAGAACAGTAGCGGACATTGTCTAAAGCGTCTCTGACCATCTTCTGAACTTTTGGACCACCCTATGGATGGATGGTTGCCGGGACATTTCTTTCACGGGAAGAGTGTCTTCCTCTGCTGTTGCATTTTGGCTGCCTTGTCCTTAATCAGAGTGTGTTTCTTTTTGAGGTGTTAATCTCTTTGCTTCTCCCACAAATGTTGTCATTAGCAGTGTAGGCAGTCACTGAATTCCTCTGTTCTTCAGGGTGCAACTTCCACTTCAGATTTCACTGTTATTTTTTTTGGCTTACAAAAATAAGTCAGAATGCAATTCATAAACCCAGGAAACCTTCTTGAACACTCTTACAGGCACCAAGCACCCAGCAAGAATTAAAACCTTTCTCTTTGCTGATAGCGTAGATTTATTCATTTCCTGGCTTGCAAGAGGAGAAAAACTGGAAGGAGATCCGGGGAAGCTGAGCAGAGCACAGGACAAAAGTGCTAAAGAGAGTGAGACTTTAAAAGCTTTTAGGAGCAGCTGCATTTTGAAGTTGATGAAGGAAATAGAAAAAGCTATTGACTAAGGCCAAATGCAGCCTGAAATTCTAGAAGTGATCTGCTGCAAACCCACTCAGCATGCTAGCCATCTTTGGGTATTTAATACTGACATGCTCTGGGGTATGTGGTGAACAGCCTAGCAGCATGATGGCTGCATGCTAAGAAAATAAGCAAGCTGACATGTGGGGCTTTTTTTGCTGTTTTGTCAATGGGGTATAGTAATAGAGGTAAAGGATGTGGCTCTACAGTGCTGCTGAAACTGTAGATAACTGCTAGCTCTGATAGTAACTCATTATTTCTAGGAGTAAGGGTGTGAATCAGTTAAAACAATTCAGAGGTTTTTCAAAGCTGGTCATAAAATCCTTCATGTAATGCTAAAATCTCCTTCCATTGGCTGATGCTACATATGTTGGAGGCTTTTGGCTTTTTGTCATTTAAAAATATTTTTTAAACATTCTTTTTTCTTTTAATGAATAACAAAAAACACTAAAACATATATATGCTAATAGATGAAATTAATGTGGACAAAAAAGAGACTTGCTTCAAAAGTTCTCAGTAAAATCATAGAATCACAGAATAGTTAGGGCTGGAAAGAACCTTAAGTTCATCAAGTTCCAACCCCCCTGCCATGAGCAAGGACACTTCACACTAAACCATGTCACTCAAGACTCTGTCCAACCTGGCCTTGAACACCGCCAGGGATGGAGCATTCACAACTTCCTTGGATAACTCATTCCAGTGCCTCACCACCGTAACAGGAAAGAATTTCCTCCTTACATCCAGTGTAGACTTCCCCTGTTTAAGTTTTAACCCATTACCCATTGTTCTGTTACTACAGTCCCTAATGAAGAGTCCCTCCCTAGCATCCTTATAGGCCTCCTTCAGATACTGGAAGGCTGCTATGAGGTCTCCACACAGCCTTCTCTTCTCCAGGCTGAACAGCCCCAACTTTCTCAGCCTATCTTCATATGGGAGGTGCTCCAGTCCCCTGATCATCCTCGTGGCCCTCCTCTGGACTTGTTCCAACAGTTCCATGTCCTTTTTATGTTGAGGACACCAGAACTGCACACAATACTCCAGGTGAGGTCTCACGAGAGCAGAGTAGAGGGGCAGGATCACCTCCTTCAAAATGACTAGTAAAATATACTCATGGTTCTTACGTAGATGTGGCATGATGATTATAGCATACTATGCTTTTTCAGCTAAAATAAAGGGAATGCTTTTGCAGATGTAGTTTGTGTGGTGCTGCAGAAGACTAAGGATTTAGTCTTCCTTCTAACCCAAATGAATTAAACTTGTGAGAAAGAAGGAAGTACATATTAGGGCTCTCTTGGACAGGGCTTGGCAGGAAGGTATAGTGGCCTTTGAAACTTCAGGAGGTATTCTCTGATTCCTTCAAAACTGCAGTTTTGTGGTTTTTAAAAAAAGTTATATAATAGAGTTTCTGTGACATAAATAAGCTTGTTTGCTTTTTGCCTCTGAATAAATAATGCATTCCTAGTCTTACATTTCCTGTAACAAAGTGAAATGTGAATAGCAATAAAAAGTCCCAAACATTTTGATCCCTTTTTATTTTTTCTTGGCTGCCTTAGTACTTACTCGATGCTCAGAGACTAATACCAAGTAGAATTGAACACCTGCAGCTCTCACTTTAAGTTATGCTGTATATTGAAGATGAAGGGAATTGCAGGTGGTCTGTATTTCCCAGAACTTATCCCACGTGCCATTGCGTATCTGGAAGGACTTACTGTTCAAGCAATTTCATACTGGGCTTTTTGTGGCTGGATATACTTAAGGCTTTGAATACATTGACAGTTTATGCCTATTCTGGGTTTTATTTACACCTATCCCCCACCCCCAATATGTTGATTTCTCTCATTTTGGAAGTTCTTGGGATGGTTTAAAATTATTTGTATAAGATTTCGTGTTGGGACGTTCTGTAATGTCTTTGCAGGGAATGATTATTTGCTAGCCATCAGTTTTATCCTCTCTGCATCACCTGTTATCTCCTATCACCTGACTACTGCTCTTGTCCATGATTCTAGATTTCTACATGAATAATTGGCATCTTTTTCAGGGTGAGAAAATAGTGTTGTTATTCCTTGCACGTCTGTGAAAGGAATTGATTTTGCATTTGATTTTGATTCTTGGGAGAATAGTGATACCAACAGTCTCATTATTATATTTGTTATTAATAGCAACAACAGAGAATAAAAAGAATTCTGGTTAATGCTCTCTGAATCTGAATTCCACCTTAGATCTGGGTAGTCCTTTCTCATTTTCTCAGAATCATTTTCTGTTAGATTCAGTTGAGCCAGACATTCTTTCTAACCTTTTCAGCTTCAAGAAAAAAATCAGCTAGTTTTGCCATTTAAGAATTCTGGCCTTTCACTTCAACCTTTGCCTGTGTATGGGCCCAAAGCATGTTATTTCAACCATGCAGTGTAAATGCAGATCTTCCATAGTATAAGAGCAGAAACGGGGCATGTGGGCTTTGGTGCATAATGTAGATAGCTGTATTATTAACAAATAAATTGTGTGATCTTGCACATGTTGCTAAAAGAATAAGTTCCAACAGTTGAACTGAACTTCAGTTCAAAAATCATCACATAAGAAATAATGGGTAGGTTATGGGGCAAGGAAAAGTGGAACATAGTACAAATACTGAATTTGAAATTAATCATGATCAAATAAAATGTTTCCTGTGCATATCAAGGGGGAGGATATAGCCCTACAAGATCATCACACATCAGAAAATATGGAATGGATGTTTTGCAGGCTATGGTAGCAGATGTTGGGAGAGGAAGAGAAAGTGGGACAGTCCTTTTAGATCTTCCAGCCATCGAGTCCGTTGCTGGAGTAAGTGAAACTGTATGTGTCGCTATTTAAACAAAATAAACTACCCATAAATTACTTAACTTCTAAAACTCTTTTCAAACAATTAATGAATTTCACAATTCCCTTTTTGAGAACTTAATTCTGAAATGTTTATAAAATCAGATGAAAAGCCAGATAGAAGTACAGATTCTAGCTTTGAATTTTTTTCTACATCTGTGGTGATGACCCTATTACCATGTTGCATTTGATCTTTTCTCCAGTGCATACCAGAGGTAGCTCAGAAGTTAGAGTTATACAGTTGTACAAGTGCTAAATGTCCTTAGCCTGGGAATCACATTCTGGTCATTACAGACTTTTTTGCAAGTATATGTTTAACTAAGGGTACACTGGAACAATATTTCATAGTTAAGATTTCAGTGTCTTTGGTTTTGATATCACTGAAAAGTCATCCGTCAAGTTTGCCTCGCAGGGCCTTTTTCATGTGTTTTATAACGTATTAGACCAGAATGTAAATCAGCTTTAGTTGTGTTTAACTGAATATATTTAAATCTGTTAGAATTCTTTTGAATTTTTTCGGTTTTGTCTTATACCACATCATTATGAAAAAAACCCAGAACTCTTTAGTCCGTATGTAACATGTACCATTTATGACAAATACAGATTGTCTGTACACAATATAGTCACATACCACATTTTCTTGCTTGCCTTTTTAAAACCCTCTTAATTATTTACAACAAGATAAATCATTTAACATTTTAAATTTTAATTATCTGCAGAAATCAGCACTTAGTATTCTATGCCAAACTTTTAAACTCTGCACAGATTCTGAATTTCTTCTAAATAGATTTCAATTAGGCTTCTTACTCATTTTTGCTGGGGAATAATTGGAAATATAAAAGATCCACTTTAATCATCATCCTCTTCTCCAAAAAGGAACAAGATTGCATACCCAGAAGCCTTTGAATTTTTTTACATGCCTTCAGAAGTTTTTGGATATTTGTTTTAATGATTGTTAAGAATTTATTATGATGCATTAATTGTGTGCTCTGTAAGTTATTAAATGAGTTCAACATATTAATCTTTCATGTTATTGTTGTTAATACTATATTTAGGAGTGAAGCCTAAATTAAATTATTCCTTTAAAGATTTTTCTAAAAAGAAAGCAGTATATCTATTTATCAAGGTACATATTTGATCTATGGGGAAATGATTGCAAGCAGAGTTTTGATATAGCATATGCTGAACTTGAATTAAAAAGATTTTGGTTATGTAGAGTTCAAATTACCTTTGACATATTTTTGCAGGTTAGTTACAAATTCTCAACTAAACATAGAGCTCTTCTTTATCATGGAGCCTAACATCAGATTTTAATCATATTTTGTACCCACAGGGTTTTAGGTTTCCAACAGGCCACCTGTCTCAGACATTAAAAAATTCACAGGACAGATGGGAAGGTGAAAGTAGTTGTCCTTGGATAAAGAAATTCTTACACTGCAGGAACAGTCACAATCAAGGCTGGCCAATATATCACACATATACCCCTTTCTTCTACCATTGCTGTATCATGGTTGCAAATTTCCCTTTGGTAGTATAAATATAGAATTCATCACTTATCCTTTTTTCAATAGTGTGATTTGCAAAACCTGTCTCTTTTCCACGTGATCTATGAATCACTGAGGGATAACATGACATGCATAGTACTTCAGCAAATATAGTGTTTCTTGTACACATACCAGAGCTCCTAGAATTCCTATGATCTTTATTAATGATGTGAGCGTATGACTTTTCATTTGTGCAGACCTCTGGCACTGGTTTGAGAGGTGTGATGTATTTGAATATGACAAATGTACCAACCTAAGAAAATTGGTTATTGCAAAGAAGCGTAAAATGGTGATGCTTCCTCCCATGTATTGTCACTGTTTCCAACAGAGATAATAGTTTTTAAATATCACTGGCTAGTACAATGTTGTGGACCAGCTGTCAATATTATATAGCAAACTCTTGGCAGTGTTTTAAAATGCAAGGGACGAATTCTGACCTCAGGTATATGTACCCAATTTTCATTGACTCAGATATTTAAAAGCCAGCAAATCAATTGGAATGATCAATTTGCTATGTTTGTGATGAAGAGGAGAGCAAGCCAAAGAGCAGACTCCTCTGTGTTTGGCTCTTGTGAAGATCCCCTTCTACTCTGGGCTCACCCTACTCTTCCCTGACACTAAAGAAAACATTAATGGTAGTATATACTGTTCAACAGCTGTTGAGTTTGCACAGGTTCAATAACAAGCATTAAACCTGTGAGGTTTCATCTGACTTACATGACAGAGAGGTGCTACCATGTGGCTTGCAAAAAGGTCTGCACAAGTGCCCTGAAGCTTGTACCTAGCCTGTGGCACTAGGAAAGCTGGGTTTCCCTGCCTAGTAATTCATGTTTTTAGATGAACGGTTCAAATGTCCAAGAGAATCCGAGTGCAGGAAAAAAAAATAAAAATAAATCCCATAGTAGCTTTTGGAGGTTGCAAATTTCTATTAGGTAGCTTTACAGTCCATCTTTTGTTGTATACTAGCTACTAATTTAATCTTTGACAAGGGAGGAATTGGAGTTTCCCCTGCCTGTTTTCCAAGCATATGCCCTGTTCACTAGGTAGGGAGGTTGTGTGTGTCTACATGTTCTTTCTAGCCCAATTTATGCTGTTTTTTTGGTACAGAGTGCAGAAAGGATTGAGTGTCCATCCGCTCTGAAAGGGGTGATACTCATGGTTAGCGGGGGCCCTTAGGGTTTGATCTGTCAAGTAGAAGAGTACATTGAACCTGCTATATCAATTCTTCATGACTGTTCTAACCAGTAAGCCTCTGCATGAATAGAAGCACATGTTCTCTTCTAGTATCTGGTTTTGAATAGTCATAACGGCATGGTATTTTGTACAAAGCCTAGCCACAGGGATACGATTTAAGATGGATCTGAGGACACATCAGAGCAGGGTATGTTACTGGAGATAGGTGTCAGGTGGCTGCATGATGGTTGCTCCCTTATCTTGCTTGGACAAGAGCAAGGACATTTCTGGCATAACCAGAAATAGAACAGTAGAGGCCTGTGAGAACAGAATAGTCTTCGTTGCTCAGAAGCTCTCAAGATTTACATGGAGCTGAAGGAATGCAATTCTGATTCTAAGTGCCTTCCAAATTGCCAGCTTTTTATGCCTCAATCCTGTGGCACAAATTAATGCTTGCAAAGAGTATTACATGGAAAATCCATGTAAACCAGATAACAGATACATAGGTAGTTTTGCTTGTCACAATAATGATATGTCTTGGTCTAGGTTCTCTTTGTAGAGATATGGATCCTCTTGAAAATGCTTTGATCTCTAATTGTGCCTAAAAAATAGGATTGGAAAGGACTTGAGGTTGGGGAAAACAAGACAACAAAGGTTATCTACTTCTGAAGACAGATCTTTGTTATCAGAAGCAATCGTAATCTTACAAACTTGCTTGGCTCCCTCTTCAAATTGGGGATAATGCTTGACTCTAGCTCCATTAATATCTGGCCCAAACTGTTACACTGCTGGCACTGCTGGTAGGAAAGAGAACAGTATATGAATAAATCCAACACAGGAAGATGGATGGCAAAGCACTAGTCCTCTTAGTGAGTTTCCTTTATAGTCACTGGGGTGTCAGTATGTGTGGGTACCTCTGGCTCACAAACAACCTTCACTTGTTCATCGTTTACCTATCAATTTCCCTGAAAGTTGGGGTTTGTTTTGGTGGTGGGTTTTTTTGGCTTTGTGTGTGTGTGTGTCTTTTGGTTTTTGTTTGTTTGTGGATTTTTGGTTTTTTGGGTTTTTTTTTGTGTTTTTTTTTTTTTCTCAGAAGCTTGGGCGCATTAAATCTTCCATGACCAGAGCTCACTGAGAGCTATCCTGTGCTCTGAAATCTTAAAGAAAGTCTATTTTGACAAATAATTTCAGCTGTATGGACTACAATACCTGTGTTTATTCTTGTACGGTTATGTATTTGCATAGAATGTAATCTTTTATTTCTGTTTTTCTCTCCTTCTGTTTCTTCCATTCTGCTACACCCCCCCCCCCGCCCCATCTTTGCCCTTAATAAATACGTTTGTTTAGAAGTAAGGATGTGAAAGACAAGCATGCCTAATATTGAAGGACGGTATGCTTGTGCCTAATACATTACAGCAATTGTTCAAGAATAATTCATCTTACGTGAAGATTACTCCTGTAGGGCTGCCAAGGTCACAGGGACTTTAGATTATCGGCTGCATAAATGCTGCTTGTGTATTTTAAAGGAGTAGCCTTAACATTTCATTTGCAGTTCTTTGAAACAATTTCATGTATTTATTTTCCTATATAAATGTCCAATAATATATTTTTTTTTCATTTGTTTCTTCCTTATTTGTGTTATTGTGTGGTAAAATTACTTCGAGACTACTTCCATTCCACTCTAGAACATCAGTTCCCAAATGTGGAGTGCAGGGGGCTGTGAATGAAACCCTTCCTGCTTTACAGTGTATAGGTGTTCTACAAGGTATATGTCAATCAATCTTGTACAGGGAATGTGAGACATGAGATAGGGTGTGAGCCTACCAGAACTGCAGGAGCACTACTCTAATTCAGTGTTCTTAAAAGAAGCCACTTTCATACATTTAAAGTAGAGGAGCTGTAAGTTTTAAGATTCAGGCATTTCAGACCATGACAGAAGTTTAAACCAGAAACAGGAAAAGTTTTGTCACACTGTGCCCTGCACCTCCCTTAGTAAAGGTAGTGTAACTAACAATAAAGGGCAAGACCTTTGCTTTTTGTAAATCTAGGAGCCTATTTAGAGCTAAGTAATCTACAGCAGTTGAGAACTGGCCGATAAACCCTTTAAATATATTCACTTTTTCTTCCTTTGAAGCTGTTTCTTTTCCCTGGAATGCCTAGTATCTGCGTATTTTTGTAATGAGCTTTGTGTCTAACAACAAAATTAATTTCATTTGCCTTGTTTCAGGAAACAAATTTGCTGTGGACTGCCTGTGACCCACTGGTCTTGTTGGTCTCTGACTACACTGCAAGTAGTTGTAGACTGCGTGATCGTATTAAAAGAGGCTTTGCAAACTAATTTAAATATTTTACACTGCTACTTATACGGATAATAAAGCTGTAGTTTTTAACAGGGATTTATGTGATTGTGAGCTGGGAGTAAGATGGCCTGCAGCATAATATTCTAAGAGGGAGAATTTCTGTACAAGGCTGTCAGCTGGAATGTTAATTTAGAGCTAGAACATGTTTTGGAAACCCTTCCCAGCTTTAAATTAAAAAAGTTTAATGTGAACATCTACATTTTCTATACATCTCTACATAACTACTGTGGGTACTATGACTGTCTTATCAGTATAATTCTGTCTGTGGGGAGTTTGTACATTATGTTTGTGAATGAATTAATGAAATGATGCCAATTTTATAGAGGTTTGCTACCTATGTGGTCAAAATCTGGGTGTATTAATTCTTTACAAAATTGAAACGGAGAATAAGAATTTGATGAACTCCTGACATGGTTAAATTATTGCGTAGGCTGCTTGCATTATCTTGCACAGAGAAGGAGAGCACTGAGTTCCTAACATCATCACCATAAAGAGCACAGACCTCGGATATAGTTACTGTTGACAAAGAAAGAGACTGGCCCCATGACGCTAGCAGAAAATCATGAAAGCATCTCAATTCACAGACAACTTGCACTTAAAAAAATGTGTAGAATTAGTTTGGTTGGAAAACCTCTGCACTGTTCATTTATTATTTAATCTTATTTTACTTTGTACAGACAAGCTATCTGGCCTAGTGTGAGGCTTCACACAGCCAATTACTTCAAGGTGTTTAGTTCATATATTATTTAAAGCATAAATCTTGTACAGGTTGTCCATTGACGACCCTGTGAGGAGTCTATAGTAAATGCCTTTCATCACTGCTGACTGACTCAAGCACACAGACCTACCTGCTGAGCTAAATAGGCCAGGAGAACTGGTGGATTTGTAAGATACTGGATTTAATAGCCTTTTTCTATATACTTAAGTGATGGAAGTTAGTACATACAGTTGAAGCCCAGTGTTAGGATTTAAGAAGAAATTAAATTTCATATAGTGTTGTAAATTGTACTTGGTTCTGCTAATTGAAAACAGGACACAGTTAATTTTGTATGCTTCATACTTTAAAATGTATTTTTAAAGCAATCGTATTCAGTCATGCATTTGAATAAATAAAACGTTGCCATAGGAAGCTACTTAATGTATTTAATAGAATATTCATAGACATTCCCTTTTTAAGAAATAGGTGCTGTGGTTATGTTTGTTCTCTCCCTCCTTCCTTAAATCATTCCTCTCAGGCTGTTTTTTTAAGTCTAGTGCAGTGATACCAGCAAGGTGCTCTCTGCGTGGCTTGGAAAGAAGCTTGCTTAAGTAATACGCCAATTGCATCTGATGGGTTTATGTGTCATTAGCAGTGTCTGTCCCACACTGAATGTGCCAGGTATTTAACTGGGGACTGGTATTAATTTCGGAGCTAATACTAAGCCGTTCCACATCAATGCTTAAAGCAGGTGGTTTGAATTGACAGCGTAAAAGGAAAAAAAAGTGAGAGAAAATTACCATTGTACTATAGAATTTCTCTGATTGAATTGACTGATTATTCTGTCAAAAGAGCATTGGGAAATGGGCAGTGGTTACAAGGAGCAAAGAAATAAGAGGATTCTTTTAGAAAGAGGTTCTCTGACTTTGCACAGTCAAATAATTCAAAACAATAAATTTTGATGTTAAAGGTTTTAATCTAGCACTTAAGTCTGTATGTTCTGCAATTTATGACTTTTAAAGGTAGTATCCTGGGTAAACTGATCATGTAATTGTCTTATTCCATACTGTCTCTTTTCAATACTCATCAGGTGATTCAGTGTGTGTCAACCCAGGTGATTCAACATAGTGAACCCAGCTTCCCATACTAGCTTTGGCTTTGAGTTTAAAAATCACCTTTCAAAGCCAACAGCACTGTTGGGTTTGAAAAACAAGTTGTGTAAGACACCTGGAGAATGTATATATGATGGTGTGCGCAGTGGCTTCTAGTATTGCAAAGTTGTAAAATATATAAATAATGTCTTAAGTGAATCTTCCTAACTGCATTAATACCTGATTTCACTCACAACTGAATTATTCTCTTAACACTTGATTTCAATGGAACAATACCAGACACGAATCAGAGAAATAGTCTGAATGTTTTTTTCTAGTAATGTAAATTAAATTGTTCAGTAATGCCCAATTATCCTGTTAATTTTAAGTTATTAACTATGTCCTGTAATAGCACTAGGATTTTTTTCTTCAAGTTCATGTTTGACGGGACAGATTTTTTTTTTTCTTGATTTTGTAATCCCACTGATTTCACCTTGTGGAATTTGGGACTTGCCATCTGCTCCAGTAATGGGTTATGTACCTCTTTGCTGATAGCACTAGTTACCAGGAAAATTTTCTCTCTACACAGGCTCCAAAATCAGGTGATAACAAAAGCAGCTTTAAAATGCCCTCCAATCTGTTCTTGCATGGGTGGCATAGAATTTCATGAACATGAATTAAGAAAATATTGCCAAGTTCCCTCTGACATTACTGAGTTGGCATAATATTTTTTTCTTCTAGTATGTCTAAAAAGAAAATTGGGTCATGAAGAAGAACTAAATAGAAATGCAAGTTGATTTCTCTATCAGAAAGATCTTATGAATCAATCCAGAGACTTATTAACCTTTTGGTTTTGGAAATCATGACAGTTAACCTTATTAGTGAAATTGTGTTCAACCTGTGAAAAAACGACATCCTATAGACTGCCAGAATGGATACTCTGTCTCATTTCTTGTACAAATATGTGTATATTTTCCTTTATGAGCTTTGTGGTTTATATAATTGGGGTACCATTAAAAGATAGGCTACAATGGAAGCTGGGAGTTGGGGAAGTAGAGGGCAGCCTGCTAGTCTCTTCAGTCATAGGACAGAATGTTATATATAATCTATCCTCGGCTGCATCAAAAGGAGTGTGACCAGCAGGTTGAAGGAGGTGATCCTGCCCCTTTATTTTGCTCTCGTGAGACCTCACTTGGAGTATTGTGTACACTTCTGGTGTCCTCAACATAAAAAGGACATGGATCTGTTGGAACAAGTCCAGAGGAGGGCCACGAGAATGATCAGGGGACTGGAGCACCTCCCATATGAAGATCGGCTGAGAAAGTTGGGGCTGTTCAGCCTGGAGAAGAGAAGGCTGTGTGGAGACCTCATAGCAGCCTTCCAGTATCTGAAGGAGGCCTATAAGGATGCTAGGGAGGGACTCTTCATTAGGGACTGTAGTGGTAGGACAAGGGGTAATGGGTTAAAACTTAAACAGGGGAAGTTTAGATTGGATATAAGGAGGAAATTCTTTCCTGTTAGGGTGGTGAGGCACTGGAATAGGTTGCCCAGGGAGGTTGTGAATGCTCTATCCCTGGCAGTGTTCAAGGCCAGGTTGGACAAGGCCTTGGGTAATATGGTTTAGAGTGAGGTGTCCCTGCCCATGGCTGGGGGGTTGGAACTTGATGACCTTAAGGTCCTTTCCAACCCTAACAATTCTATGATTCTATGATCTAATACCTATATGATTATGTACTATACATAAATATAATTACATTCATATGTAATAAGTAAATATAATGCTAGTAGGAAGTTGAATTCTGCAAAGAAAAGTTATTTGAAAGTGTATTATAGCATACATGGTTTTGATGCACCATGTATAATGTTGAAGTCTATAGCTACATTGTAGTTACTCCAAAATGCCTTTGTGAACCAGAAGAAAACTACATTCCATAGGATTTCTATGGTGACTACAGAATATTTGTTCCATTGCTTCCAGAGAAGGCATCTGTAGCTTGTAGTAGCTTTAGGGCTAATACATGGAGCTATGCAGTTTTACTTGCCTTTGAACTGTGGCACTGAAAGCCAAATGCAACATAAATACAACAGGCAATATATTTTATAATCTGCAGACTTTATCAGACCGTTTATAGTTTGGCAAATGTAGCAGTCGAATCTGGAAAAGATACAATATCTTTAAATTGTTTTCTTATGTCATTCAAAGGGTACAACCATTTCTTCTCTTTACATTTAAAAGAAATCCAATCCTCACTTCTTTAGGCTTTTATTAGTTGTAAATGTTAATGCTACAAGGGGAAAAGTATTTTGTTTAGACCACATTTATCTAGGAAGTGTATTTGCTTTAAGCTGGTGCTCAGACTCCTTACCAATTTGAAAGGGAAAAATAGTACATAAGAATGACTACTCTTACTGCTGGATTTGTAAATTTAACTTCCCTTTGTGTATGGAATGGAGAAATATATCTTGCTATTTCATAGTTGACAGCATGAATGATGTAGATCATCATATATATATAATGTGAGGGGGAAAAAAGTTAATACTATGTAGCATGTAAAACAAAAATAAAATTGCCAGTGCATTGTATACAAAGAAAAGAGGTTAAATTGATTGCTATTCGTTGCTCTGAACATATTGCTAGGTGAAGATTAAGGATCAATTCTTCTGCTACTGACTGTCACTCTCCTTACCTAGGATTAGGTTTTGGCATAACTTAAATTGAACATCTCAATAAGTTTTATTTGTCTGTCAGTTTAATTTGATATGTGAGCTGATGAAATTTAATTCCAGTTCTACAAAACAAAAATCAGTAATGTGTATTAAGTTTTGTTGAAATATTTACTCATGACTTCATTCTTTTCCTCAAGAACTTCTTATGTCATTATTTATCTAACACACACACTTGCTTCCTATTCTTGCTCTCCTTTAATCTTCATTTCTTCATGTCATGGTTTCTTATTCTAACTCATGGTGTCACAAGTAGGGAGCGCTCTAGAGCAGGGAAAGGTGAGTTGCATATATCCAGAAGGGGTACGGTGTTACGTTTGTGGAGTGAAAAGTAGAAACATTCTATACAAGAGAAAAATAATCTCAAAAAAATGGAAACTTTTTTAACTTGGATAATGAGTGTGATGCAGCTCTATGTGATGGATGTATGAAGTAAGTTAAAATCAGAAAGTAGGAGGAATTTTCTCTATTTTTCTAAAGACAGAAATGAAACCCTGTCAACAATGCTTCAGGCATTTTGAAACCTTTCCTTAAATCTGCCCTGTCTCAAATTTCATTCTGTAAATTTGTTTGCTAATTGCAGAATGATAAAAAGCTCTGCTGATTTTTCTTTTTACCTATCTCTATAATCTCAGTTGAAAACCATGCTCATAGCAAATTAGAAATGACATACACAACATAGTTTACTTTGGAAAGATTGGAAACTTTGTTGTTCAGTATTTTGGGAGTTCTGTAGCCCCCTGGTGGAATGTAAGGAGAATCTACAAGTAAAATATTTGATAATCAGTTATTACTCAATTGTGTTTTACCAGATAGCTGAATAATATATTCTTTCCCTAGTTTATGTGGGAGTGGTGAAATCAGCCATAAAGCCCGAGTTTCCAAGCATTGCTTGAAAAATCTAGGTTATCTTAACAAAAAAAATAAAAAGTTTTCTATCTTCCAACACTGCAGGACACAAGAGCTAAGAAGTCTTAAATAACTTCACTGGTTGAGGAGAGACTGTTTCATGAGAAAGGGAACAAGAATTTTCCATGTCCCAAGCAGAAACGGCCAGCTTTTCTAATCAGAGATGTCCAGTCTATGTCCCTGAAAGATCTTTTCTTTAGGTCTATTGAGAACAACAGTTGCACTCAGTCAGGAATTGATACTTAGTTAAGACAATGAATTTTATTTATTTATTTTTTGTCTGCCAGAGGGAGTGAGTTGAAGGCAAAATGTGGAAGCCAGTTTCCTTCTATCTAGTATAGCAAAGGTGCACAGCACACAGCAGGCTTTTCTGGGGTGGGGCTAGAGGAGCAGGAATAGCAGAGTTCCTGCAAGAAGTGGTAGGGTATTAGCAACTTACTTTTCAAGTTACGTAGCCTCATGTAATAGGGCTTAGAGAAGATACTGGGGTGTGACTTCGATTGATGTACAAGGAAGGGATCATGTCAGAGCAAATAGAAAGGCAAAGGAAAACAAGGTTATGGTAGGAAAGAATAAAAGTTTGGAGTTTGGGGAGTGGAGATCCTGCTGAATACCTGTGTGAGGATGAAGGGAAGGTAAAAGTAGTTTCTGGTGGAATGAAGCAAGGGATTCCTCTTGGGCTGGGCCCTGAACTCTGATTTTACAAGAATTGTGTTTGGAAAGAAGGTAAAAGCGAGTGCTTTTGGGGGAATGGAGGTTTAAAAGAGGGACTTGAAAGGTACTCTACTGTAGCAGGTAGAAGAAAAAAAGACCACAAAACAATGGCAAATCTGAAATGTCTAAGAACTGGCAGTAGGAATTGCTCACGCAATCTCAGATTCTACAGTATGGGAGTAGGCAGTGGCTAGGAATATAAATGACAATTCTAAGTACTCCAACCTTTCTCATTGTGGACCTGGCAAATTTTACTAGTTCTCGTGCTTATCTGACATATAGTATGTTTATCAGTGTTCTTGGTCTCTTAAATTAGTCATATTTGTTAGACAGTAAAAGTAAATTCTGTGCTGTGGCAGGAAGGAAGAACTTCAACTGGAAGGATGGTAGACCAGCACTACATAGCAGGGTTTTCTCCATTTTTCTACTACCAGTTCAGTTTCTGAAAGAGTCTAATATGTTTCTTGCAAAATGTATCTACTCAAAACAGTTTCAGAACAGCATAAAGGTCTTGAAATAGTTGACAGGGTTTCTTGTGTGAACATTAGCTGCGTGGCTGTACGACTGCATTCCCAGTCTAGTCAAGATAAAACAATCACAAATGGGATGTCAGTGAAATTGCAAATAAAACAGCCATTTAAATTGAAGCCTATCCTGATATTGCCATCTGGGCAATGGGTTAATTGGAAATGCTCCATTCTGGTATTTGAGGACATGTGCAAAATGTATACTCATTGAATTTCCAGATGCTGCAGATGTTGCTGAGATCTCTTGCTGTATTTGTTTGTTTGAACTACACACCGCTTTTGCTCAAAAGAGTAACGGTTTGTGTCTGCTCTCCCTGGCTTACCAACACTGTCCACCTCCTGCAGGACATTCTTTTGCTTTTATTCCTTTCTGCACAAACCTGGTTCTAAGATCTGCTAGCAGAACTTCGTATCTTAAAGCCATGAAGACGTTTCTTTTTCTTTTGCAGAATTTCAAGACTCAATCCTTTGTTAGCTTTCTTAGAAAGAAGTTTAATTGCTTCCAAGCCAGGATGCTTTATGTCAGGTTTCAGCCTGTAGCTACTTCTTACTGCCAAGTTCTGAACCCCTGAAAGTAAGGGCTTATAGAACTGCTGACACAACCTTAACTATAATAATGCGAATGACACCACCATAACACTAATGATAAATGGCATACATTTTAAAACATTTAAAATGATCATAGCCTTGAAGTCAAACACATCTGGGAAATATTAATGGTATGTGAACTGCCCCGTGTGGATCTGAATTATGAGCAGCACAGAGATGGAAAGAGATAAATTGCATAATAAATCACTTATTCTATTGTTTACTTTTAAAAAACCATATATACTTTCTGTTTATGCAGCATGTCAGCTGTTTGAAAAAAGATAAATAGTTCTAAATTCATATTTATTCCAAAGAATAAATATTTAGCACAATGTGGTGTCACACTGACTTCAGAGAAATAATTACAGTGTATGGTTTTATCAACAATGATGCTCAGAGGCCATCGAGTTTGTATATATTTAGTATGGTTTTATCCTCTGATCAGTTTGTTCTTTATCATTTCATGAATTTATAGAAGTTATGTGTTTTTTCAGCCCTCCTTTCTAATTTGGCAGAAATGGCATATGCATTATTATCTCCGATGGTTCTAAACAGATAGTTGAAGAAAGTGTTTCACAGTGTTTCATCATTTACTGTATTATAGCATTCTAATTCTCAAAATCCATGTAATGGTTATAGATTTTATTTTTTCCAATATCACTTTGCCAAACTGGTTAAGCACAAGGGTTTTAGGGAGCTTTCTTAATATCTATAAGAATGTTGGCTCTGTGAGAATAAGTCAGATGGACTTATAAAATACTTCACTGGGTACTGAAATAATAATAAGTTCTGAGTAAAATTCAGATGTTTACCTGGAGCATGAGGGTTTTTCAAGAGGCTGTATATGGGCCAAAAGCCCCACACAGTCAACTTGGACCCATCATAATAAAGTTACAAACATCTTTCTCATGCTGCTGATGCATTTATCAGATTATGGTCCACCAAATCGTTTTGAAGAGATTCCAGTCTCTTCCTTACTGAAGAAAACTGATGCTTCTCCCTTCTCCCAACGCCCCCTGCCCCTTGACCCTTCTTCAGTCTTTCCTCATGACTGTTGACTCTACTCAGGCCTTCAAGAGGGCTCTTGTCTCTTTGCTTCAGGTGTTTAGGAACACAACCCAGAAGCTTTCCTTACTAGGACAGATTTAAAGGTGACATGCAATCTGAAACCTTTCAAGCATCATTTTTTGACAGCTATTACAGTTGCATATATGGAGGAGTAACACTGTAAAGGCAGTGAACACTGAGCACTGAACAGGATTTTAATGCATTCAACACAAAAACTTATTTTTACTTTCTTGAAAATAATGGATTTTACTTTTGGTGTTTATTTTTGACTTTTGTCTACTTCTGATGTCATTTATCCTGTTGTCTGCAGCCCAGGCACTTTTTGGTCTTTGGCTTCTTCAGATGCTTCTCTCAGAACTGGTGTTTTTTCCTCTGGTCTTTCCTGTCCTATTTTTATTTTCAGTTGGTCGGCAATGTTTAATACTTCCCCTGCTGACAACTTGGTTCTAGAAATTCTGTTTCCAGCATATTATTTGTAAATTGCTATATTGAAGAGCTAGGTAGGCTCCTCCACTTTGTTTCCTGCTCTTTTTAGAAAATGTTTAATTTCTTATGAACAATGATATTTGCAGTCACCATTTTTCATACAGTCTTAAGACAATAACAAAATGGTAGGAAATTTAAGAAGAAACAAAGCTAATAAATATCATGTCTATGTATTGAAAACATACTATACTGAAATAGGGTTTTGTTTGGTTTTCCCTACCTTTTTTTCTTTAAGGTTGTTTTTTAAAAAAGTAATAAAATACAGGGCATGAATTTCTGGTTCTCTGCATTTACTGTACTGCATAGTGCAAGGAAAAATATTTTCCTTTCACAAGAGTATAATCTGGAGGTAATGTTTTCTTCTCAAATTAAAATTGGAGGAAACTTTTGCTTCAGTACAGAAAAGGCACAGAAAGATTCCACGGAAAGATGCTAATGAAATCATTCCACAGTTCCCAAATTGTTTGTTATATTAAAACTCATAAATCTTAAGCTTTTAAGCTTTCAATTTTATACTAAATATAAATAGTAATCAGTGTTGTTTCTTATATGCTTTAGCAGATATCAAATTAAAGAAGGAAAGTGAACATTCAGAATCTTCAGAAAAGCAAAAAAGTTATGAAAAAAGATATTCTGATAGGTTTTGACAATTAAAAGAGTATTTTTTTATGAATTAGATGTTTATATCTAAATATGAGGTTCTGTGAAATGCAGTTTAGCATAAATAACAAAATAGCCCTGTTTAATTGCCCACTATGAATTAAAAGAACTGAATCCTTAATGTCCAAGTTTTCAAATAAAAGTGGCAAGATCAGCAGTTCTGAAAGATGGAATATGTCCCAAGATATTCTCTGCATGAGAAAGGGAAAAGGATTGTTTTTATTATTCTTCTTTTTTTACTGTTGCTGGCGATTCTTTACAATCTGAAGGTTATTTAAATTTTATCTCTTAAAATATTTGTGTTTTAGACTGATTTTATGTGTATTTCCAAATCTTATTTGAATCATTTAGAGAGATTAATTTGGAGGCTGTTCATAGCATTCTAAGTTCTTTGGTTTCTTTTCTGTTTTGGGGAATTTTTACCTGATTATTCTTTTCTTAATTTCTTTCAAAAATCCCTGCCAAAATAAGAGTTTGAGTCTCTTGAGGAGATTTACAAGCATCTTCATACCTTGAATTACGCTGGTTGTAATACTTAAAGGCCCTGAAATACTGGTGATCCAGGTGCTCTATGATTTCATTTATATTCCAAACAGATTATTGTACACTGCCAACATACTATGTGTCTGAAATGCACTGTTCCTGCCCAGGATCCCAGAAAGTCCCTGAGTACATTTATTAATTAAGAGATATATATCAAAGCCAGAAATATGTTGATGTGATTCACAATATCCCTTAAGATGGTGTCCTCTATTTTATTATACTCTTCACTGTATTTTTGTATAAAATGGAAGTTAATGTGGGCTGTGGTCCAGAAAAGCACTTTAGACATGTACATAACGTTAAACATAAATAGTTTTATTGACCTCAGTGACACTGCTTATTAGCTTACAATTATTTATATATTTATTTCTTTATTTAAACATCCTATGGAATAAAGCCCACAGGCAATGCATCCCCTGAAGGGAGACAGAATAGAGGGTATAAACCTGCAAATCTAATTTCTTTTTTGTTGCATTATAACTGCTACTTATAACCCAACATTATCCTTGACGTTTATTATAGTGAGTGGGAAGGAACTACTGCTTGGTACTTAGTGTGTTAGAAAAGACCCAATTATTTAAGAAACATTAATACAGAACCAATCTGTACAGTGTTATGCGACTCAGGGCTTTTGCTTTCTGCAACTCTTAAAACAGTCAAGAGAACTTTTCTTCTTTTCATAAGTAAACATAAAAAAAGTGCACTATGACTAGTTGTGTCCTAAAGCTTACAGTTGCTCAAGCTGCAACATTCAAAAAGTTAGGCCGTCGATATTATTTTGCCCTGAATTTGCAGAGGCTCTAGTCATTATTTTCTAAAACTCTGGTTGTGATTTGGGGGGCAAGGTGGAGATAGGCATACATAGGTGTCACAAAGCTCTGTGGCCCCTCTGTGTACATATTATTTCTTTCCCGGTTTAATATATGCAGCTGATAGAGATGATGTCCCCTAAACCCAACAGTGGACTTGATTCAAAGAATACAGAAATGAGTGGAAAAGCTTCTGTTGACTGTAATCTTTGAATTCTTAGCATAAATCAGACTATGAGTGATTGATATAAACGCGTTTTGACACCTAAAGATTCTATGATCTTAGTACCTGGGAGTGATAGAATTGGCCATGGGCAGGTGGTGTTGCCATTCTACGTTTTACTTTCTACATTTGAGTTGCTTTATAATGCATTCATGTATACTGTGTGCATAGTCATTTTTTTTAAATGACATGCAGCAAGCAAGCATCCACAGTGATCCCTAAGGCTTCTCTCCTAAATGAAATAATCCAGTGTGGGATTTTTATTTCTAAATTACAAGGAAAGAAACCTGTTACATGTATATGTGTAGGAAAGTGTGTATGTGTGTGGGAATACACAGGCACACATGCTTATTTTGCCAGTAACCTGCTGTGTAAAGAAAAAAATACTTCCTAGCCACTTGTCACAGTCTACTTCTACTCTGCTGTTACAGGTGTGACTGTAGCGTCTGTAGGCATACCTAGTCTGGCTTCAACCGAAAGCAGTCAAGCTGTAGCAACATGGATTTCAGTGCATGCTAAGTGCTCAAATATGCAAATAGCCTGCTGGCTGTCTCTCTGCAGCACGCTCTGGGACTGATAATATGCAGCTTTGCCATCATTCATACCGCAGCCAGCTATGGTCTGCCTGCACTCACACATTCACACCTCTTCTTACCACAGAGACAAAGCCCAGGTGGATTATTTGGAAGACAGCATCATGTTAAAATTTTCTGTAAATGTTAAAATGGTCATTTTGCAATGTTTTTGTGAAGGAAAGAAGCCACATACGACTGTATTGTGGACTCTAATTCAGTTTCAGTGTAGTCTCTAACATTGGGTAGGGTGCAGGAAGCACTTGGATTAATTGAATATGGGTCAAAGAACTGTATCCAAAGAGTCTACCTGTGCTCCTGCTTCTGTCATTTCTGATGCCTGAAAAGCTGTTGCCTCCACATGTTCTGCTTCAGATGCCAATGCATGCTCTAGGGAGAAGGACATACTTTGCATCTATGCATATCAAGATGAGAATAATCAATCAGTTTTAATCTCACCCAAATAAAAAGTGTTTGCAAGATTGAAGTTTCAGTTCTTTAGCAGATGAATTATTTTGTGTTAACTGTTGTCTGAGCATCCCTGCCTTTAAAAATAAAGAATCAAAGATAGAATAAGATCCTGTATTTTTTCACAGTCCTGTGATAATGGAAACAGGATATGGTATAATTCAATAAAATCAGATTTTCTCTGTTTAGTTAGAAACCATTTCACTGAAATAGTTCAGAATCAAAGACCTGCCTTCTCATTAAAGAGGGAGAAAAACAAGCCTTGTTGTACTAAAAGTGTGCATATTAAAGAATCTGGCCATGTCATTCTTTATCGGAATAGTGAAATATACTCCCTATATCCAAATGTTTAAACTTCAGCAGTTCTTATGTAGATTAGGTAATTGTTTGCCTAACTGCCAGCTGTGAGTTCAACTGCTAAAAATGTGGATTTGCAGGTGAATAGAAATACACATTTTAGTAATGGTGGCAACTGCACCAAATTGAGATTATAAATTGTGGAGTGTTTTTTTTAAAAAGTCACATTGCTAAACTATGTCACACACATTTTTTCTACCTTTTTGTATTTCATCAAGCTATAGTTTCACAAACATTCTTTGAAAATCTGTAGAAGTGAATGGTTCTAGAAACTGCAAAGCTCACTTTAAAACTTCAGTTTTTCAGATAATAGAATTTTACCTGTGCATAGCTTATCCTAAGTTAGTGTTTGATCTTGCTCTCTGGCCATTGATACTGACTTTGTGATCATTTTACTAAATCATCCTTTTGTATTTGAGGGAAAAAGTTATTACTTTGAAATGAAATAACAGCAGTGGAATGGTATCAAATGTTTGGCTGAACACACTTTAAGCAACCAAAAATTTGCTGGTGTATCCCCTGCTGGAATAACTGTATTTTTTAAAAGGGAGGGGAGGGGATGGAGGCAGAATTAAAATTGCAACCCCTGTTAGTACCTGTATGGCAGCAAGACTGGAACTGAAATGGAAGAGTACCAGAATAAAGGTCTAATAATTTATTCTATTTAGGGAACAAATGTAATGCATGCATTTATTTATTTATTTTTCCCCAATGTAGGCTAAGCTAATTTCATGAAGTGTGGGGACAGGGGGGAAAAACGATCCTAGTAAAGATCTAATGGTATAACTCTCCTAATTGTTAAAGCATATCGACATTTAAGTTCACATATTAGGGTTTTGGGGGTGGGAGGGCTTGGTCTGGGTTTTTTGTGAAGCGCTGATTTGGGAATGTCTATAAAATAAGTCAAAGAACATACGTAAAATGTGATCGGGGAGCCGTGTTAGAATTCAGGTTGAACTGAATATGGAAACATTCTTTTTTCTTTAACCCTATTCTTAATTTTTCATACAAGTAATGAGAAATTGAGCTTTAAAAAGGCTACAGATTCTTTCAATTTTTTGTCTTACAGTCTCTAGTCTTTCACGTTTTTGTAAGTCATCTTTTGCCATTTTGTATTATCTCTAATTAAATAACATTTTCAGTACAATGTATGTTGAATATTCTGTACATTCTCAGTTTTTCAAAAAATAAGCTTATACATTGTGATACATAAAACAAAAGCAGAAAAGGCACAAGAATGCAGCTGTTTATTACTAGCTGATGAAGAATTAAATAACTTTTTTTGGACCATCTGCAAAGCTTACTCATGTGGCCTCTGCTTTTTACTGTTGTAAAATGTAGCTTTTGAATTAGTGGCGAATTGGAGCTCTGAAATTATCACTACTAATCGCATATTGTGAAAGAATGGAAAATACACTATTCACAGAATCACTAACTATTGCTTGATTTTATGGTTACTGTATTCACTTTCTATGACAGTGGCATATTCTGACTATGTTATCTGTTGCCTTATCTCTTCTTAATTTCAAGTGCTAGTAATGGTATGCCCCTAATTCAAGGTTAGGAGGTGAGAAGGATTAATCTAAATGGAGTCACAAGGTTTTCTCCTCTTCCTTCACTATGGACTTATAGCAGACAGCCCTTGTCAGAGCAAGGGAGAGTCATGAGAATCACAGAGCCTTTGGAAGCAGTAGCAAATTGGAGCAGGGATGTATGTCTGGCTTTTTGTTCGGAGTGATACTGTTCTCTAGCTGAGAAACAAATTATAGGGAGCTATGGTTAAATTTTGTGTCTCTGTGGGATCACAGAATGATTTGTTTTGGAAGGGACCTTCAAAGATCATCTAGTCCATCCCCCTGGATAGCAGTAATGGAGCAAAAGCGTTTGTCTGATTATGCAGCAGCCCAGCTGCAAAGGTCAATTGAGTATCTCAGGACTCTGGAACTGGATTCACCTGTGAAACACATAGGAGGGAGGGAAGGGCATGGGGCAAACCTCTGATAGTTCTTCCCCAGTTTGGTGGTGTTTAGGAACTTCCTGAGGATGCACTTCATGCTATCATCCAGGTCATTAAAAAAAAAACACTTTGTGGTATTTGCTCCTGTATACATCTCTGAAAGGACATCAGTAGTAAATTAGTTGCTAGTTGGACTTTGTACCAGTGATCATAGCTTACTGGGCCTGTTGGTTCAGATAGTCTCCCACCCACATTATTGTGCACTTAACCAGTCTGTGTCTCACCAGTTCAGCTAGGACCTATTGGGAAATTGTTGAAAATATTTGTAAAGTAAAGGTAAGCAATAGCGCTGCCCTCCCTTTATGCATCTCATCTTTCAAAGGCAGTTAAGTTGGTCAGGCATTACTTGACTTTGTTAAGCTGACCTTGCTGTTCCTATTCACCTCTAGTCTTTCATGTGCTTTGAAGTGGCTTTGGGAAGGATTTACTCCATAGCTTTATTGATAAATAGAGGGGCTGCAATTGTGAAGCTTCCTCCTACTTCCTTTTCTTGATCAGGTGGTCTGCAGCAGATGCCTACTATTACATCACCCCTGTTGCTTTGTCCTCTGGTCCATACTATAAGCTCTCAGCTGACTTGCTTCCGTTGTCCTCTTTTTTCCCTGTTACCTCTGAGCTTCCCTCCTTGCGGTTCCTGAGCATGGAGGGCTGGAGCCCGCCAGGCTGCTCAAACTGGGCAGCAGTCAGATGGAGCAAAGGTGTGGAGGGCAAAAGGGGGAGGAGACATGCTGTTGATGAGAGAGAGAAGTACATCCTTTCTGAAATCTCCCCATATACCTCCCCTCCCCACTGACCTTAATCTTCACCATTTGCTGCCAAAGATAGTCAGTCCCTTCCCATGAGATTGCTCTCCCTTTACCCTGTGTGCAGATCTTAGAGGCAAAAGGCCAGATATGCCCCCCCTCAGTATCCAAAGCCCAGGTGGGAATATGAGAGCAGGAAAGCAGGGCATATCTGCAAAAATACCCAAATGTGTGTAACTCTAGCTTTATAGGAACCCAAAATAGGAGGGAGCAGAGCCACATCTCTGTGTGTGATCAAATGTGTGGAGCACTCCACAAAAATCTAGATGTTGTCTTTGAAAACAGTACCTCTGAGAGTACTGCACCTCCCCACCCAGCCTGAAGATTGAAGGTCACAGCAGAGCTCACTGAGAGGGAAGTGAATGAAGAGGATGGGATCTATTCCAGGGAGCTGAAATTGGCTGAGAGAATTATCCGGTGCTCTTGGAAAAGCATTCTGACTGCAGCCAGCCACCCTGACAATGAACATTTGTAATGAGGAATACATCTTGCATAGAATGCATTTGTTTTGAGGGAAAGGGAGTAAAAAGGCACCAAAAAGAGGGTAGTGAAGAGTATTACTTGTCCGCTGGGTGAACTTGTGTCTCCTGAGGGTTGGAGTACTTGATGATCCATAGAAAGGGATTCTTCTATTACGTGTGAGGGCTGCTAAACATATAGAAGAGGTGCTTGACAACAGCCTGACATGTAACCCTGAGAGAGGGAAGAGTTCTGGGTATGTAGTTAGAGAGCCAGGTAATATGTGAATTATACCTTTCTTTAAAGCAGCAGTCCCAAGAGTTGTGGCTTTTTCTGATTGCACCTTCAGTATCTGGGATGGGGTAGCTAAAATAAGGACTTTTCTGTTGTTTGTCACCAAAAGACACAACCCTTAACCCTCCAATATCCCTTCCCCCCCCCAAAAAAAAAAAAACAAACCAAACCCCCAAAACCCCCCAAAACAACCCAAACCAAAAGAATAAGAGAGAAAGATCTGATGAGGCTGATGTTGTTCTCTGGTGAGCTACTTTTAGTCAAATGTAATTTGAGATGGGAAAAGAGAATTTCTTATTTCAGTAAAAGGTTGAGTAGAGAGGGCAGAAGGGTCTGGAACAGTCCATGTATTTAGGACTTTCTTTTCTGTATTTTCTTGCAAACTAAGCTTTTGAAATATTCTTGATTGTGGACTTCCTTGCTTTCAGGAGAAAAAAAAAAAAAGTGTGTATTTCTGGATACATTTCATTCAAAGGTGTGCACATTTAGAAGAGATTGAGTATTGTAGGGAACCAGATGTTGTGACAATCCCCAGCTGGGGTTTTGTCATCTAATGGCTATAGTCACCGGGTATGAGATAGAGCAGAACATGCTGTGCTTGCCTCCTAAAGTTGGGCAAGATCTGCACAGAGGAGTTGAGGTTGAGCTTTCATCATTGTTGTTAAGTTCTATTTAAATTGCGTAGATAAGGATTCTAATATAAGTACTACAACCAAGAATGGCATTTTTTAAGTTAGTGGAGTTAGAAAATTGTGAAGGTGTATAAAAGGTCATAGCTAGACCTCCTGTTATAAAATAGCTAAATAGCATTGACTGTAAAATATTACATTAAAACATTAAAATGAACTTTATTATATTCTGTCACAAAATGAAAAATATACTTGAATGCACAGATTAAAATAACTCTTTTATTAATTTAAGGCTCCACAGTTCTCCCAGGATGTCATGGAGTCAGGAAGTGTGGTAAAAAGCTGGCTTTACTATCAGGACCTCTGATGGCTTAAGGATATGTAAACAGTTCATAAGGCTAGACAGATCCCAGTTGGCTGCACACCCGAACAGCCTCATGAAAATGTTATTTCAGGTAGTATCTAGCTGGTTTTAACCACGATTTGACATTAGTCAAAACTCAGTTTAATTCAAAGACTTTGCTGCATGTTTTAAGAAAGCAAAGCAAAGGTTTCAAGTGAGAAAAGTTAGACTGTCATGGTATGAGAAAAGCTTTCAGAACAACAAATCGTTTCTGAACCTAGAAAGCAGAAGTAATTAATAAGTGAGCTTTGCTGGTTTTGTTACAAACCACTATGAAGGGAAAGGAATCAAATGAATGAAGGCCCTGAGGAACCTGGCATAGATCTGTTCTAAGATCCCATTAGAATGCAATTCAGGAAATTGGCTGACGTTGTATTTGCCGTGGTTATCACTGGCATACTGTGTATTATTTATTTCTATCAGCTACTGAATAGAGATATAGAAACATATGCTGTCAATTATATTGAAATCTATTTTATTTTGTGTCTGTGGTTTTGGTATGTGGTTGAGTTCCACTGAAGTAAAAAACAAACCACTGCCCCAACATGGCCTTAGGTTACTGATGAAGCTGAGGGAGAATTTAAGATATTGACTGGCTGTGTTTATTAGTGTTTAGCACTTTTCATACTTCTAAGTAAGCATTTCTAAGGAATGGTAATTTTGGCCAGATTCCAAGTGGGCAGTTTCATTCTGGCAACCCTTATTGTTCCGACAGCTTCAGCTGAGTATGTAGTCTTCTCCTATAGTTGCCTTTCCTTCATGAATATGCTAAGTGGTAGTGCTTAGAGATGCATTTTCACTCATTCTGTACCACCCTGCTTATATGGGCATTTATGTATCCATGTGGTAAACTGGATTAAAGAACCTGTAAACTAACCCAGTAAAAATCACTTTGTACTTATTCCCAAGTCAGATGATGGTGCAGGATGGGAATACAGTACCAGTGGTGAGGGGAAAGTGATTTTTTTTTTCCCAGCTGTAATGTTAGTCTATGCCATTTTAATGTGTTTGTGTGGCTAGGCTCTTGTTATTTATTCTTGTACACAGCTCCCAAATACAACATTTTCAGTAGTATATGAAATGATACCTACATTCGCTGGTGTCCAGCTGTTTCAAGTGAAGGGCTAACCATATTTCAGAGAAGTCAAGGGGATGCAGTCTGTGTTTCGAAATGGATTTCTACATCTGTTCTGTTTGCTTTACATGGTTCTTTTTGCTTTTGTTCTTTCTGGGGAAAGGGAAAAAAATGTTATATCTATACCACCCACACCTCCCCCTGAGTGTTGTATGGAGAATTCACTAACTAATAGAGGTATAGCTAATATACTTCCATGCCTCGTTCCTAGTGTATGTGTGCATCCTGGAGTCTGAGTCTGATTGGGAGCTCACTGCGCACCAGCAATTTCTAGTTGGCTTATGGTGATGTGCGGGTACCAGGGCTAACCCCACATTTGTCTTTCAGTCTCCAACAGAGAAGCTCAGTGCACTTTCTTTTCTCATATTTATTTTCTTCCCACTCCCCCATCTTCCCCCCCCCCCCGTTTTTTGGCTGGTTGTTTTTCTGTGGCTATTTTACCTGTGTTGGGGGAAGGAGAACATCCTTGAGGAAATGCTCCTTAAGACCAGGTCACCTCAGCTCTCTCAGCTTTCCTCAGGCTTACTGAGAGACAAGCTGAATGGCAAGTGTTTTCTGTGTCATGATATGGTATGATGTGCTGTGATACAGGGCCAGTCAGAAAGCTGATAAGCACTCATGGCGAAGAAAGGAAAGCAGCTTTTTGGAACATTCCCAGCTCATATGAGCATTTCTTCAGCAGCTGCAGTAAAAGCAGTGGGAGCAGCATCCCATAGCAATGAGGCTGATTCAAGTACTTAGGTTTTAAAAGTATGTGGCACAGGGATTACGTCTTCTGTTCGACATCTTTATTGATAAATTCTCAGGACTGCAGTTTAAGGACATCAGAGCAGTGTCACCTAACCCACAGACTGGACTTGCTTGCATGGGGCTGAATTGTAAATTATGATTTATTCAAGAGATCCCTCTATAGTCTCATTGAAATTAACGGATAACTTTTATGAATACACTTTGCAAGTTTGGGATCTCTGGGGATTTGAAACTGTATTACATAAGCTAAACCTCAGAACAGTTTTTTCTGGCAGGCTAATATTGTGAGTCTGTGGGTCAAGTTAGTGTTGTGCTCTTGATTATACTGGAAATTAGTGGTAGGGCTGAAATTAGAAACTCGGATCACTGACAGTCAGCCTCTGATATTGGCATTATTTGGATAATTTAAATATATAAGCACGCTCAGCATGCTCCAAATGCATCTGCCAAAATATGTAATACAGATCGTATCATCTTTGCAAAAGGATGAAAGAATGCTAGTAGCTCATGTTTTATACTCAGAGGCTGATATTAATTGCTCAAACAAGAACCACGTTCCAATATTACAAGATAAAGTGCAGATCCAAGGGCAAAATTTGGCTCTAAAGAACTGAATAGAAATTATTCTTAGAAAGGCTTCAATTATCTCCACAGTAAAACTACTAGAATCCTCATTTTCGTCACTACAGACACTTGATGAGAGTAGCAGATGGCCACACAAAGCATCCATGCTATTTTATTTGAGATTTTAATGTAAACTGAACTCGTAAAATATTTTAAATAAGACTTTTAAAATAAGCACATGAATCCTTATTTTTTGAAGGCTGTAGGTCTAAAGAAATTTTGAAATAACCAGAAAATGAAACTTCTACCGTGATTTAACTTCTTGTTGTTACTGTCAGAGAGACATTAGTTTTTACAGTCTAAATCTCTTCCTAATGTTTATTCTTTTGAGTATCAGACTAACACCTTCCTTTATGCTTTTATTAAAAGACTCTAAAGCTGTTCAGTTGTTTTGGCATTTTGGTTAAAAACAGCACAGTAGGAGAGGTTTCTTCTGCTTGGCCATAATTCTAGCACCAGGTTTGGTCTCTTTGTTGCTTTCACTTTTCAGGAATGCTGGAGACAATTGTGAGACTCCTGTCATTTCATTCCTCCGTGGGAGACAGTCACAAACTGGAGGATGGGTACACGCAGGTGTATCTTCAGTAGCCCCTGCCACACATTATATGACCACAATAGTCAAGATCCTGTTTTGTCATGTCAGTAGTATCTTTCAGTGGGCTAGCAGTTTGGGAACTCGCATTTGCACCTTATTAAAGGTGTAGTAAACCCTGTTGCTCAGTGAGGTCCTCAAGTTCCTGCAAGGCATTAAGCATCACAAAGATACATGACTCCTGCATTATGAGAACGCTTCAGCAGCTTTTTCTCCCTTGCTCTTAAGAGCATGATTTTTCCCATCATGTGTTTTTGAAGTAGTCATTCCTAAGAATACAAATAATAGCTGTATAAGCTGAAATTACAGCAACTGCTGTTGTCCAGTCACGATTTAATTATAAAGATTGACTTTGTGTATCTCTTCATCCCTAAGTAGAGATGAAAAGATATGTGAGGTATGTTATATCCAGTATACAAAAGAGTTTAGAAAAAGACAGCAAACCTGAAAACTCTGGCCTGAAAAGAGTACTAAATAGGCAAATTCTCTCAGTAAAAACAAAGTGTCTCATAAAGGTTAATTCAACATAAGTTTATTAAAGTAAAATTTAATGTGTTTTATCTTTCTGGGCTTTTGTTCTCCATTCACTTTTTTCCAGACATTCAGTCACATTGTTGAGATGAGCATATATTCCAATCAAACAGTTATAGAATTATTAGTACATGATTCCCACTTGACAGTAAAAGGTTGGAGCTTTAATTTGTTCAGCTGCTGTGAGCTTCCTGAAACAACTGTGTACCAAAAGGAGGATTCCACCATTTTTTCTCATTTTGTTTTTCAAATATTTACTCTTATGAAATCACTTAACACTAAGGGTCCATGGAAATCAGTGGTGTTGGGCAGGCACATCTGGTGACAGAATTAGACTCTATTTTTTATTTTTATTTTTTTTCCTGCTCTTAATTCTTCAGTTGCATGAGTTGCCAGAACCAGCATTTAAGTTGTGAAAACTTAAGTGAAAACCCTGTCATTTCTTAATTCAAAATGTATTGTTTTGACTTAGAAGTTTTTTCATGTTACAACATTACAGTTGTTTACCTATTTTGTAGTAATAGCAACAACTTTAACTGGTGCCAGATTACATATTTATATCACAGATCAGGCTGAAAATTCATTCTTTTCCAGAGAGGCAGAAAGATCATGTAAAACTGGTGACCACATGTTGACAGGCTGCATGATTTAACAAAACCAGAGGCAATCATTTAAAAGAAAAATGTTTTATTTTCTGCCAGCAGAGTATAATAGAGAGAAATTGGCTGGTATTATTTTTAAAAATTGCTCAAATCACTGTAGTTAGTATAAAATTGTCTCTGGGACTATTTCCTGTAAGTTAACCAGACATATGATTGTATCCTTTCTATTTTGAATACTGAAGCTCAAATTTCATCTGTCTTGTGTAGAGCCCGTCAGGTATAATAGCTCTTTGTGATGGTTCTTTTTCTGCAGCTAGCCCCCCACCCACAGACCTAATACAATTGCTAGTTTTAAGCATCACTCAGGGTCCATTACTAGCAGTCTAGCAGTCATTGCACCTCCTTCCCCTTCTGATGAGCTTGTGGATCTATCAGCAGATAAATTCAAGATTAACGTCGTATTTATGGGTTTGTATTGGTTTCATTTCCTCTTGATGCCAAAGTATTTTTGGTTTATCTGGCTAACGTTATCCCTGTGATGACAGGTTTTACATAGAGTAAGGTGGTATTTTCAGACACAACTTCCAGGGCATCTTTTCACTAGGAGCAGGATTATGTCAGCACTGTGTTATTTTGAAAATCTCACCTTAATTGTTCTGTATGCTTTGAACATCTGGGTAAATAATAGCTTTTGAGCATTATCTCAAGAATTTATTATGAAAACCATGGTCACAGAAACATTTTATGACAGAGGCTCACTTAGTGTATGTGTTCAGGTATACGAAAAATCCTGTACTCGGGAAATGACTTGAAATGGAGAACATGAACAACACCATTACTGGTGGGTTTTGAGGCCTGGGCGTACTGTCCATGTTGAGCAACAGTACTACTGGTTTGATCGCTGACAGCAATCTGAAAGGTTTCAGCAGCCTTTTAGGAGTAATAATATTCTGCCACCAGCTCATCTATGACAAATCTATTGTTTTCTCTCAGCGATTCACACTGGTGCTCTTAAATAGTCTCCATACCTGTTCCATTTCACAGGTCAGACTCATGATGCTGTAGTGGTCAGAGCACTAGCTAAGATGGCCAAAAGGTTAGAAGAAGAAACACTAGTCCAAATCAGATGAGTTAAAAAATGGAATAATTTTAAAGCATTTAAAGACAACAATAAAGTTGTCTTAATCTTTCTTTCGTTTTCTTTTGTTCATTCATTCTTTCTTGCTTTCTGCCTCTCAGTCTGTCTCTGTCTTTCTTTCATTTGCTGTTATTATTCATGGAACTGTTCTGAACAGGTCACAGTCCAGTCAATCCAAGTGTCCCATGCGGGGAAACATGGTAGTCTTTCTGAGAAATTTCAATTTATTTGGAAAACAGAAGAATGTTAAATGCATGCGTTGTGCTGAGAAACAAGGATGTTTCTGCTTGTTTCTGAGTTTTGCCATTTTATACCAAAGTTCTGAGGTGGTGTAAAAGAAACTCTTGCCTGCTTGTCTTCAGAACAAGTCATTACTTTACCCCTCAGATAGAAAATGAAGAAATTATTACAGAGAATCTGTTCAGCTTAGACTGAGATAATTTTACAGAGGTTATAACTGGGAATATACATTTGTTTCTGGTGTTAATGAATTAATGTTTTGGGTTTTTTTTCTCATTTTACATTTTCTGTAACCTATGGGACTTATCTGATATGTTTCCGTTTCTGAAACATAAATATCGTCACTGGCCAGGAATAGCACGCAGGAAGAAACAGAACTGATGTTGTAGTTCATAGTTATATCCTATTGCCTCTTTGTCCTGTGAACTTCAAATTGAAAGACTTAAATTTTCTTACAAGTAGCTGAGCACTGTAGCCCAATATAATGCTATTTCAGGTATGGGCTAAAGTAATCTTTAAATATGTCAATTGGAATATTAAAGGTGGAGAATTGTTACCTACTGAAGATTGCTACTAGGTTCAGTGTTGAATTTTTTTCATTTTTTGTCAGAAAAAAAAGACTGCAAAAATGAAGACTGGAAAACATGCAATGACTGAGTTTCTTTAGTCAATCAAGTGTCTTGTCATCAGGAAGGTTAAAAGGGTGGCTTGATCATGGCTTCTAATTACATAGACAGGAAGAATATAGCAGATATTTGGAGCTTCTTTTGTTTAGTGGACAAAGGAATTGCAAGATTCAGTGACTGAACGCTGAATTCAGCAAAGTTGAAACTGAAATAAAACACAAAATGTTAATGGTGAGGCTAATTTAAACATTGCAGCTGCTTAGCAGTAGAAATTCTTTACTTCTTGGAATTTCCAGATTAGGATTGATACTTTTGCAAAAGAAACCATAATTACTAGGTAATATTATATGTGGCCTGCCTCATGATGAAGATAGTTCCTAGATAATAATAATGTTCCTTTCTGATATGGACCTGTAAGACATTGCAGGAAGGTGCTTTACCTGCTGAGTTATTAAGAGGCTACTAGAGGCAAGGAGCTTTTCAGAAGGGGATTTTAATTATGGATTTTGCTTTTGCTTGTTATTTGCTGTCACTCATATTTCTTGAGCTCTGAGTCTGGTTGCCCCTTTCTAAGGAAGTGTTTTTCCAAGGAGCTTTACTACTTGGTGGAGGTGTATCCTGAGCAGCTGTTAAGTAGTATTTCAGAGCACTTTTTAATATCTTCAATATATGCAGTTTGATGGATGTAGGATATTGCTACTCTTGCTTGCAGTTGAATATTACTGGAGAAGGTAAGCATTGGTTAGGACATAAGATCTATGTTTCAACTGTTAAAACTTCATTTAAGGGTTTGGTTTGTTTTTTTTTAATACAGTTTTAGGATTGTAATTGATTATGCAAGTGTTTTAAGGAAAGGTTTTAGCCATGTCAGAACTTCAGACAAAAAAATGCTTTTAGTATCAGGTCTTCTCTGACTAATAAGAGTGGTGTCTGAGGAGAAGTGGTTTTGGCTATACCAAATCTGAAAACCTCATTTAGAAATTAGATCTTAGGCCTCTACAAGTGCCTGAAAACTAAAATATGTGGAGACATAGCTCTAGCACAGCAATTACCACCACTGTGTGAGGCATTTCATGGTCTGGGTTGAGTGCATAACCTCTGACAGTAGACTCTTCTTGGCATTTCAGGAAACAATGAGCCTGATAATGTATATGGCCAGTACTGATATCTGTAAATGGAACAAGGAGGAAGCTCTTCTTTCTGCAATCAATGTGGGTTTCATTTTTATCTCATTGTGTCAAAACTGCTGATAGTATCATGTCTTTTTCTTATGACCAGTAAGTCGTTGTGTTAAGCACCTAAAATCCACACAGTCATAAACATAACTAAAAAATAGTTCCATGAATTTTTATCTATGTGCACATAAAATTTCATTTTGGGGAGCAGCTGAAAACCAGCATGAAAGGTTATTTCTTAAGGCTATAACAGACTGAAAGTAGAACAAATTATCAACCTGTTACACAGTGCTGCTATAATGCTCTGAAATGGGATGATGCGGTAAGAGGTTTTTTGTTTTGTTTTGGTTTGTTTTTTTTAATAAAATATTAAGTATAACTGATCGTTTTGGGGACTAAGCTCTAACTGTTATGTAGGTTTTCTTTACTCATTTATTATGAGTGGAATGAAAGGTGGAATGGGAGAAAGGGGACAGTATGGGTTTTTTGTGGGCTTCTTAGGTTTCTGGGGCTTGTTAACATATTTTGTAACATCTGAAGAATCTATTTTAAGATCATAAATTATTTAGTTTGAATCTGAAAGATGCCCTTTATTATAAGTTATCTTTTTAAGGTAAGTAAAACCTAAAAGTTTATCATTAGAGTTGAGGAGAGACTTGTGGAACACTGTGCATGATAATATTTTGCTTTGTGAGGCTTTTTTTACTGATTTGTAACCTATAATGTTAGTTGTGTGCCAGTAAAAACACATACATCGGGTTGCCTTGCCATTCTGCTTAAAGTCTGGGGAAGGGATCCCTCTTGCTAAACTAATGGTAAGATGTTGCAGTATTTGACAAGTCTCTTATGTCCTTTAGGAAGTAAGGACAGGTAAGTGTGTCCTAATTCCTCCAAAAAACAAGTTGCCTAAAAATTGCACATTTTATTCTGTTTGATGAGTTACTGTTTTCTTGCTAGACTTTTTTTCCCAACTTTTTCTGCCCTTTGCCAGTGTTGCAATACAGTTGCAGGGTTGGCACTTGTGCCAAAGGATTAAGTAGAAAGTTAGTGTAGTCTCCTTGCACAGGAAGTCAGCGGTGATTGTAGCCTGTCCTGGAATATATGCAAGCATTAATAAAAGTTATTTCACTGGTAGTACAGTGAACGAGAAACCTGCCTGTGAAAACCTTGCTGTCTTGTGCTCTGCTGAAATTAGTTTACGCTACTCTGCTCAGGGTTCAAATCAGGAGGCTAAAAGTGAAAAGCTTTGCAGCTCTTTCATACACTACTGAGGCAGCTAATGCTGGAGCTTGGGCTTCTGGAGAAATGAGCTTCCATAAATCTATCAGTAAGCTTCTAGAGACTTGCACAGGCAGCAGGGTCTTCCTAAAATGGCAAAAGAAAAGTTTTGCATGCACTGCCTGGTTTTGAGCATTCAGCAGAGTTATCGACAGCACCACCTGCATGGTGTCAATGCATAACAACCTGTGCTGGTTTTTGCTTTCTTTGTTGTTGTCTTTTTTTTTAAAAAAAAAAAAAAAAAAAAAAAAAAAAAGATGTGCTAGGTGTATGTTTTAAACAAGGTAGCTTGGGTATCAAT
The DNA here is from genome assembly GCF_033783945.1 of Neopsephotus bourkii. Lineage (NCBI taxonomy): Eukaryota > Metazoa > Chordata > Aves > Psittaciformes > Psittacidae > Neopsephotus > Neopsephotus bourkii. The sequence goes on along the minus strand of NW_026901866.1, from coordinate 1,029,294 downwards.
GACAGAATGACCTCTATCGGTGCAGGTTTTATCCAGGCAGCAAAAAAAAATGCAGAGCTTAGGGCTGACATTGGCCATGAAGCTCATTTTCTGTCCTGTTGAAGTTACAGTGTTGTCAGTTTTAAGACAGCTCAGTTGTGTCTCTGTAAACTGCAGTAGCTCCTTTGGGTTGCAGTGCCAGTATATCCTGTATTTCTTCAATGCTTCTTTACAAAAGGTCTTGTAAATGCTCCCATTGGTAGGGCTTGAAACTACAACTTGTATATGTTCATCATAGGTCCATCATTGTAAGTATAACGTTTACATGGGAAGGAGAGAATTAGGAGATGATGAGGGTGATAATTGTCAGAGTAGGTAGGGAGATAAAGCACATGATTTTCTTCAGAATGGGCCTTGATATTACAGTAATTGAGAACACACCACCAAGAGATTATTTATGTGGCAGCAGTGAAGGAGAAAGCTTGGAATTCTTGTCTTTTTTTCCTGGCTCTGGGAATTAAATTGGAGCAGATAGTTATAAATAGCATAGAAAACTCTAACAAACTCCCTATTTAGATCATCTCTGAAGAGCAAACATAGAATGTCTGAATACAACATTGTGCTCTTAGGTCTTTTGGCAGTAGTAGGCTTCATGGTATAGATAAGTTAGCTTGTGCAGACACAGCTTTAAAAAAAAAAAAAGATATTTTGTTTGTTTTTTTTTTTTTTTTTAACTGTGTAACTGTTTGTGCCAGAAATGTTGCGGAAAATAAAGCCCATAGCTGATAGAAATATTCCAGCAAATAAGTCTGCAATAGCTCTGACATAGGTGAGGAAAATCACAGCAGTTTACTTTTTAAAATATTAATTCAGAACCAGATCAAAACTCCCTAATCTGAAGTGTTCCTTCGCAAGTACAACACTCACAAAAGGGGTATAATCAGAAATTTGGATTCTGTTTGTTCATTTCAGATTGATTTATTTATGTAGTAACTGCTACTTAGCCCAAAGTGTAAAGCTTGCATTCAAGCTGCGATGTGCTATATAGCATATTTAATATGGTATAGGAGATGGCATACTTGGAGAACCTGGACTGAAGCTATTGGCTTTGAAATTTAAAGTACTATGTTTACTTCAAGCAGGTAGATGTGACATGCAGTGACATTACATCTCTCTTGTCCTCTTGTTTTCCCCATGTCACATAATGGGTGCTGGTTTTCATGTGTCTGAGATTGCAAACATTTAGATCTATAGTCACAAGCTAGCAACAGTGTACCTGTGCTGTTTGTTTGGTTACCCATAGAAACACTACAGCAAAATTGCACTTTTCATCTTAATGCTGAATAAATTACTACTTTACATATTCAGTAATATATTCTCCTGTCACATAACTCTTGTTGTTGTTAATTGGAATTGCTTATGCTCATTGAGGGAGGAATACTTTTCATCCTGTTTTGAATGGAAATCTGTAATCTTGAATTTGTTTCTAAACTTCAGTCATGAGGAGAGCAGTGCAGGAAATTGCTGCTGTTCCACCAAATTAGCTTCTCAGATATCCTTTTAATTGGAGACGATAACTCAGATTCTTAGTATTTTAGGAAGCTGAACAATACAAATTGAAATACAGATATTTCCAGTAAGGACTCAGTTCAAAGAAGGCTTTTATACACAGATGAGTCTGCTAACAAATAGCATGTCATATGATAATGAGACCATGTTTTCTTCCACAGTTTCACATTTTCTAACTGCACTGCTGTAAAATAAGTGTTTGTCTATTCTCTCTTAAACTGACAAATCTCTGTTAGGGACGAGTGTGCCCACTATAGATAGAACATAGGTATAAAAAAAAAAAAGTCTAAACTCTCAATCAAGACCACACCACTTCCAAATGCAATATATTATACTTGTTCAGGACATTCATTTCCACCAAAGTATTCTGTTTTTAATGTAAAGACTTCAATTTATGTTTAAGAACAAGCAAGCTATAGTACTTTGACAGCCATTCACACTTAATTTCTTTGCATTAAACCAACAGCATTCTTTTCCACCAACATCCATTGTTAGGACAATGCTCTCAGACGGAATTTATGAGAAATGGAATTATGTTACCAAGGAGATAGCATTTACTATAATGAAGAGTAGATCCTAGAAAATGGCCCCTTTTACAGCAGCTCAGAACAGAGCCACAAAAGCAATTGATTGGTCTTGGCATTTAGTCTTATATCAGCTGTGTCATCCATAGCTTCAGGAGTGAGAACACTAATCTGAAGTGACATTTCTGTTCTGGCGGGCTTTTCTGCCCTGATGAAAGCAATTACTTCATTCCTAAATGATAATTTGCAGGAGTTTCAACCACTTTAATTGATAATTTTTTGTTCTGAGAAGTTCAATTGTGAAGTGATTAGCTGATTTGGTAAATAGAAATTTAAGGTGTGAAATGTACAAGTTGCTCCAAGGTAAAGTGCTGTTTTTTTGCATGCTGCAAAATTACTTGATAAAACTGCAGTTTCTCTGTTATCATGAGGCTGGCAATTGCTTAGTTCAACATAGGAAGAAAAAGAGATCAAAACACTAGTGTTCTGTTTGTAGAGTTTGGGTTTGAACTTGTGTATCAGAGCCCATTTAATTGTTGCTAAATCGAAGTGTACATTAGTTTTTAAAAGATTGTGTAGGATGGTGAGTTTGTAATCCTTAACAACCTGCCAAGTTCCTATTATTATGTTTTAATCACTCACTTTGGAAGTAAATCCTGTTATTTGAATGTTGCAACAAAGGTGCTTATTGGCAGTAAAACATTCAATTTAATGATTAGTTTGAGCATACACAAACCGTTTACATAATGAGAATAAAAGAAACCTGTCAAACAACAACTAGAGAACAACCTCAAGTCTCACTGACATAATAAAAAGCTTGTGTTGATATAGGTATTTTTTCATAAGTTGCACATTATTTTTACAGTAATTGTTAAAGCACATTTGAGAAAACGTATTTTTGCTATCTACATGGAAAAGAGGCTTTTTAATAGAACCAGTTCTGTGATATTTTCTTATATAGTGAAAAAATAATGGTCATTTCATGTGTTAAATGAGAAATACAAAGCAAAAATGAAGGTCAGACTGATTTAGCACATCAAACAGTCTTTGTCAGCCAAGCTTAATATATCCTGAGTTTGTGGAACAAATGAAATTTTGCTGCTATGTTACACTTTGCTTCCAAACAACCATTACAACTGGTTTTATATATTGTGTGAGCATCAGACCATCAAACAGTGCATCTTTACTGACGTGTCGCTGCAGTGATGATCTACAGCAGCAATCTGCCATTTATATAAGGGCAAAATGTGCATCTATATTTAGTTGTGAAATTGGCCTATTATACTCTTGATGTTTACAGAGGCTAACATAAATTAATGATGACAGCTATGAGCAGTGCATTAGTTAAGCAGCAGAGTTTTTACCTTGAACTTGAAGGTTCCAGCTTTAACTTCCAGCATATACTGTAAAGCTTTCTTCACACATTAAAGAAATTCTTCGAAAATATTACTTTTTCTTGGACAGCATTAAATGGCTTCATTTTGAGGACTATCTTAGTGATGATAATGTTAGATAATGGTTTCATTTATACTTTTGGGAAACTTTTGCCCCATGAGAACAGTGATATGTGTGGTGTGGCAAAAATGAATGCCCCTGAAAAGTGTTTGCTCATTGAAGGGGTCTGATTTGACAGACTTTGAACTTAGATGTCAGATATGCCTGGTCTGATGAAAAGAACAGTTTGAGGAAGCAATATGGCTCACTAGGTTATGGCCTGCACTTTAACCTGAAAGTCTCCTCATGCAGCTCATGTCAGAGTAAGTATAGATACTGTGGTAACTATAGATTCCAGTTAACTATTACTACAGATCTGACAAGTATGCAGGTGTTCAAAGGTTCATGGGTTAAAATGCTGAAGTCTTTGATGAATTTTTGATGGATGAATTTTTAATACAGGTCGACCTTTTTCCTTTGAGGCTGCATGCTAGATTAATTGATAAATAGTGAGACTGAGCAATGTTCGGATCTCCTAAGCAAACAAGTAGAATAAATCCATAAAAATCTGCCATCTCACTTCTCAGATGTACTTAAAAAAGAAAGAAGAAGGTAGAATTTATTGTGGCTTTTGATTCTCCTCCTTAACTCTTTTTTTGGAGATTTTACCCTCACAAAAGTACTCTTCTCTTTTAAGCAGTGTAGCTATTTATTATTAGTCTTGAAGTTCTTGTACTTTCAGTTCAGAAATAATGTCTGTGAAAAGGAAGTCTATGAATAAGACAGTAAAAAAAAAAAAGGCAAAAAAGAGAGAAAACATCGTCAAACAGTTGTCTCAAAAGAAAAAAATCTCCAAAGATAGAAAAATTAAAGGTAGATATATTAACATACTTTCAGTGTCAGTTTTTCAGAACTACTTGAGTTAGTCTTAGGAATTTAGGATTTTTTTCTTCTTTTGATTCACGTGTACAGCAATGTTAGCCCTCTCTCTTCATTCTTTTGTACTTGTATCTACTGAAAAAATATCCTGTTTAATGCATATTTGTGAGTTCCCTAGCATAGCATTTAGAAAAACAGAATGGTACTAAGAAACCTTGACAATGGAGGCTTTAGACCTCACCAATATCATCACCAGTGGTGATGCTTGACTTGCTAGACTGGACTTTTTAACTGCAGTATGTGCAAGTATGTAGTGCAGTTTACTCTGCTTTACTTTCTCCATTTTTCTATCTTTTCCCCAACCTAAATCTTTTTTTTTTTTTTTTGGTGTGAAAATGTGCAGTGCCGTGCAGATGAATATCCACTCGGATTGAGAACTAGTCTTGAGATGTCACTATTAGCCAAAAAAAATAAGGCATAAGAAGAGTCACGTAAAAGCAAAATAAAAAATACTCAAAATGATTGGGTCATTTCAGTATTCATGCTATTCCATTCCTTGAGCTTCTAATTAGGTATAATTTTCCCATGAGATCAGTGAAATTAAACCAGATTTTTATAGGCCAGAACAAGGCCTATGGGTGGCCACCTATAGATCCAGTTGGACATTACCTCAGTGAATTGCCCAGGCATTGAGCGAGCTTTTCTATGTATCCATATGTATTATAAATAGGTTTAACTGCCCATGTTGTTTGCACTAGTCATCTTGAAGCCCTCAGAAAAGATTTCCCTCAAGCGTGTGGCTAAGTGAGGGAATAGTTAATAGAGGATTCTTGTAAAGCATCAGAATGTATAAACATTCTTATTAGTTAAATTGTCATACTCACCCACTACATTGCATTGATGGAAGTAGAGAAATTATGTAAGTAGATTATTAAAAAAGGGGGAAGTGCTCTAAAGTTGATCTAAATATAAAAATATCCGAAGTATGACAATACCATGTCATGTCATATTAACACAAGGTAAGAACACAAGGATTTTTCTAGTGTATCTCATAAAATTGCACAAATTCACACCTGAGGACTCAGGAGCAGCATAAATTTATTTCCTTACATAATACTACAACTAAACTCAATTGCAAGTAAGCATTCTTCTATTTATATTGGAAAAGACTGTACATGGAAGGCCATAAGTAATCGAAAGTATCTTTCAGGGGATTGATGGGGTTGGATCACTTAGCTCCAGTCCATTTTTTTGAAACATATTCATTGTGTGCTCTAACATTGCACATCTTTTCCATATATCTGATTTCTTTTCTGTGAAATGGATATAACATCTGTGACTATGTGCTTTGGGGAGTTAGATAATGTTTAGGGTGGACCTTTTGATCCTTGAATTTAAAAGACCAGACTAATATAAAAATACACACAGATATTGTTTCATTCTCTGCAAAACTTGTTATAAACATTATTAGATACTGTTGAGTGTTATTTTTGTACTGTATCTGGTTTTGCTGCTACTAATCCGCATTGTTGTTAGAGGCTTAAGAAATTCGCTAGTGGTCGATAACAGCTAAATTAACAAGTACAATGCTGTTTATTATTACAAGAAAAAGTGCTCTGTTCTGATATACTGTTGCACTTACAAAGTTTCTCCTGAAATCAGGGGGGATTTCAACAGAATTATCAAAAATAACTGTGCATCTTGTGTGAGTTTGACATACTTCTCTGCTTGTAGTTAATGAGAATGAGCAAAAGGTATGAAGGCACACTGCAGACAAGCTGTCCTTTGGCTGATGCCATTGTATCTGGAGCTCAGCAGCCTGTCTGTCCCTGAAACCTTGTTTTATGGGCATTTCCCCCAATCCAATCTCTGTTTATAAAAAGTACAATGAGGGTACTATGAAACCTCACTAGTTCTGGTCTGTGGGCCTGAGCAGGGGGAGACTGACATCTCTGAGAAGCCTGACCGGGGGGGGTCTTGCCTGCATTAGGCTTAAGGGATCGGTGTAGGTGAAATGCAATGTGAGCTGCCTTTCTGAAAGTGGGTAAGTCTGCAATATATCTGCTTCCAGGCCACATTTTTAAGTTGCAGACAGAAATATTTATTTGTAACCACAACTGTTCACCTGTTTGAATTCAAAATGCAAACTCTTGGAGTTAAATTATTTTACTGTTTTTTACTACCCAAACTGAGACATGGAAGTGAGGTATGGATAACGCTAAAAAATCCTTGCTAATGTAAGTCAGCACATCTGTTGATCTGCTGTAACATGTTTGATTGCCATGGTATGCTGCAAAAATTAGGAACTGTGATTGTCCCATCTTTAAAGTGACAGATTATGATCTGTCAGACATGTGGAGGTTCTGGGTGTGCACACAGGTATGGATGCATATATATGCTTGTGAATATAAGATATCTGAAATGTTGTGACATAAAATATGAAGCAGGTTAAGTTTGGAATGACCACAAGCCCAATGAAATTACAAGTGAGTTATGAGTACCAATAAAACTTTTATGCAACACCATATTATCATGTCTTCTGCATCTGCTGTGTCTTCAGTAGAAAATCTACTTCAGAAATGTTGTGCGCATCATTTAAAAATTATATGATAGTATTTATTTTACCCTTTTATCTGTAACATCCAGACCCCCTTTATATCAGTCCAACTGGAAAGGCCCTAAAAGGAAAAATAATACGTAATTTACAAACATGCTATCTAATATAGCATTAGTTTTCTAGCCATTAAATATCTGGTTTATATGGTTCTGCATCTCAGAATTATAAGAAGCTAGCAGCTGGGAACCTCTTAGTTCTTAGTGAACTCTGTACATGGAACCTGTTTGAGAAATAAGTTCTTAAGGGAACGCATGAAGTTTCACCATTGTATGATGGCATCATCCTTTGATATAGTACTGTGATGTGCACTGATCCAAATATTTGAGCTCCTTCACCGAAGGCAAAGAGGGAGTCATATGCCTTTGGGTATATTTCCCACTGTTGCTTTCTTGTTGGTACAGTGGATAGCATATGTAGATCTGCTTGTCTGTTGGGGAGCCTTCTCTATCATGTAAGAGCTCTTAAATGTGCAATGCTTGCTGTCATGGTGCTTTCTGAATGTTTTTGAAATTCATTTAATAAACATGCCTGTAGTTTCCCACACTTGTAGTTTTCTCATTAATAGGAGAGCCTGTGGATATGCCTAGGTTTTTGCAGCTTGATACTCTAGCAAATTCAATGTGTGACCAAGAACCACCTCTAATCCAAAAGTCATCTGACAAGACCCAAGATGAGTTTTGCTCCTGTGTCTGTTGTGTTCTGTTGTTAGCTTCACACCCCTCTTTGCTAGCTTCCTCTTGGGGTTATCAGTGCCAGCACTTTGCTTTGTTAGGAGCGTTTGATGATGAAGCTGATGTTGCCTATCAGAATCACAGGTGCCAGAGAGGATTAACAGTGATGTTTAGGTCATATCTAATGAATTCCTGTATCCTGCTGAGGAAATCACTGCTCCCAAATTAAGGATGCATTGTATCAGCGTAACAGCAGTGTCCGACACGACAAGCGTATTTCCTTAGTGGAATTAATGTAGAATAGAAATTAGGACTTCTGTGCACATCTTGTCAGACACTGTTCCGAAATTTAGCTTAATGTACTGATGCCAAGAGAAGAGTGGTACCAATTACAAAATCCTTGACTCAAGTCACACAGTGAAGCTCCCACAAATGACAATATACCAAATGCCTGGGAGAAAAAAACATGTTATTGATAATTCTGTTCCTCAGAGGTTTCTTTTTTGTATCTGTTATATAAGATCCCCAACCCTTGTAATTTGGGATTTAATTTTTTTTTAAAATACATATATTTGGCTTTCAAATGATTCTGTTTACTGACAGAGGTAGACTCACTTTTCAGCTTAACTGATTTCCATTGCACACTTTTAGTGATCCATTAATGCATCACGTAAGCTTACATTGCAGTATATTACACAGTTTTGGCAATCTCCTGAACCCTATACTGGACTCTGTAAAATGCTGATTCAGTCTTTCATGTTGCTGAGGAATAGCCTATCACCAGTCAGTTTCTTACCTTTTTTTTTTTTTTTTTCCTTGCGTAGGGGTATAGTTAAGTGCATTGGAAAGAAGGTGTAAACCCCTCAGTGCAGACTTTCCGATTAGACCTAGAATCTCCGCTCTTATGGCTTCCTGAAACTTCGCTGGGGGACATGAGGTCCTCAGGCTTGGCTTCTGGAGAAAAAAAGTGTGGTGACAAGTAGTAAAGGCCATTCCCTATGCCATAAAAATGAGCTTTCACTTCGAGCAATTGGGCAGACACCTGCCTGTCTTTCCCTTATGTTACTGTTGTGGGTGTTTAAATTATATAGGGTATCTTGCTGCATTGAAATTAATTTGACAGTTCACATCTCACGGAAGTGTGACTTTCAGGTGTCTGTATGTACGTAAAACACTCCTATTGGCTAATGGACCTTTTGAGGGATTTTACACATCTATGATGGTAGATATTTTAAATTTGAAATTAGATAGAGATGCCATCTGCAATGAGCATTGTGGAATCTTATTTTCAGGTACTTTTCTCCTAAAATATAACTTACAAATCTAGCTGCTAGTGGTCTATATAGAGTTCCTAAAGACGAGTATGTACTTCAAAATGGGATTCAGTAGGATGGTATATCCTGTGGGTAAGGGCTTGCTGTTTCCTTCCGTATCTTTATCTCACCATGCCTATTTCTTAGCCAGGTTTTTTAAAATATAATTTCTATTATTGTGGAATTATGTAGGGAATATAATTTGCTAAGCATTCTCAGGAAAGTGTAATGGAGGGATTTCATTTGTGTCTTAAGAGCCCAGCTGATATGCTCTGTCAAGTCTGAGGTGGCAGAGACAGCTATGAAAATGCAGGCGGTTGGGAATACTAAAATAAAGAAACCTTTGTATTATTTCCAAATTAGAAAGATATGTAAATAGGGGTCTTGAAATCATGGTATTGTATTTGTGCCTAAATGCTACTGATCTACTACATATGCCAGAGAGCTTTTGTAGATCTGGCTATTATGATTATTGTGCTGATAAAATCTAGGGTTTCAGGAAGAGCTGTAAAAGCTTGAGAGAAGTATTTGCTGTTCCATTACACACTCTTTGGATTCTAGCTCTTTTGTAAGCCAATTAGTAGTTAATGGAATTGTGGTTGTAGATTCATTACATAAATAAATAAACAAAGGAAAGGAAAGATAAGAGTCTTTGTGAGGGAGGAGAACAGTTTCTACTCGCACAGTGGCTGGCAGACACCAACCCCAGCATCATCACCAACCTCTATGTACCCAGGCAGAGGTATGGGCAAGCTTATCATACCCTGAGGTGAACACTCTGCTCTGACTCAATTAAAAAAAAAATAAAAAAAATAAAAAAGTGTTTAAACCTCTTGTTGAAACAAAGAGGGAATAGCTGTTCTTGGTATTATCTACACATCAACCTCCTAATCTTTTGGGAAGAGTACTGTATACTTCTGCCCCAAACCATGCAAAAAAGGTTAAACCCTTTTCCCTTGCAAAGATGTATTATTGAAACCAACTGAAACTTGAGTTTCCTTTGAATTTTAGAGAAAGACCAGGAGAAGACTCCAGTGGCATTCAGCAGTTTTACACCAAGTGAACAGATAGCCCAGGAGTAAAATCAGAGTTACCTTTAGGTATTGCTTATGGGTTGTGGCAAGGGATACAGTGATACAATAGGACTAAATGAATGTCTTTGCATTTCCACCTACTCCATGTAAAGCAGAAGGTCCTTTCTGACCAAAAAGTTGTCAGTCTGACATGAATCTATTAGTGAGCTACAGTCAGAAATATGAAGCACATAATAGCATTAACTGCTTGCTCACCCGTCTGACAAAGGTTGCTGTTCCATAGCAAGGGCAGCTGAACAACTCAGAAAGACCAGCTTTATGAAACCCAAGAAGTTATTATGCCAGACTTAAACTTTTCATGGCTCAGACCTCTTTGGTCAGCTTGGCTGCACTGCAACCCCTGTCAGAGGTGGCACACATTTCAGTGATCTGCTTCTAACTTCCTTTTCCTAAAGGAAATAAATTTGGCACAAAAAAAAATAATTTGGCACAAATTCAGACAAAAGTGGGTTAGGAGAAGTGATGGCATTTATGCAGATGAACCCCACATGTACACAGCGTTCTTGGGAATCTTTTCTTGCAGCGGAAAAAGGAAGGGCAGGCTAAGCAGAAAGTGGCTGAAATGAGTTAGGAGTAGTTACTTAGTATGTTGGTTACCACTGAAGCTCAAATATTATCATCAATTGTAATCATTCAAAGACTGGAGTACCATGAAATAGATCCTGAGGTCTGCACATCCATACACAACAACATTTTGAAAATGTGCTAATTTGCGTAGATGACCATCGGTGAAAAAGCAAACAGGTTAAATGTGACAGAATGCTAATATTGATGAATGTCCTGCTGTGTTTATGTTCTTTCAGTTTACAAGCTCTGAGGAAAGAAAAGTCCAGAGATGCTGCTCGCTCTCGCCGGGGAAAAGAGAATTTTGAATTCTATGAGTTGGCAAAGTTGTTGCCACTGCCTGCAGCCATTACCAGCCAGCTTGACAAGGCATCCATCATCCGACTTACAATTAGCTATCTGAAGATGCGGGACTTTGCTAATCAAGGCGATCCTCCGTGGAACTTGAGAATGGAAGGACCTCCACCTAATACATCAGTAAAAGGTATGGAGTAAATACGTTGTATAGTATTGAACATGGTAGCCTTTAGTAACCTCTAAATTGAAATTTTTACCATAATCCTTTCTTCTTTCCCTGCATATCAAATCCTTTAAAGGGATACAAATGTGGAAATCTGAGGTCTGCATGAGAAAGACACCATGTGAAGGTGAAATAAACCTCTTACTTATTTTTTTTATTTAACAACCAATTGCTGTAACTATTACAGCTGTAAGCTGGGTGACAGTAAATTGTTTAATGCTATTTAGCAATTATTGTATTGCATTGTTTGGGATCTTATGTAAGGATGTGCTCAAGAGGAGCATGGCATTATTCGTTACTAAGAAGGATGCAGTCTCTTCATTCTCTGGCTAAGCCTTAAAGGTAGAATCATGTATTTCTGAAGTTGGAGAACAGCACATCCAGATATTTAAATCTTCAGGTTAGAGAGTAGAATTTAATTTATCCTTTTTGTAACATGTATAGACATTGTTTTGACTTCTGAGCCAGTAGGCGTCTATCAACATTTCAGCCAAAATAGACTGTTTTCAGTATTAAACACTCTTTTCTCGCTCAAACAAGCAGTTGGGCAGCAAAATCAATGTTTTAGACATGAGTTGCCACAAAAGTCAAGTAATAGAGAATCAGTTATTTTAGAAGCTAAATAATCCTAAGATTATGGTCTTAAATAGTGTTTTCAAAGACTTGTCTAAACTGGATGGTTTTTCGTAATTTTTTACTTATACAGATGAGTGTGATCCTGCTGTCTAATAAGTATTTAAAATTAGGGAGTAAGTTCATTAACGCAACTCAAAGCTACCAAAACTTTGAATTATGGTTGTCCTTGATTTGGCAGCACTGAAAAACTACTCTGTCTTATTTTAGCTACTGATCTGATCTCATAGTTTAGAGGAAACTTATTCTGGGAAGAGGCATATGAGACTTTAGCTCTTCATTATTTTTTTTTTCACATTATGAATCGTAAGCTCTCAACATATACTAACCTAACTAGATTGAATACAGCATGAGGCAAAAGAAAAAGCCACCTTTAAGGGTGAAGGAAGGGGGGGGGTAATAGAATCTTATTTAAACCAGCCCACAGCTGCCAATGAATCGTTATTGATTGTATTGATGTTGAAAAGGGCTTTTACTTGCTCTTCCATATAAGGAAACAATATTAGTTAAGGAAAGTTATAGTTTTCAGTGGATGGAGATAGACATGGAAGATAAAAAACCAAGGAACTTTCAGGCTGATGATTTAGTAGCTGGATATATTTGAGTCATTTCATATATTTCATTTATATTATCTGTCACATCATATATAATTTTCATGGAGAGAAAAAAAAGGTAATAATTACATCATCCAGAGCATGAGTATAGCATGGTTTATCATGCTTCTGGTATAATATGCAAATGTTTCCCGTTTTTTTCAGGATGAGAGTTTATTCTCAATTAGCCAGTTTTTCAAGGCGAATGTAAAGTGGACTCTGCTGTACGATCTATGATCTGTCTGTTAAAATAAGTAATTCTTCCCCCAATTCCTGTAGCTAACAGACATACAGTTCTTCTACAAGCTGTCCTTATTGCAGGAAGTCTGATCTCTGCAGATCTCTGTGTATGGTTTTGGAGTATCTGAGATCTGTTTTTCATTACCCTCTTGTGGAATATATACCTGAATACTGAAGTGTCCTTTTTCTATAAAGATTCTAATGAAGAAAGGAGTTTTAAGGGAGAACAAAGCTGTATTCTTAGACAACATAAATAGTCTCGCCTAGATTAACATGTTTTTTCCTATAAAAAAGATAGATAAACTTTTAATGTCTTTTCACTCTAATTGATGTAGTATTCCTGCTCCTCCACCCATCTGGTGATGTAGTTCCTACTCCTGCAGGCAGAAGGGGCACGGAGGAGCTGGGGAAGGATTTTTGCTTTTTCTTCTTTCCTTTCCCTTTTTTTTTCCTACCCTGTTTGAGTACTTAGCTTTATACTAAGTAGAATTGTATTATTTATGTGTCAGTATATCAAAATAATGCTTGATGAAACAGTGTTTCATTGTATAAGAATTCCCCATAAGCAGGTTTAACTGAATAGTGCAGGTATATTTTATTACTTCACTAGATCTCCTTACACAGAAACTTGTTAACACATTCTGATCAAACATTCATGAAATTACTTCAAAAGAAATTCCTTTTCATTTATTAAAGTTGCTTTTTCCTGCCCTTGAAGAAGTTCATACAGATAAATAAGCTCACATAAATAGCTTGCAGCTTCACGTGAAGTATGGTTTATAATCCTACAATAAAACATTAGACATTATATTTGTATGTGCCCAAGCTATCTCTTGAATAGACTTAAAGGTATTTTGAAAATTATGTGATAGGTACTTAGGTTGGTAGGCAACTGCTTTTTCTTTTTTTCCTCTCTCTTCCCCCAGATATGCTGGTCTGCTTGTCCAATAATTAAATTTCAAAGCTTGGTTTTAAATCTCGCCCCCAGTGTTGTACAGCATTTTAATAATTTTAAATGGAAGGTCCTTTACTCTGCCCTGCATTTATCACAGCTTTTCTTTAAAGAATGTAAAGACTGATGAGTTTATTTTCTTATGCGCATTATGTAATGATCACTACAAGTTGTTCTTGCAAATGAACACTCAGGTAACTCTATATAATATTTTCAAAGTCAGTTATTTAATGGAAATATCTGTAGCAATTGGAAAGTAACAGATAGCTTTCTCCTTTATTTTAGAAATATCTGTATTGTTATAATACATCAAATCTACAATGAACAGTATGCGTTATTCAAGAAATGACCAGGCATTCTCAGCAGTGTTTCAGTTATATAACCGATGATTGTAACCTTTAAAGAAATCTTATTTTAGTGACTATTGCTAAATCATTTCTTCATTCATAGTAATCTTTATTTAGAGGCTATCTGGAAGCCATTATATCTTTTATTAATCTTTAAAGCAATAGCCAATGATTTGACATTTGCTAAAAAATGGATAAATTTTCCATTTCTAATACAGCAGATGTCAGTCAGTTTTTTTGGTATATTGTCTAAGGCTTTCTGTACAAAGAAAGCATTAGTCCTTGTAAACAAATACACCCGCAACTTATAGCAGATGAGTTTAAAGATTACAGTTCTTAAAGACCAGGTCATGATTTTCATGTGGCAGAAAATAGTAAAAAAGTTATTTATACTCAGTAGGAATAAAATTACTGTTCTTCTCATGCTGCATACAATTTGTCATGAATAACAGTACTATTCTCTGCTGTTTCCATTACTCCAAAAGTCTTTGACTCACAGTATTTAAGGGGTGTGTTTGGAGGAGAGCAGTAAATGAGCTGCTGATCAAATTTTTTTGCACTCAAAAGTGAGTTTTCTTAAAGTTCTGATCTGGGAATGGTAGTATTTTTATTGTATGTACTGTGTGTTCACACACTAAGCAGTACTTCACATAGCAAGGTATTTGAGTCCTCCTGTGCATTCTGATTGTCTGATCCATGACAGGCCCTGTAGTCCTTTTCCAACATCAAACTCTTATAAGAATCTTCATATTTTGGAGTATTGTCTTCAAATGACTGACTCCAAATGTCTTTATATTCTTTAGTCCAAGCTCTTGCTGAAAGTGTTCAGTGATCTCTTTGTGTTCTTTTTCCACTACATCATGGATGTTTTTACCAAGACATATTTTCTTCCTTTTTTTCAAGAGAAGAGAGGAAGGGAGTGTGAGGCACCGTGATGGTCTTTGGTGTGTTCAATGTGTTTGGCTTATGTAAAGTCATACCATGTATTTCCTTTTTGGGCAGTTTTTGCTGAATGGCATGACATATGGAAACCAGGGTACATAAAGCAGCTTTGGCCATGATTTTCCTTTGAATGAAAAAAAGTAATTGTAGGACTATCTGCAATCTCGAGTTATGAGTTTATCATGAGCTTTTTTCCTTTTTTCTTTTTTTTTTTTTAAAGCCAAATTGTTAAATTTTACTTTACATAAGTAAAATAATCTTCTGCTGTAAGAGAAGATGTGAATGAGAGATTCTAGCTGAGGGGTGAAAAGGACTTCAATAAATAGTACTGACTGATGGGTAGGTTGTGTGAAGAATGTGACTTTAGTTTATCCATCTCTGCTTTTAGCGTTGCTTGTTCTGCTGTTAGGTAGTTTTGCAAATCTATATTCTGGAGTTAATATGTATCCATATGAAATCAGATGCTGTCAGAAGTGTTTGAGGTGAACTGAATTTTCTTGTCCAAATTGTTCAGATTGTTTAGTCGTATTCAACTAAATATGACTTATGCGTTGCTTGTAACTAAGCATTCAATGTTACTTCAATTCTGCCTTGGTAATGAAATAAATAAATAAATAAATAAAAGTTTTGATCATTGCAGGAAGAAAAAATACACATTAAAACAAAATTATACCTGTTTCTTTAAAGCTGGCATGTTTTTTCAAAGGATCCATTCTTAACATAAATAAAGGATGTAAGTATAGGTTGAAAACAGACTTAATGTCTTATCATACTATGGAACTTGAGATTGATAAAATAAGTCCAGCGCTTTGAGTTCTCTGGAAAGGAAAATGAGCAATAATGATAATTGGAAAGCACGGTAATTGTTATCCGAAATGTCAAGTGGTATTACTTTCATTAATTTAAATACATTTTTCTAATAATTTTTATGCTTGATATGTATGCATTTTTAAGAGGTAAATAAATGGTTCTTTTCTAAATTATCTCATTGTGGAAATCCTTTACATAACATTACCTGGTTTTAGCCTTTTATATTCTAAACTGACTGTTGTCTTCTGAGCAGGAGATGCAAGACAGTACAAGCCTTTCCCAACAAAATCAGTCAAGCCTTCTACTAGGACCCACCTTCTCTAGTGAACCACCACACAATTCTGTCTCAGGGAAAAAATCTACAGGGGCAAAGAAATGCAAATTATTTTCTTCCTCAGTGTTTGTGGCCTAAGACATTGTTTTTCACTGTTAGACCTGAGAAGGTGAATCAGAAGAAAACAGTGTAATGCAGCACAGTTGTCAGTACTGCTTGCTATGAAAAGGATCTCTGAATCTTGCCGTCTCACTTGGTGTGGTGCTCTTGAGAATTCTGTAATTTATTTCTCCCTGTCTTGCAGGCATTTTTCTTAGGAGAATCTGATTCCTGTTTATGTGTAGGCCACTATAAAGTGCTCTAACTGTGTAGCAGTATCAAACACTGATTGCAAACATAATGTCTATCCATTATAAACCTGTTTATGTGGCCATAGGGGCAGTGCACCGTAGGAGTAGGCAACATACTCATCAAGCTTTCACACAGGTTAGAGAAAAAGATTATTAGGTGTTATTTGAATGTAGGAAATGAGAATGGAAATTTCAGACAGTCAGTGGTAAAACATTAATGTTCTTTGTGAGAATTA
This sequence comes from Neopsephotus bourkii, assembly GCF_033783945.1. NCBI lineage: Eukaryota > Metazoa > Chordata > Aves > Psittaciformes > Psittacidae > Neopsephotus > Neopsephotus bourkii. The sequence continues at coordinate 1,012,753 of NW_026901866.1, read as the reverse complement.
TTGATGGTTTTCTAGTATGAAAGATATGGAACCCAAAATGAGGTAGCTCTGTTTGAATCTCATTGTGATAGATAAGATGAATTGAATACTGGACTTGGAGTTGGTGGTTGCCTAGTGACAAGTGATCATGACCTGATTGCTTTCAGTCTCTAAATGGAGGAGGGTGCCTACCAATACACTCAGTGCTTTTGAGGGACTAATTGCCTAATGGTGAATCTTATATCTGAAATTGATTGTGAGGAAATATTTTGATGAAAAAATTAGAATAAAAGTTGACTAGAGTGCTTAAAGAAAAATTGTGAAATGCTGATTTCCAATGCATCTGAAATTGTAAAACTGCGTTTTTTTCCAGAATGAAAGTGAAATCAATAATTTTGAAAAATATATGTATTTATATTAAACGTTGGGAATAAAAGGGAAATAAATATATAGCAGTACAGAAAAACTGGAATTTCTGAGGTGCAGAAAGTGAAAAGGCAAGTAGAGGCATTAAAGAGAAATCTGCCAGGATTAGGACAACTTTAAAGAATAGGTTTACGTGTATAAGAAATGAGAAGGATTCTGCAATGATATAGACTCATTAAGAGTAATGTATAGTAAAACCTCTACTGGTACAGCAAAGGCAGGAGAGCTTGATAGAGGTTTCTTAATTGTTTTCCTGGTAAGAATACCTTCTAAGGGTCGTTATAGTTCAATGGCAGTGTTCTGGGAACGTATGTATTCACAGTCATCCACAGGACAAACACCTGGGGGAGAATTTGACTGTTGGGAGTTCATAGTTTGGTGGACTGCTCTGTGTTTGAGTCATGCCCATACATGATGAATACTATCTCTGTCTCTGTCTCGTTGGGGAAATGAGAAATCTTTTTTTAGTACCTGAAACAAACTTTAAAAGTACTTAAAAATCAAAAGTGTATAATTTTTAGATGTGCTGAAAAAAGCAGATCTTCCCAACAGATCAGGGAAATCCACTGGCATTGCTCTGCTGTGGTTGCCACAATTCTGTATTGCTTTGATAACTTACTCGCCATAGTACAAGCAAGAGACTCTGAAACTCTTGGACATCATCATTCTGAATCTCAGCTTGCAGTGTTTCTCAGCTATTCCAGAACTGTTGAATAAATTGTTTGTCTTCAAACAAGGATCAGGATACCTCTGATATTACGCTGATAAAATTTTTAGCATTGTCTACTCTTTGCAGTTGCAAAGTTTGCAATATTGACCTGTCTTAGTCTCAAAGCAGTTGTAGGCAAAATACTGGAAAAATCCCTCCACTAAAGAAATAAAAGGTGATATATTTTTTCAACAAACATGGATAAATAGAAAGTAATTCTTATAAAGCAAATCTAGCTTAATTCTCTGACATTGCAAGTCCAGTTGACTAGGATATGCGTTGTATACCAAAGTATTTGTGAGTCATTTGACCTTCTAGTGCATAAGAATTATGGTTCTAAAATACTGGGATAACTTTATTTTGTCAGAACCAAGCTAAACACATTAACTGTATAACTGATTGATCTTGGAAAGCAGATCAAAATGAAAGTTACTATCAAGAAATGAGTTGTTTTTGCAGAAACCAGTCTGGGCATGACCATCAGTGAACTGGGACTAAACATGGCAAAAGTACAAATTTAAAACTTGCAAATTCTAATCTGTGCATTTTAGTATATCAAACCTCTGAAAAATAAATATAATTAAATTGAAAGTATTAATATTATTACTAATAATATGATAATAATCTTTGCTGTCCTCAGCCCCAGGCTACTGGTTGTTGCTTTGTAGTTAATGTTGCTAAAAGGCTTTGAAAGTTTTTGTTTTGTTTTCCTTGTGGTGAAGAACAGGAATGATGGAAAAAGCATTTCAAGTTCAGCTCTTTGTCTTTGCATGAACAAAGGCATAAAAAGAACCTACCTGATCTTTGCAGTTCTGCTAGTGGAAATGGATAGAATGATTTAGTTTCTTATGTGCTTTATTTGTATCGTAAAAAGTTCTATCCATCACTTTTGTGGAGACACAAAACATTTACTACTGGTAACAAATTAATACTCTTTCTAAAATATTGTCATTCAGATGTCGGTCCCTGGAAGAGTTGTTTATTGTTAGAACTCCACCTTGCTACTTAACAATTAAATAGGAAAACAACCAAACTAAGTGTCTTTAAGAGCAAGAAAATAAAACTGATGACTTCAATGTCTTTTCTCTCACTCCCAGCCATACTATATTTCTGTTCCATTACACTGCTATTCATCTTCTTTTTTTTCTCTTCTTGTGCTGTTGCACTGACTTGGTCATTTACGCATTTTCATTATGTTCTTTTAATACAATTTATTTTTCTTATCGATTTTTTTTTTCTTTGAGTCCTTAGCCCAAACACAGAATATGGATAATGTCTTCCTCTTGTAGCCAGCTTCCAGCACTGACTCTCCTTTTTGTAGTTCAGTATTTTTCTGTACATGTTCACATTCTGAACTCAGTCTTGTAATGAAAACAACCTGGTGAAAATATTAATATTTAAAAGAAATCCAAAAAAACCTTTTTAACTTTTCACTTAATTCTTCCTCATTTCAGTGTGCACATCTTTTTGTGCACAGTAAACCTCATTGTGCCATTTAAAATTCACTCTTGAGTTGAGAACATACCTTCCTCATTCTGTCTAAAAGATGGTGGTTGATGTCATTATAATTCATTTTTGGGAACATTGACTGAGTATTGGCTGAGTGGCTTTTGGTAAAAGTATTGGCTTTAGACTTGCAGAAGTAAATATGTCAGGAGGAGAATAGTATCCACAGTTTAACTGACTCCACCTTGGCAGTGGTGGCAGAATAAGTCAGGAAAAACTTTCAATTAAAACCAAGTATATTTCTCATCATTATATAGTGGTACAGATTTTCATCCAGTAGAAATATCTATGTAAAAATCAGTGCCACAACAGCCCACTTTTCCAAAAATCTTAATAAAATGTTTCCATATGATTTTTACGTTCATGTTTTATGTTGCATGGGTTAGCTCCAGGTGGTCTTTTTTAGAAGCATGAATATGTTAAATTATATGTGCAGTCTACATAACTTTTTCAAGCAATGCACATGATGGGGTTAGCCAATTACAGATGTGCAATAAACCCGGTATGCCAAAACTGCTTGTTCTGCTTTTTGCTTTTAGTAATCAGAAACAGACAAAAAGTAATCACTGCTGTAGTTTTTGATATGTAAAACGAGAAAAGGCTGGTGCTCTCTGTAGATTGCAATATCTGATAGAACTTTTGTTTGTCTTTTTATTTGTCCTTTTCTGAACAGAATAAAAGTGTCTTTGTTATGAAGAGTGTTTTGGACAGAGCCTCAGTAAAGCAAATGACAGCAATTGAGGAATTGGATCTTGTGGTTGAATTTAGCAGTTTTAGTGTATCTGTCATACCTTAGTCTCCTCATCTGAGCAGAGAATGTGAGCATACTTAAAGTGCTACTAATTTCATAGAGTTTAGCCTTTGTTACTTCTATTAATGCAGTTCAGTGGATTTCTGGGTCATCTGAACTTCTACCCTATATCTTCAGCTGCTTCTTTTAGACCTTGTTGAATCTGTTGTGGATATATTAAATACATCTGTATGAAGAGCTGAAGAGATAGATTAATCTAACTGATAATGAATGTAACAGACCTTAGAAAACCAAACGAAAAAGCTCAGACGAAGCTATGTTCTTATTAGTATGTAGACCTGAGGGGAAAAAAGCAGGGTAAATGAATGGGCTTTTATAGTATTTGTTTCACCAAGAGTTGGATCACTGTATATTACAAGTAAAAAATGATGAGAAAATATTTTGTCTGAAGTGAAAGAAAACACACAAGCTATTTTTTAATGGAAAAAGTGAATCAATGTTTCCTATCTCATATATTTGCAGTTATATTTTTATTAGTATTTTCGAGAGGGACTATCTCAATATTTGGAGTAAATAATAGGCATGTGTCTGGAAGTGAAGTTTGAAGTATATGAATTTAATAATAATTCTTATTTTCATGTAATACTAATATTAGATACCTGTGGTCAACAAAACAAGATGCTGGTAGACCCAGCAATTTTAAAAACCAAAGTGCAGTGATTTTTACGTCTTATAATATGCAAGTATAACCACAGTCTGACCAAAGTTTGACCACAATATCAACGCAGCTTAATTTCTGCAACTGTTCTCTTTGAAGCCAGAGGAAGGAAATCGAGTTTCCCCCAAATCCCTATGCTCTTGTGGTCTCCCATTTCAATCAGGGATATAAAGTAGAATACAATGAATCCATAGTAAAGACTTTCCCAGGACATTAGAGAGATCAGTAAAAACTGTTTTCATTAGCTGTCTGTAATTAAAGAACACCCTTCATAGAGAGCTTACAATTTAGAGAACATGTAAGCCTCTGTATCTATCTGAGATTGTGAGGAAAAAAAGAATCTCCACCCAGTTGGGGACTTAGGTGGTGTTGTAAAATATTGAGCTCCGTTAAGAAACATCTTTTCTGTTTATTTACTAGCTTTTAAGCCAAGGAGAATATTTTTATTTTTACTTCCAGAGGTTTTAGTCATACTGTGATTTCTGTTCCTAAGGAAGGAAAGGCAGGCAAATCCCTAATAAAGTACTTAACTCTAGCTGTTCCATAGTCTTCCTCATAAATGGATGTGTTATTGAATGCTTACCTTAATTTCAGTGCTTGAACATGTCAGTTGCTATAATTCTTACAAAGTTAGCTGAGTGCATCTGCGCAAGCGTGTGTCATCACTTTGTGTTCTACTTGTATCATATAAAAATTGGTTTTGCTTTGCTTTGCATGGGGTGGTACCACATGCAAGTACAAAATACCATGTCTCATTTCATCATCTGGAAAGTCATTAAGTGCATATTGGTAATCATAAAAGGAAGAGGGAGAAATATTTTTTGTTGGCTTTTTCCCAAACACTACCTTTGCAATGAGAATTGTCAACGTTACCTCACTTCAGATTTTATAGAAAGCCACAGTTCTGTAAAGGTTTAGGAAAAATCAGGGGTTGTTTTTCTGTTTGCTCTTTTAAGTACATAGACATTTCTACAACAGTCAGAACAACTCTACATTTATATATCCCCTTTCAAATTTGAGCTGCTGTGTATGCTAGCTGTTTCTCATCCTCTTGATGAAGCAATAACAGTGCTGATAATTCTGATAGAGAAATTGAGGCATATACAGATTTAGGGCTAGCTTTTCAAAAGAACGCAGCACTCCAACTGGGTCCAGATTTCAAAGGATCTCTGATCCTATTCAGCAACAAAATAAATAGCCAGATTTACAAAAGATTTCATCACTTTGGTAATCTGATCATAAGAAGCAGCTGCTGAGCACATTTGCAAGGCCAGCTGAGTGACTTGTTCAATATCACATGGGAAGTGTGTGGCAGAGCAGGGAATAGAGCCCTTTTCCTGTGGCCCAGGACTAAGAGTCCAGTTCTTAAGCAGTAATGCTCTATTCATGTCCTGTGCAAGAATACTGTATTTAATGAGCTTTTCATTAGGAAATTTAACCCATGTCTGTGAGGAGATAATTTTCAGAGTAACATTAAGATTTATACTCAGGGTGGATAATGCAGCAGTCAGGTAGGAATAATTGCTAGTTCATTTTATATTAAATCTCTGTGTTACAGAATAATATACTATACAGAATATAATTATAATATAGAAGAATTATTATATTATTATAATTATTATATATAATATATATGACCTTAATTAGGTAGGTCTTATAGAAAATTCCTTCAGTATTTTTAAAAGATTTCATAGTCCATTGCCAGTCTTTTAAGTATGTGTCACAAGAAAAAACAGAGTAATTAGGTATTCTGAAATAACCTACAGAAGCCTGTAGCAAGTGTATTGTATGGCAAGCCCAGCTGTGATTTCTGTGGGCTTCCACCCTTGTACCACATTCTGAAGGCATAGTATTTATTTTTGTTTAAATTTTAAATGTTTCTTCTGTTCCTTCCTAGAGATGAAGAAATGTGGTGTCTAATTTTCTTCTGAAAATAAATATTTTTGTTGTTTATTTAATGCTTTAACACACTGTTTTCTCTTTACCCATATATGTCAGGCTGTTTCTCCTTATTTTGTGCATAAATACTGATACTGCTCTTGTCCTGCTCTCTGCAGTTTCTGTCTCTGTGCTCTTTTTTATTCTATTATTCTTTTGCTCCAGCATCCTATCCTGAAGACTTAAAGGGCAAGTTTTCTTTCACAAGTATTGCTAAGGAACTATTAAAGTCTCTCCTAAGGTCATCATACATTTTGCTTTTGTTGATTTCTTCAACAGCCTCATGGATGCTGTTGATTCTCCATCGACCTCATTAAATATAAAGGAACTGTATTCTCCATACAGACAGCTATGTTGAGAGGCCATTTGGTGGCCTTTAGACTAAAAGCTCCAACATTTTACAAGGTCTACATGTTGACTCACTCGTCATTACCTTGGAGTCAGCCCAACAGATGTTCCTTGAAAGAAGCATCAGGCAATGCAAGTGCTCAAACAGCTTTCCAGTGTGTTCTTACTGGCATTTTAATGTAATTTGGTCTCCAGTAGTTATGATGCCAGACAGTGAACATGGCATTGGATGATCTTTGAAGATGCCCATATATGTCCTAAAACGGTTCTCATCTCACCTGCCAAACAGGAAGATGAATTTTGGTGACAGGCTCTGTTCAGTCGGAACTGAACTGCACACAAGTGATCAATACAATGGTCATGAGATGATTGGTCCTTAAAGTGCAGAGCACTTGCAAAACTGTTTTGTTGAGGTACTGTGTTGAGCAGTTGTGATAAGCATCCGGTCTGACTTCTTGCAGACCCCAGACAGAGAGCCTTATCGAGTATTTTCTGCATCTGTTTTGAGATACAGGTTTATCTCTTTGGAAAGTATCTAATGTTGATGTAAAGTATTTAAATGATAAAGAATCAACTACATCCCTGGGCAGATTGTTCCAACTGTTAATTACTGTCACTGTGAAAAAAGGGTGCGTCATTTGTAGTCTTATTTCAGCTTCAGCTTCCCAACACTGGATCTTGTTATGCCTTTTTCACTAGATTAATGAGCTGCCTACTGTCAGAAATCTCTTCCACATGTAGGTATTGTGATCCTCTTAACCTTCTTTTCAGTAACTAAATAAATTGAGCTTTCTTAGTCTTTCACTGTAGGGAATGATTTTCAGAAGTCTAATCACTCTTGCAGCTCTTACGTGAGTCCTGTCCAATTTTCTAACATATTTTCAGAATGGAGGAAACCACAGCTAAACGTAATATTTCAGTAACAGTGGCATAAGAGGCTAAACTAAAAGTTGCAGTATCTATTCTAGTTTGATGTTCTGTGGTTTATCCCAGGGGCATATATTTAATATGAATTTTTATGTGATATGAATGGCTATTATATTTTATATTTTGGGAGTTAACATGAATTTCTTATTGTGGTGGTTCTGGATTCCCTTTGCTGATAAGGATTAAAAAATATCAAGAGGTGAATTCTTGGGAATAACTGTAAATGCTGAAGGTTACTCTTGGTTTATGTTTTGTTTGAATGGCATAATTATTTCAGTAGGGATACGCTGTGGTAGTGAGAACTGAAATTAGAGAGCTAGCACCACAGAGTGAGATTGGGGAAGTAACCTTCTGGGGAAAGTGGCTTTCACACTTAGGATTATTAAGTGGGCCAGGATAAGTGCAAGTGGAATGTTGGTTTTCCTGCAAAATCCAGAACATTTCTGGAAACAAACAACTGTTGAGGGTTGCCTGAATAGCTCCTTATGCCACCTTCCAGTCTGACACCTGTCTTATTCAGACAACTTGTGTTGGCATGTCAGATATCAGTTTCATATCTGTACAAGAGAAACCATGGCATAGCCAAACTAAGTAAGCTCAGGAGATACTTACTAAGCATGGCCAAAAGGTTCCCTTCCACCTGGACATGCCTCAAAGTCACCTCCACATAGGCACACAATCACAATCTTAGTACTGTGGTGCACAGAAGTTAAGGCTCTGAAAGGAAATGGACTTACTTTCTAAAACAGCATATTATCTGGAGCCAGAATTTGTATGAAATAGGAAGAAAATAACTCCTTTTGAATCCAGACTTCTCTTGGTTCAAATTTAGAGTTAAGTGGACTCACACCATCTGTATCATTTGAGTTCAGCTGTACCTAGTATTTCCAAGTTACAAAAGACATGAACCTTCTCTTTAAGAAAAAGTGGCTTCTTCAGAGTCGGGTAGTTTCTTCAAAAGTGTAAACAGACCTGCAGAATTTGATGGTGACTTCCTTCAGTTTGTGTTCTCAGCAGACAGTAAATTCGGTAAGTAACAGACAAAGGCTTCAAGCTCGCAGCCATTTACTATTGTGAATTGCTTTGGAAGAAAGATATTTTACTTTCTTTTCAGTCCCATACAAAGGCAGCCTCATCAAACTTGTGGGTTTAACTTTCGAAAAATGCAGTTGCATTCAGTGAACTTTCGTAGCCCAGCCAGCAATCCTTGGTCAGCTTATGGGAAACTGTGCTTCAGTGCTCACTTCAAAGACTTCAGATGTCATCTGCCCTGGAAAATTTGGGGAAATTATTTCAATTCTGTGCTATGTTAGTAGAAGTGATACCAGATCTTTAGGTCTTGCTTCTCCTCTTTGTGAAGTGAGTAAGAGAAGAAAACCCATGTATCTGAAATGATATCACTCACCATTGCCTTGCCTGACAGGAGGCTACCAAGAGGAGATCGGGTGTACTCTTGCAGGCTGGTTGAATTAAGAATTGACTCTGTTACTTTCTTTCTTCATCTCACATTACCCAAATGGTAATTTTTCAACTTCCTGTACCCATATTTGCCCTAATTTCTTCCCCAAAACTGTTTACCAGGCTTGTGTTACTCATAACACTAGCTAGCAGTTAAGAATGATTTGGCCCCTTCGCACACATTGTTGTTTGAGTCATCCAAGGATAAATGGGATAATTGCACTCATTTGCACAACTTCTCTACAGAACTTTTAAAATATTCTTTCTTAAAAGGAAACCTAAATATTAATACATAATATTGGAGAGAAAAGTAAGTCGGGTTACAGGTTGTTTCTGCTATTAATGGAGATTTTGTGTGCATATAAAAGTATTTTAGTAAGTTACAGTGAAGTAACAAGAAAGTTGAAATCATCTGAATCCATCTGTAGTATATTTAATGCTTCTAAAAATTTTGATGTAATGACTCCGTTTAGTTTCGTACTGATCTTTCATACTGACAAAAAAAGGAAAATGAGGAACCCGTCATCAATCATTCATTTAATCAAGTAGCAAAAGTAGATAAATAAACATACTGAGTTAATTATTCTTCTGTATGTAATGATTGACAATAATGTTAATTTATTCCCTTTTTTAACCTTTGACTGTCAGCATAGTTGGCATTAGTAGGTACTGACAAAATTAGAAGAAATACATTTCTGATAGCCACTGACTTTTGCTAGCATTGGAGTGTCCTCCTCTGAAACTTCTCCCTGAAGAGGTATCAGATCTATGGTGTGTTATTTTTCACACTTTTTTTTGTGCTGTGTTTTATGCCATTTTGGTTTTTTTGTTTACAGACATATGGCCAGGAATATTTTATGAATGAAGAGGTTTCTGGAATATGCAATATTACTTCTTTGCATTTATATGAGAATTGTAATTTGAAGATCTCAAAAACATCTTTGCCCATGTCATTGCAGAGTGTATTCAAAACCTAGCAAAAAAGACAGTGTTACAGCTAGTAACTTATCTGCTACATCTGTCAGGCAGCGTTTCTTCCATAGTGAATCCTCTGTTCCCCCATTTCAATGTTTTATTGGATCCATCCAAGGGGATTTTCAGGCCCTTTGACTTATGAATGCAGAATTCCCAAAGCAGCTCTCCCTATGAGAAGTACAGGAAGGTTAGCTCAGTCCCCTCTTCTGGCTTTCCACCACCAAATTGTATCCCCATGTGTAAACAGTCACCTAAATAGCTTCCAGTTAATCAGCTGCAGCTTCTAAAATGTCTTTCTGAAATGATATTCCTGTAGATTAGTCATAGTTGTCCTGAGCAATACATGAAGACATTTTGAGGTGTTTTTTTTGAATACTGTATAGCACGTCAATAAAGTAAGTGAAAGGCAGGGTGTATGAAATGCTTTTCATCTAGCTTGAATGGTGCATCAATGCACAGAATACTTCAGTTCTTATGGTAGAAATAATTTGCTTTTATTGAGGTGTATTTCCATCATTATTACAATAAAATATTGTTACATATTTCAGAGATGAAAAAGCTTTGCATGTGGATCTATATGTTTCAGTAGCTGAGCCCAAAACTTACGAGGCCTAAATGCATAAATGCATTTCACAGATATTGTGTTTGGATTTCTGGGAGGTGGGTTTGATTATTATTTTGGGGGGGGGGGGCTGTTTTTCCTAAAGACAGATTGTAGTTGCATTTAGCCAGATAATCCACCACTGGCTGGATGTTTTCAGAGATTCAGAAATGGAAGCTATTTTTTCTACTCAAAAGTTACGTGCAATATGTTTCCTCTGTATTTCTGTTTAAGGAATGAAGGGAAACAGAGGTGACAATGATATTTGCAGGTTTTCATACACTAATAAAATAAAAAAAAACCAACAGTCACCCTCCCCAAAAAAGCCCAAAACAAAAAAGAAACAAAAAAAAAAAAACAAACCAGAAAACCAAAAGCACCAAAACAAAAGAAAAACCAAAGCAAGACTCTAAAAACAACAGAAAAAAACCCAACCACAAACAACCCCTTGGTTGGTTGGTTGGAAGAGTTCTGCCATCGAACAAGGAGAAACAAAAAGATTCAGGAAAGCCAGCTGTTGGCATGAAGTCTAGGCATCAGTCAGTCCTTTGAAGACAGGCTTCATGTTTTTATTAGAGATTTCCTGACATACCTGCATGTGCAGGGACAGATGCCCTCACCATTCTGTAGCCTTCAGAGAGACTCTGGTGAGACTGATTCTGCCGGACTACAGTGGGTCAAACTGAGGCAGGAGCTGTGTGAGCTGTGGTGGGGTATGTAGCCCCCGATGAGCTTTGTGTTGTGTTGATGGCACAGCCTTGTTGGAAACCCTGTGTAAATGGAATTTATCATCCTCCTGTAGTAGGAAAAAGGTTGAGAGGCCCACAGAGGCTATTTGTTGGCTATAGAGATTCTTAGTAAGGATGGGTGTGGAGTAGGCTGTAACTTTTAATCTGTGAGCAGCAGTAGGTAAGAACTGTTAGTAAGGGCTGGAAGAACAGTAAGCAAACCCCTCCTCAGTTGTGACTCTGAGGATATTTTCATCTTATACTCTGTAGGTGAATGGAGGGCAGAGCTTTGTTTTTAGGTTTTCAGGCTTTGTATAAGGGTCTAAAATATTACTCTCTGGGAAAACAATTTCCTGACTCAGGTCATATTGAATGCTGTATATTCACTAAAAAAGCATTCAAAACCAAGATTTTTTTTCAGTATGAAGAGGAGCAAACAATGTTTAGAATGATTTTCTTCTCCATGTCTATTTGAGAGAAAAATATAGGGCACTTTATATGTATTGCATAAAATAGAGGATACTTCTGCTCTTTGAGAGCAGTCTGCTTAGAGATTTCCTCTGCTGCAGACTATCTTCTCTACTTCTTTACTTGGGTGAACACACTCCTATCTTTGGTGTATAACAGCTTTACGTTTATTAGCAGCTCTTTTCTCCTGCCTAAGCTTGGCAAAGGATAGGGAATAAGATTAAAGGACTATATTATTCTGCTTTTTGTTAGGAAAGAGGATATTCAAACATGAACTGTCCCATTGCTGATGTCATGTTCTGAGCACTTGCACTGATGCTCTCTGGTCTTGCCACTGCTGAGGGAAGATGGTTCCCAGAATCATACCTCTGCTCTAGCAGTTGGCATCCATGGTAGCTGACTGACACTGGCAGAATCTTTCATGAGAATTTTCTTCTCATTGTTATTAATTTTAAATCAGACTTGTTCTAGAAAATAAAGCATTTCTTGCTCACTGAAGAAATTATTCTTATTTTAAGCTAAGAATACAGATTTTTCATTCTTCTTTGATCATTACGTATTTATCCTTTAAAAACTCATAATTAAGACTGTATTTCAAATTAGAAATTTCAAAAATTAAAAACTTTGAAATACAAACTTTGTAAACTAGTATTGTAAGAATTCTTTAGTCAATCTCTAATTTTGCGGGGGTATAAAATCATTAAGGTAAATTGTTGAGTTTACCCAAAGCCGTCATGCCAAAACCCATGTATTTTTAGGACTGAAAAAGTTAACTGGTCAAGGATGTGGAATATTTTGTAGTATCACATTTGAATGTATTGACACTATATCAATATGTAATTCTAGGTTAGATGACTGTAGTTAGTAGACTGCAAATTCTTATAACAATAATGATCAAATTACAGTATAAGCAAATCTGAATTTGGTTGTTTTTCAGCTCAGTACCTGAATATTCCTTTAAACAAAAAAAAGGTAGGGTTTTTTTTTTTTTCTATATTGGTATCAATAATAGGCTGAAATGTTATTTAACAGAAATTGGTTTATTTCCAATTTATATTTTTTTCAGACTTTCCAGTCTTATGTAGCATTTACTAAGTATTTGAATTATATATTTCTTTTTATTTTACTGGGCAGCTTATGTACTCAAAGCATCACCTAAGTACCAATAACACATTCTTGACTGAATAATGATGTATGTTGAATGTTACTTTTTTTGTCTTATAAATGGATGGCAATTTACACAGCTGTGGATGTGGGATGTTTCAATCCCAGACCATGTTGTAAGAAAAATTGAATGACAGTGAGCAAAACAGCAGTAATTATAAAACTAATTACTAAATGCTGATGATGCCCATAGGCTTTGCATAACTAAAATTAGAAAAGGAAATTGCTTTCGGCTTCAGAGAGGCAACATGCTAGTTATTTCACTGTTTCAGGCAAAATAGAACATGGTATATAAAGTTCAATCATGAAAAAAAACCCATGTTAGTTTACGCACGTAATTTTTTATACAGAAATGTTGGAAGTATTCATCCTTTTTGTCTTTTAATACAAATATACCTGTAACATAAATGAGAAAAGTGACATGAAACTACTTGTTGAACATTTTTCTGTATATCTTTACTAGGGCTTATTTACTACTGAATTACTTCAGTTTTGTTGTTTGTCAAAAGCCTACGTGAATGTAAAAAAGGGAAGTATGTCCTATCACCTAGGCCCATATGAAATAAATGAGATAAAAAATAGGAGGCTGGATTTCAAAATTCCTTCAGCTGCATTCCAATTCCTATTATATAGGAATAATGGAGAAGAGAAGGCTGCGTGGAGACCTCATAGCAGCCTTCCGGTATCTGAAGGGGACCTATAGGGATGCGGGGGATGGACTCTTCATTAGAGACTGTAGTGATAGGGCAAGTGGTAATGGGTTAAAACTTAAACAGGGGAAGTTTAGACTGGATATAAGGAGGAAATTCTTTCCTGTTAGGGTGGTGAGGCACTGCAATGGTTGCCCAGGGAGGTTGTGAATGCTCCATCCCTGGCAGTGTTCAAGGCCAGGTTGGATGAGGCCTTGGGTGACATGGTTTAGAGTGAGGTGTCCCTGCCCATGTCAGGGGATTGGAACTTGATGATTTTAAGGTCCTTTCCAACCCTAACTATTCTATGATTCTATGATTTTATATCCTAGGGATACATGTAAGTATATATATATATATATGTATGGGGACCATATTAGTTTTTTACACATGTATTTTCCCAGTTATAGAACTGCTAGAATGAATCTTAATTGACTACTTTGAATGCAGTGTATTTTTATTTTTTATGTTCATGCCTATATTACATATTCATTAATGCGTACCTGTGTTTAATTAGATACACACATGCATAAAATACCTAAATGGTCCTTACATGTATTAATAGATGAATTTAATGTGCTTTATATAGGAGCGCAGTGTATTTTTCAGTTTGACTTCTATTTAATACTTCATTTATGCTTTTTCCTGCAGAAAATGAAAATCTCTTAAGCATTCTTAGCACATTACTTTAAAAATGTATTTAAAAAAAAAGATTAAAACATTGATCAGCTCATGAGCTATGAAAGTATTAGTGACATGAAGGCAAAGTGGTGACAATTCAGGAGCCACACAAAGATTACCACTTGTAAGACTCAGCTTAACATTTAGAATCTATGCTGTTGAGTCATACAAAATTACATGGACATTATGGGATTTATCCTCTGAATTTATGGTTGGGTTTTTTTTTTAATTCCCAATGTTTCTTTCATGGTGCTTTTTTTTTTTTACTGAGATGGGAAATATTTTTATTTGTCCTGTGTAACTGATAGATAGCACTTTCTCAAAACCTCGAAAGAAATTATTGTTGGGTCTTATCCGTCTGTGTAGGTCAAGCGAATAAAAAATATGAAGCTTGAATATGTGTTTTAACTTTCAAGTGGTGGAAATACACCTAGATTTAATGGCTGTTAATAATGGAATCTAAAAATGAAAAATATAAATTCTGTAATTATTTTTTTTTAGAATTCTATATCTTATTAAGTGTTCTGGGTTTTGGTAAGTACACTGTAAGCCTTAGGAACATATTTATTTAAATATTCATAGGTAAATGTATCTTAAGTGCAGTAGTGTCATAAAGTACATTTCAATATATAAATATTACATTAAGGCTTAATTTTTATGTGGGCCACTGAGTTATTTTTCATTTTGTATGTCCCAGTAAATTTGTACTAAGGCAGATTATCTGAAATAGAGGTACCATGTATTAACACAGAGAATAAAAAGAGTGTTTGTTCGCTTTATCTTATTTTGTAGAACCAAACTTTGCAATCCTCGCTTTTTTAAAGTCTCCCATTTAAAGGCAAATTTCTGCTCAGTTGTCAGGAGCAGACTGGAACTGTTCTTATGTATAACATACACATATCCAATCCAGGTTTGAAAAAAAGACTAAAAATGTTCTTGAAAATATTCAGAACTAAAACTAAAAATTTATTCTTATGGATTTTGGCATTACCAGCAGTAGCTTTATTATTAGGAGCATTGTTTCTGAGTTTCAGTTCTGATTTCATTAAAATCATTGAGTGATGCTAGTGAATGGGATTGTTTATAAGAGGCCCTCAAGAAAAGCAAATAAGAAATCCTTTCTATAAGGAGGACACCATTTTCTCAGAGGTTTCTGTCATGTTACACTTTAGCAATCTCTCTCTTTATTGTGTGAAAAGAAACAATTTATTTGCAGTACTTGAAGGATACAGAATGTCTGACTGACTGTGTCCTAGCCTGTTGTTTTTAACATAAACATTACAGCTGTGTTTGCTTTGAAATATTTGGCCATTATCCAGTAAATCTGTGCTGGAACACTAAATTATCACCTTATGTCCTCCTCCATCGTAAGAAGATGCTTTTGTCAATAAGACATTGCTGCTGCCTTTTCCTACTTTTTATTTCTGCATATATAGGAACTTTGTTTTGTTTATTATAATTTTTAAACTTCTAACTAGTGCATGTCCTGAGCAGGTAACCTAACAGGCTACAGAAATACTGATGAAAGTCTGTCCTTAATAGATTAAATGAAGAAATTTGTAGTTGACCCTCTTTTCTTTCCAAGGTCTAAGATTTTTAAGAATTTAAACTATTTGTCTCTTCCACCATTTTCCTGACAGATATGAAGAGACTTGTATGTTTGTCATCTCCTTCTTTCACAGCTATCACATTGTATCACGCAAGCTTTCGGGGTGTATCTACACTGTAAAAACAGAAGATAATTAAAATGGATGAAAACAGCAAACCAAATGTAATCCCAGTTTTCACAAGTGCTACTAAGTAGGTGAGACTTACAGTACAGACCCTAAGTTATATCCTGTTATTTTTTTCAGTTCTGATTTAACTATTTCAGATTTATCTCCTTAACTTGGGATAGTCAGTGTTGTATGCAGAAGAAAAGGAGCTAGTACTTAATAACCACATATCTTCCTCATTAATGCTGCTATCTGAAATTCAGTATACAGTACATTGCACAAGGTTGGATGTTTTTCTTCTGTATATATGTGAGAATAGAGGAATTACCATGTGTTCTACCTTTCTTCCACTGTTCTTGAAGGGGGTTTTCTCCCATCTGCTAGCAGTCTTTCTCTAAATTTGAAGGGTTTTCCTAGTCATTCTTTCAAAAAACGTTTTCTTCTGTGACATTTTTTGATTCTTTGAAATACTTTCCAGTATCATAAATAACAAATCTCCTCAGTTAAGAAAAAGATTTAAACATGTGCTTAACTTCAGGCATGTAAGCGGTTCTATTGATTTAAACAAGATCATTCATTTGCTTTGAGTTAATAATCTATTCAAGAGTCTTGCTGAACTTGAGTCATAACAAAAAAGCAGAGTAGTTCTAATGTTAGGACAAGAATTACCTTCCCCACCTTATTACCTTTTCAGTCTTTCTTTGTGTTTCTAATCCTTTGCCAGTTTATCAGCCTGTATGACAGGCTTATATCTCGGATTATTTGTATTCTGTTTTTCAAGTCTCTTTTCGTGAAATGCTAGATCTGTTGGTTTCCTGAAGCCTGTTCTGCATTACATTTATTGCATTCTCTACACAGTTTTTAAGAACTTACAAGATTGATTTTAACCACATGCATTTTGATTGCAGAATTTGGTTTGAAATCATTGCAAAGACAGCCAAAGCCCTTGTGGGTTAAATCTCTGAGATGTCATTGTATGATGAATTTAGCTGATTTCTGCCTGGTTTGTGTTACTGGCACAAGGGAGTGCATCAAAGGTGTTCACACAAATAAACTATGTAGTTGTCTTAGAAAAGAAGCCTCTGTTTTTACCCAACAAGATCGGGTCCAGTTTCTCTATGATCAGAGTATTACAAAGCTAGGAAAGAATAATTTATATCAGAGGTTCTGTGATGGAATGAAATGGAGCTCTTTTGAAGTATGATCTCTGAAAGCACAGCATGAAGCTCAAATAAAGTGAAGGACATTCGCTATTACAAGTAATGTCCTTAATAATCTTGTTAGTCTAGTCTCCCTCTGTACGAGACAAATGGAACATTATTGGCTTATGGGCTGTAGTAAATAATTTAGTTTCCAATATTCAGGCTGCTTTGACAGTAAATTAAAATGACATGAAAGGGGCTTGTTGAATAAAGAAAGTATCCAATCAAATTTAATTGGCATGACTAAGGCAGTAGAAATATGTTTTATAATTAAACCATGTTGTCTTGGAGCTTTATAAGCATGTATGAATCAAAATGTCAAAAATTATTCTTTGATACTGTGCATTTAAAACTTTGCATGGTGACTAGTTTTCTTAAACAAGGTTCTAGACACGCATATCGATTCAACATGAAAATAGTTTTAAAGTTTTAAGTAAGTCTGGTTTTAGCATTTATCTACAGATCCAAAGATTTTCTGTGAAAGGTTAAAATAATTTTTCAGTCCTCTCATGTCTGTCTTTTATTGCACATTTGTATGAACCAGCTTTTACTGGGGTGTAAACTCTGCAGTTTTTCACCTGTTGTTATAATGCAGGATGGCTGAAACTAGTGTAAAGAAAAGGAACCAACAGGAAGAAGCAAAAAAGGGAAGATAAAATAAGTGGCAAACTAACTAATAGCTTTCTTTTAGTAAAGCATTTATTTGCTTTTTTTATTATTTCAGTCAAGCAATTTTCAAGTTCACATATATTAACCAAATATTACCAAATATTCATTGTTGAGTCCATATTTGCTCATCTCTGGCAATGTAGCTTCAGAAAATGTCCATCAAGTATGTATTTTCCTTAACTGCATAAAGAGAAAATATCTCTGTGGTTCAAGAAGGACAGTACCTTTGGAAACTTGCACATTTCCCATCATTCTTTTGTTCTTATATACGGAGCCCCCTAGCATACAATAGTTAATTGCACATCCTGATGATAGTTCTTTCTCTATAAAGAGAACATACAGCTTGTCTGGCTATTGAAGAAAAAGATTTTGATAGGAAAGTTTACCCATGAAAAAGTCTTCTAAATGAACCTTGTGTTTTGGAAATTATGGACATGTAGCCTCTCCTATGTTAAGAATGTTATTTAAATTACTAGGTTTTACTGATGTACTTGCATTAATGGGTTCTAGGATTCTAAAATTCATTAAATTCTAAAGCACAGAAGTGGAAATGAATAGCAGAATTCAACTTCTGCTTGTAACCTTGGTCATGTGAGTATATTGGACTCTGTGACATCCTGCACTGCCAGATGCTCTGGTTTCTGAGATAATTGTTCAAGCACATAAACCTGTGTTACATATACTGTGAAAAAAAGGTGAAAATTTCTTGTCAGTCTCAGCTAGCCTCATTTTTGCAGGGGAAAGTTTATCTTTGATAAGGGTAGTAATGGGATGTCCAATTGTTTTTCTCCTATCCCATTCCATACATAACTAAGTGGGTGAAGATTTCCGGCTTTTAGATGAGTGAACTCCAGGTGGATGGAGGTAAATAGAGGCTCTAGCTGGTCTTATTCAACAGCTGGAGGGCTCTTTACCATAAGCTACTTTCCGACTCACCTGCCTGCTGATTAAGCAGAATTTTACCAGCAGTGACAGTTTAGTCATTGATGTTTTCTATCATTCCAACCAGATTCAAGTGGATAAGCCACTGTAGTTGAGGAATCTGAGTAAAACTGCAGCTGGGGAGCTCACCTTCTTCTAGCTGTGTCATATTTACATCAGCATAACTATGCAATTTCTTCACTGAAAATGATTGAATTTAACTGCTGTGAGAGGTTCGTGGGCCTTGACTGTTTGCTAGTACTGTTATTCTGGATCTTGTATCTATACCAAGTCTTCCAATAGCCAAAATTCTTCTCAGTTTATCTTTTCAGCTTAGCTGAAATCAGCCCAAAGACTTGCCCCTCAAGAATGGATTTCCATTGTAAATGATAAGCCAGCAAGTAAAATCCAGGTGCAGTGAATCCACAGCAAAACTGGGAAAATACCGCCAGCTCTTCCATTGTCAAAGGAAATAACAAATTATTTTTAACAGGTCAGGATTCTGCTGCAGATTTTATTTTATTTTTATATTAGTTTAGTTTAGTTTTAATGCTGCTATCTCAAGAAAGCCAGTTCTGACGTATTTTGCTGAAATACTTTTTTTGGTAGGGGCTGGTTGTTACAAGAATACGGTTTCTGAATGATTCTTCAAAATGAAGGACATAATTATTATTATATTGCATCTGCTTTGTGTCAGCATAAATTCCAGTGATTTTGCTTTAACTGGCCTTGAAGAAAATATAGTGGAAAATAGTGAAGATAATTCAATTTCATGATTGCTGATTGCATTTTTTTTCTATTTACATAATTCTGTTTTTCTATAGTTTTTTTAATTTCCTATTTCAGATTTAGAATTGCCTATTTTTTAATTTATTTACCCTTTTTTGCTAGACCTAGGCACTCTCTTCATGTGTCTACCAGAGTCTCAATTTTTTTTCCATGTATCTTTTTGTCAAGAAAATTGATTGATAGAGTAAGGGTCGGTTCAGGTAGACTCAAGATTTAGATGACATTAATTTTACAGTGTTTACAAATTGCACAACTCGAAAGGAAAAAATAAAGAAGGCAAATTCTGTTTTGGTTGTTCATTCCTGTTCTTGAAGAGTATTGTTTTCATATGTCCCAAACTCTGTTGTTTCATCTTCTTTGACACTGAAGAAGTGTACATGTAATTTATTAGAATGCAAGCAGGCTGTTTCAGAAATAGAAATAATATATACTTGAAGGATCTTGTGAAAAACAGTTATGTGTTAAGATTTACTTCTTGACATGTTAGTGAAATCTAGTGTAAAGAAGTCAGAGGGCTCCTTCCTGTTTGTGGTGGTGTGTTGGATTTTTAAATTTTTAAAAAAACACCTTTATTTATTGTATGGCCCATTTGTGCTGAAGTGAAGATTGTAATGAATTCCAAACAGAACTTGGAGAAAAACAATTCTCTCTCCATGTGTATAATACTTTCCTGAATTATTATTTCAGGGTTTACTTTACCAATTTAAAAACAAAACAAAACCAAAAGGGAGAAGCAGAAAATGTATTTTACATTGTGATTTAGTTAACTAGGCAACCTCCGTAATGCCAAGAGTGGTACTTTTTTCTGTTATGAAGTCTAGATTATATTCAGTCAATACAGAATAAGGCTTGGGAGTGATATTATGTGAAAAATGACTGTATGTGATAGATTTTTACAGAATAAAATTCACAGTGATACAACAGCTTACCTTTTCACAGTGACACATATTAGAATTTATGAGAATCATAGGAGGTAATCTCCTCCTAGAGGCAATATAACTTGGTATTTGTTTGTTAGAGCACTGTACGTTACTGGGGAGATGCACAGTCCATCTTGTTTAGCTAAGACAATGCTATACTATGTGCCACAGTACCAAACTCAAGTTCTTATAAACATCTTACTTATAGATATTTTATTATTTCATGGCTTCACAAACAAAATGTTAGACTTTTTTAAAACTTTGACAAAATGTTTTGACTATTTTGGTTGGGTTTTTTCTTCTGTAATTCTTTACTAACCTCATGCAGGGTATGTGCTTTTTAATTCATTGAAATTCATCATCCATGATTTCATATAGATGAAATATGAGAGTAAAAACAGTAGAATTTTTAAGGCTCTTGTATAGACTCAGGAGAGTCTTTCCTGCAATATCTAACTGAAAAGGTAATGAACTGTAAAATATGTTGAAATGATTGGGGATTAAAAATCTCTGGTGTGTAGTGACAGTACAATTATATTCCACAGTAAAGGTTTCTTATATTAAGTGTAATAAATAAAACTTTTTTTTTTCACTGTGATTGGTTGTCACCACTGTAATGATGGCTTTGACCTTCTTCCTGTTCAAGTGTCGTTAGCCTGTGACCAACTAGTCAGGATGCTATAGAATGAATTGGGATGGCTGTACATGAAACCAGCTATTGAAAAAAAAAAAAGAAATTAATCACAGAAATCAAGTGTTGTAACTTTGGAGTCTTTCTGCTTTCTTGCCCCTGCACAGCTACTTTGCTCACACTTACTGTCTTACAACATGGTAGTTTATCTTAGGTATCTTTAATTCTAGCCAATATAGCTATCCATTTAGCTCTAACACATCTAGTTAGCATTTTTAACGTTGAGATTTATATATGTTTGTAGCACGTTTCTCTTTCTATTCAAACAAAAGTAGGTCCCTTTGTGGAAACCAACTAGAGGAGTGCAAGATAATTTCCAGTTTCTTTTGAAAGGTGGAACAGTCAGATGGGGGGACACGCAATTCCCTTATTAACAAGTTTGGGTCATGCATCACCAGGTACAGAATGCAAGCCCCGGTTTTAATATTTCTAAAACCAGTCCAAAGTGTGAATAATACAGGTATTGTAGTACAGGTGAATAGCCCTAGTTCTTCATCCACTGTCCATCTGTGTGTTCCCCGAAGTCTTTTTTCTCAGGCAGTCTGTGTCTGGCTGGGACATCAAGCAAATAGCTCTCTTGGTAGCTGACCTATTCAGCTCTTTATTGTGCTGTTCCTGTATGCAATACCTGACTCTATACTCTTCTTGGAGACTTGAAAGCACTACTCCTGCAAAGAAAGAGTTTAGTTTCTCTTGGTTCAGAGAGCAAGGAGTACAGCTCATTCAGATTTGCAGTTCTGGGATCTTTACAACAACTTCACTCATTGACTGCTTTTTTTAGAGGTAGTTGTTGATCTTAAAGGAAACCGCACCAGTCAGCAAGGCATGTAAAAATAGGTGCATTTGTACTAATATTTGACAGGCTTTGTAAATATTGTTCCTTTAACTATCCTGTGCAATTACACAGCAGTGTGTCATTCAGCATTAATGATCTTGCAAACAACTGTATTAGTACCTAAAGCTATCTAAATAATGATATTTCTACTCTCTTAATGGGCATTCCTCATACTACCAGTTACAAGAAATGAGAGATCACTTGCTCTAAATTTATCTGAACCTTGAGATGAGAAAACTGAAAACTCCTTCACTTTTATGAGAACTTTTGATTAGGGTTTGGGTAGGTGGATAATGAAAGACTGAAACATTGAAATGTGCCTAAATAACATGCTGTTACAAGCCTTATGATAGATTTGTGTTTGACTTAACAGCTTTTGGAACCTAATAAAAAGAACTTAATTGACAATTTCTTGAAATTGCTAAGAAAACCTAGTGATGTTGGTAGGATATAATAAGGAGTTTTCTCATCACTGTCTTCAAGATTGAGCCTATACAAAAAAAAAGGATTTATCTCTGTGGTAACTCTAAGTAATTGATATACAGACAAGGTTTGGTTCCAATTTGCCAGCAATAAAGTTGTAATAGGGTTTTCTCTGCAATTTTAGCCTTAATGTGCTCATTCCAAAGAGCAGTATTTTTCCAAGCGAACAAATAACATCAGTAAAGCTTACGATCAGTAATAGCCCCACACTGATGCTCGCATTAAACTTGTTAAATCAATTCACTAGACACTTTCTAAAGTGGACTGTCTGTTTACTTTGACCTGCACCCTGTGAGGATTATCCATCAGTTACATTTATTTGAATGATCTTTACATTTGAAATTTGTAATTGTTCATGCATGATTGTGGTTACAAATCTATCTTCTAAATTTTTTTGCGGCTTTATTTTTCCAACTTCTGATTTTTCCACCTTAGTTGTATGAAGGATATGGGTATTTAGGAAAACACAGTAGAATTCATTGTATGTTTAGCCTTATCCGAGTCCTACATGGGCACTTTGCTGCATAATTATGGTGACTTCTCTTTGTAGTTATATATTTCATCTTCCTGTTTACTGAAGGTATCAATCCACTATGAGCAGTATTGTTCTTCTAGTATACAAAAATTAACATATAAATAAAATGTAGGATTACTGTATTTTGAAGTAATTAGCAAAATGTGGTAAGTGCTAAATGATTTATTAAAGATGTAATTTAGTCAGATTTGCTGCATAAGGTATTAGAGTGCAAAAAGCCATGCTATACTCTGCAAGGAATCATTTTGAAGATGGTTAATCTACAAAACCATTTTTCACTCAGAATAAACCTGGTGTGCTACCACATACTGCCTTTTGTCAGCAGTCACAAAGAGAAATCTGAAGTAATCAGTTTTTCTTATCAGTAGCATTCAATATGCTTACTTCTTTTTATTTTATTCTTTGACTCTAATACTAGACTAATATGAAACAAAATGTAAGAGTTGAAAAGTTTGGAGTTGTTTATCTGGTAGCTAAGTGCACATTTTAAAAGGTAGCATAAAACCAAAATAATAGCATTATCTTTTACATGCATTAAGGAAACTGAAAATATTTTGGAAAACACTGAGGTCCTAGAGGAATGGTCTGTGGGTAACAGGAAATTCCTGGATAAGGAAGCTCTACAGCATGTTTGTAGCTAAAATCTGTATGGATTGTTATTATTATCTACTATGTTGTCACACTCCCAAGGCTGAATCCACATATGTAGGACACTGAAGAAAAACCTGCTGCCTATGAAATGTTACAGCTGTTGTTTACATGCATCACTTCCCTTCCTGGTGAAAATAATTCTTTACTTTTCCCTTAAGTATAAGCAAGCCTTTATAATGGACATGGGATATGTTTTTTGAAATGGTAGTCAGCTTGGTTATAAAAATATTCAGACAAGATACATAACAGAATATTTACACTTTTCTTTTTTTGATCTTATTTGTCACGTGTCCTTATTTTAGCTATCTATCTAATTTAACTCTATTTTTGTGTATTTTCAAGGAGGCAGTTCGGTATAGCTGGAAATAGTAATTTGGAGGGAAATGTCTCCTATTCTCCAGAACAGACCAAAAGCCTGTAAATACATATTACTGCAGTATTATAAAGAAACAGGAAGGATAAGAAATACCATTTGCTGTACACATAAATAGTTCGTCCAATCCAGATATTTTCTTCTGTTTCATTTGTTATCATTTCACAGGGGGAGGATCCCATCCCTTAAGCAATCTTTCCTTTTTTCCTTTTTATTTTTTCTTTTTTCCTTCTGTATGGGACAAACCAAACACCTCCTGCCTCTTCCAGCCCCCAAAATAAGCTGATATCCCCATTTCTGCAGAACAGAAACTCCAGAAATATACTCTTCAAAAAATCAGTGCAAACCATGTGTTGTTTAACCCCACAGGCAGCTAAGCACCACACAGCTACTTGCTCATTCCACCCTGGTGGGATGTGGGACAGAATCAGAAGAGTAATAAAAGGAAAAAGACTTGTGGGTTGAGATAAAAATGATTTAATAAGGAAAGCAAATCCTCACACAAAACAAAGAATTCATTCCCTACTTCCCGTCATCAGTCAGGTGTTCAGCAATCTCCAGGAAAGCACAGTCCCATCACACCTATGTTTACTTGGGAAGACAGATGCCATTACTCCAAATGTGCCCCCTTTCCTTCTTCCCCCAACTTTATATGCTGAGCATGACACCATACAGTATGGAATATCCCTTTGGTCAGTTGGGATCAGCTGTCGTGGTTGTGTCCCCTTACCCACCTTCTTGTGCACCCACATCCTGCACACTGGAAGGGTGATGTGAGAATCAGAAGAGTCCTTGGCTCTGTGTAAGCAGTGCTCAGGTGTAACGAAAACATCCCTGAATTATCAGCACTGCTTCCAGCCCAAATCCAAAACACAGCCCCATACTGTCTACTATGAAGAAAATTAACTCTACCACAGACAAAAACCATTAAATGCAAAATCTTACCACTTACTGCTAAGAAGTGTTAACTTATTGGTAAGAAGTATGTTGCTAGAGAAGAGTCTGTTGATAATTCCCTCCTGACTTGCTCCCAGTGATATCTTCAGTATAAATTGAGGCATATAGTCTTTGCCTTTTCACACTTACTGAATGTTATTGTTTCAAGTGCAGATTTGCAATTTTTAAATGTGAAAGGTGAAGTGAGGTGATATCTTGTCATTGTTTCTTCTGCCCCTTTCTACTGCACAGCTGCAACTGAAGTAAATTGCAGGTGATTAGAAAAGATGTTGAAGTTGTAAGAAGCTTAGTGATAGGAGACTTGTATGTGACTTACAGTTTAATTAGGGTAGAATAATGACATAATTTACATAGATTCTGTCCTGTTAGGTCATAATTGATTGACATTTACAGTATGTTGATGCATCTTAAAAGCCAGTTAAATGTTAAAGCATTTTACATACTTAGACTATCTTTCCCTTTTTTGTGGTTTCTTTGATGGATGTGATGGTAGCATCATCATTTTGGGAAATGAACTCTAGAAGAACTTAAATGTGCAGTATCTCTGCCTTAGTACCACCACCCAGTCTTGGGCACAGGAATCCAGAATAGTTAAAGGTGGAAATAGAGATGGCTTCATCTCTCAGAGGGCACTCTAGGTGAATCCATGGCAAGCAGACGGAGGCAGAGACCCTTTTTTTTTTCCCCAGTGTGTGCCTGGAAGCATCTGGGATTGTGGTAAAAATTATTGTTCCAACGGCAACTTCATGAGCAGTACAAATGGCATTGCTGTTAATATTTTATGCAAGTAATAATCTTTTAATCTGTGTGCTACTGCAACTTCACTCTTCGCAGTTTATGGTTCTTCGTTCTCATAATTCCTAGGTAGGTGAGCTGTATATTTTGAATGGATTGGTAGTAGAATGGTTGAAGAGGAAACAATCACAAGGAGCAGTTACTGATAAGCATCTTTGTATTACATGAACAAAAGAGGAATATTAGTGTAAACACTGTGGCAAAGGAAAATGGTTATCATGCACTTGGAAGAAATGTTGCAGTGCTTACTGACTTTCCTGATTTATCTTCTTGTTTAGTTACATATTCTGCAGTTATTTACAGTTAGATCTTTGTTCAGAATTGGAATCCATCTGGCTTGCCAGTATGTACAGTATTTGCTTGCTATCAAGCAAAACTTTCAAGTGGGTTTCAAATAATAATTTTAGGAAGTTTTTCTGGAATTAAATGAGCAGGAAGTTCATTTTTTGAGTGTATGTTCTCTTGCTTTCTTTTTTATGTTGGAAATTGGGGAAACCTCCCCATGTTAATCCAGACCACTAAAATGATTTTTTCTACAATTGAGTATTTTAGCCAGTTCCAGTAAATGATGTCCAAGACATCAAAACAGATGTTCTAGTTTAAATAATTAATTTTTATCTGTCCATAAAGAGAGTGGCTTTATTGGGTTGTATTTGATTAAAAAATTATGGGCAAGTTATGTGTTCTGTTACCAGCAGATAATTTTTATTTTATTTTATCTTTCAATGGAAAATTCTCATCCCAGTAAAAGGTTCTTCCAGAGCAGAAGTGGTCAACAAGCTGCAGTATTGAAGCACAGCAGTTCCATTAGCCACTAGCATATCATGATGTGGAATGATGTGATCATCACAAACAGCAGCCCTTGACTCCCCTCCTTGCTACACTTGGATGCAGTGGAAAAAGATGGCTGCATGAAGTTGGAACATGTCTAAAACTGATATATCTGAGTCTTTTGTGAGATGCCTTAATTGCTTTATCACCTTGTTCACTCTGTTCAGGAATAAATAATTTAAAAGGCTTCTCCAACATTTCTAATAACTCTAATCTTAGTTTTAGATAGAGTACAAAGAGTTTCAATGTTCTTGTTTATTGGTAGTTTTATTGCTAGCTCTATTGTAAGGATGAGGAGGGAGATAGGCTAAATCAAATACTTTTCTAACTGAAAAAATTCATTGCAGAAGAATTCATTGCACAAAACTGTTCAAGATTGAAAAATCATTAAGAAACAACCCCTTTGATTTCCTAATGAAAGTAGGCCATGGGAATAATTACTTCCCACTAATTTCTGATAAAACCCTTACTGCAAAAATTGCCCCTTTTGCTTTTAAAAAAGTTTATCAAAGGAGCAAAAAGTTTTGATGAAATTTATTAACTTTGAAGTAAAAGGTTCTATAAGTGAGGTTTTACATAACTGTTGATTAGACAGTTAATATCTCCCCTAGGCCAGCCTGGCTTATGTGTTGACCTGTTCAGAAGAATCCCTAGTTTGTTTCTTTAGGGTAGTATTTGTTTTTATTTTGAATGGAAAGTTATATCCAGAATCTTTTTAAAGAAACCTTATTCACCTAGTGACTATAGTCACTTTGTTGATTGATATTTAAGATTTAGTGCAAAAATAATACATTTTTCTCAGCTCAACTTTACATTTGGTTTAAGAAACAAAAGGCTAATGATGAAGGCTCTTATGAATAATATAGTCACTGTGCTTGGTTTATGCAAATAAATACTAACAATTCTTGATTTGCCCCATGAAGAAGTGCACAATTTTACTACATTTATAGTTAAACCCTTCCATATAAACATTGCTTTGATTATTTTTAGTTCATTCTCTGTCATTTGAGAGCTTGAAATTGTGGCCCCATATTAACCATTCCTTCACAAGTGTCTCTACTGCAAACTTCTGGCAATTTTTTATTTGAAGATTATTATCAAAGGACTAATTCCTGCCTGTAATCCTTTATTGGCTAAGAAACTTGTTAGTTTTGCCCATTGGTCACAATTAAAAGGAAAATATATCTAAAGACAAATGAATTAACAGCAGCTGAATCATCCCTTCTGTGTTTTGTTTTGTCTTCATTAATCTGATCCTTTTTTTTTTTTCTTTTTGTTTGCCTAAATTAAATTCTGTTAGAGCTTGTGCTGCCAATTTCTAAGGACTCTGGTTCAGTGTTTGTGTTGTATAGTAATGATTTTGTCAAAGCCAGCAAGGAGAGCTCAGCCATCACAAACTTAAAATGTTATCCGCAGGCCATTGATAATATAATGTTGACCCTACCCCTGCAAAAGCACCTGCATATCACTTTAAGAAGGCACTGGCACATCACGTTTTATGATATATGAGTTCCTGTGTGATGTACTCTAGGTTACCCTGCTCTTGCAGGGGGGTTGGACGAGATGATCTTTTGAGGTCCCTTCCAACCCTTGGGATTCTGCGATTCTGTGATTCTGTGAAGGCCCATGACACTAATAAAGAGATTCACTCTCATGGTATGAGAAAGTCGTTAACAAGCACAGGCAGAGATGTTCTGATGGAGAAATTTGCTTATAGGGGATTAAAGATCCAAACAGAGGAAACTTCTAGATCACCTTGTGAGATGGATGGTGTTGAGAGAGCAGAAAGGGATTGAAGTATGCTAAGTTGGATCTAGAATGGGAAGATCATAAGCTGCTGTTAAATAATAGGAAGGGACACGATGAGTATGGGCAGCATGCAGAAGGAGAGCTGAGTATACATGGTAATAAGTCAGGCAGAGGTAGGGTCAGTGTGGCAAGTGGAGGGTTTTGGAAAAGGAAAGTAGAAAAATATGTCAAAGTGTTAGCAATAAGGAGGGAATGATGGAAAGCTGCAAAAGAGTGTGGGGTGGGACGAAGGTCACATTACTTTGGGCCAGTATCAGATGTAAGTCAATATTTACTTGTAAAGTCTAAAAGTTAGTTGGGAAAACAGGACAAGCAAATATTGATTTAAACCAAGAGCTGGTATGAGCTTTTAATATTGTTGTTGTCTTTGTTCACTATGGCATTAGAAGTTGAACTGTTCTTTAGTTACAGGTAGGTATGGTGCCTTTGATATAGGCTTTTAGGCTTGCTACTGGTGATCCAAAGCTTGACCTGTGAAAACTGTTCTTTTTGGGCATCAAAAGTAATATAGTTTTAAAAAGCAGTACAGGGCCTCTCCTAAGTGACCCGTCAGTCATGCTAAACTGGAATGTTATTGCAGTGGTTTTGGAATGTGGTATAATAATTCCCAGAGGACAGAATTCAGACCGTGAAGTACATTTCACTTTGGACTTGAGGACAGGCCTGGTGTGGTTCTGAAGGTGGAAGCTGCTGTTTATATTCAGTGAGACTCATGGCCTGAAGCAATTCATGAACTTGCTGGGAAATGTTACTGAGCAGCTGTATGCTGCTTTGAATGTTTCTTTTTTTCTTTTTTCTCCTTTCCTATGTAGATTTTTGTACAACTGCCAACAAATGTTTAAGTGCATGGTAGAAATAGTTTCATTTCAGAAGTATTTAAACAATGACAGAATAGATAAGCACCTGATAACAGACGTTACTGTAAGGAGTATGTAGTATTTCACTATTCCAGTTTTCTCACTAGACAGGTAGTTATTATGTATGTGCTACATGAAACCACAGTGGGTTAGTTTTTAAATTTCTCTTCTTGCTTAACACACTGGTTCTTCGGCAGAGAGGTGCCTGATTGTAAGAAGTTTCAATACTTAAATTTGATGATGATTCATAACCACATTTTAGAACACAGAATTATAGAATAGTTAGGGTTGGAAAGGACCTTAAGATCATCAAGTTCCAACCCCCCTGCCATGGGCAGGGACACCTCGCTCTAAACCATATCACCCAAGGACTCGTCCAACCTGGCCTTGAACACTGCCAGGGATGGAACATTCACAGCCTCCCTGGGCAGCCTATTCCAGTGCCTCACCACCCCAACAAGAGAGAATTTCTTCTTTATATCCAATCTAAACTTCCCCTGTTTAAGTTTGAACCCATTACCCCTTGTCCTATCACTACATCTGACTCTAAAAATAATTACTAAGTTTACTGTGGGCTCCAAATTAATAGCAATATGTTGCTAGAGAAGATTCTGTTGATATACCCTCCCTACTTGCTTCCAATTTTCTTCTATGTTGAGACAACTCAAGGATTACATGCTTTTTTATTGTCAAGTGTTTCCTTGGCTTTCATTTTAAAAAACAACTTTTACACAGATGAAATTTCTCTGCTTCACTTCCAGATCAGTAGCAGGTGCAGTATTTCTTTACATGTCTGAACTTGAGTTCATTAGAGGTAAAAGATATAACTAAGAGATCAATTATTCACACTCATTTTCTTATTTTCTTCAGATTCATTACACATGCAGATGGGTTGAATTGTAGCACATGATAAAGCTGATTGATGGAGTTGCATGCTGTTTTCTGAAAGGTCATATTTTCAACAGATTCCCTTGGAATTTGCTGGATACACAATTTAAGTGATTTCAAGTTGAAACCCAAGCTTGTGTGTTTAATGCACAATATTAATATATGTTATTTAATAATGCAAGTTCTTAGAAGTACATTTATGTGATACAGTTAATGGAAATAAAAGCCCTTTTATCACATTGCTTTAAACTTTAGTAAAAAAAGAAAAAACCAAGAGATTGTAAAAGTACATTCTAGTGAGTCCTAGTCCACTTGCAGATCTCATCCAGTTTAACAGGCTCTGTTCTGAAGCTACCCAAAACCTGTGGAAAGCTGGTCATCAGAGACAGTATGTGTTGGGTAATTGGGTGCTTTTCTGAATACTCAACTTGCAATGACTAATAGGTGTTCCTACAGATTGTCCTTCCCTTATCATACTGAGGTGGTTTTTAGACATATGAGGATTATGAGGTAGAGCTGAAAACCTCAGGCAACTGAGATGCTCTAGTCTCAGGTTGTTTATGACATGTTCTCACACATTATTTTTTTTATCAGTGATTTATATTTCTTCATTATATTACAGAATATACAGTTCAATATTAACTTCAAGACATTTAACTAATGTTTCATCTTAGTGATGGTTCTTTCTCTGTCATTTTATTTCCTGACACATAAACAGAGTACCTGGCTCATATTCCAGAATTGCCATAGGCTCTCCCCAGACCGTATCTCACCCAGTTCTTTTATAAGTACGAAGGATTAAATTCTTTGATGATTATTATTTTTAAGACAAAAATTACAACTCTATCTCCTAAGTTATTTAAGAGTTGTATATCTTTAAGTCATTATCTGCAAATATTGGTGCATTAGAAAGGAGCACTTGCTGAAATTTATACTCTGTAACTTCACTAATGGCTCATGGAATTTCACCTACAAAAGGGTAAATATTCTAGGGGATGGCTGCTTGGCCTTCATTGTGGTTTGAACTTGCAGTGTCACAACTCCACTTTTAAAGTGATTGCTTGCAGAAGTGCAGTTAGCAGCTGGGACAGTGTACCCACCTGCAGGTATAAATAATGTTGTGCAGTAGTATAGTAATGTAGATGTCATCTGGTTGCTTTTTCTACTCTTTGTAGAGCAATGTCTACATAAATGTAAACAAGACAAATTTTGCAAGTCTAATGTCCTGCATTAGACTAGCTGATATGGTGAAAAAATAGATGGTCATACCAGCCTTTCTTTGCTCTGTAAATGCACGCGCTCTGGGGGAGTTTTTAAAAAGAAAACACTATCTTTGTGTGCATTTGCTGCATGTAAAGGAATGTAGAATACCACTATACACATATAGTTTACCTATGTAGTCGATATTCATAACTGTGTTTGTATAAAATGACTGACAAAACTTGCTTAAATGCAGTGCTTGAAATATAGTACCTGGGATGTAATGTTAATCTAAGACAATTGCCTCTCTATATGCTTTTATTAAACTAAAAGGAAATTAATAGCTACAACATAAGGACCTTATTTTCTGACCTTGAGGGTGTCTGAAAAACAGGCTGTGCACTTTAACTTATTTAAATGTCATTAGTTTATGGCCTGCAATTTTCAAGTTTAAAGTTGCTAATTAGACTAATCATTGTGAAAAGATAAGTAAGAAGATGATCAGTTTTTATTAGCTTTTTATAATGTGGCAGCAGGTCAAAACAGAGATTATCTGCCATACTTCTAAAGTTCAATATGGTCATTCAATTAATTGTGTGGAATGATGGCTAACGTGCTAGACCTATGCAGTCAAAAAACTTTTTATCTCCTGCGTCAACTTTGGGTCTTTGTAAACTCTCAGCTGCTTATACCCATTAGATATATTCTGTAAGTAACATAAGTTGTCTGTCATGAATGCTAACCATTGCACTTTTTTGCTCAAGAGCACCATTGAGATTAGCTTATTTTTCAGTTACCAAGAAATGAGTTCTGGTTTGGGAATAGCCACGAGGAAGGTCAGAAGTGAGGTTATTGATAAGACCATGGCTGTTGGGTATTTTCTTTTTATTCTGCTGATTGGTTGAAACACAATTGGGAAATGGATATTCTGAGAACTTGCACTTTCCAGCAATGTTATAGTTGCCTGCTGCTTTTGAACAAAAATATTTATTCAAAACTGCTTGATTAAAAAAATAATCCATTGTTGTTTATTCTGCCATCTGTATTTCCACTTACAAGAGTACCATTAACATAATTAATTTAACATGTTTTTCTCCCACTCTTTCTTAACATTGCCATGTACTCCGACATATTTACACAATTTTAAGTGAAGATACATTTTATAGTTAAATCATGGAATTGAACTGATGATGCTTCTCATTAAAATTCTATCCTAAATCATTGTCTTCAAGTCCTAAATGACTGGGGGGTTATAATAATATTTAATTTTAAATCATACAGACCTATTATTTTACAAATTTATTATACTGATGATGATACTAGGGAGAAGACCTGTAACCAGAGAAGTAAGCAAATAATTTTGAAGAAAACACATTGACTTCAGATGCCTGTCATTTGAAATTTTGCATGGTATGTTCATGCAATGACAGTGCTCTGTTCTGTAGGTCTTGTACCTAGGTCGACTAAATAATAATTTTTATAAAATCTTAAACTGCAGCAATAAAGGCTTAGTAAAAGCGACATCTTCACTGTTACTTTGTCACAATGATTCTTCACTTGCTTTGTTTATGTATTTCAGATGTAAAAAATTGCAATAATTACCTCTCCTACTACAGAATGCCTCTCAAAGGAAACAGTAGTTATGAAACCATGATTTTCAGCAAAGTTTGAAGAAAATCCTACATTTAAATAAATCCTGATTTTTCAGGAATCCTTGGATGGCCAATATCTATATGTCCAATAATTCTAACTCACAACGACATGCAACATGTTCCATAGGTGGTGTGAAAGGAGCAGTTTGTCCGTTTAAAATCTTTTGAGGGTTTCCTAGCATATAATGCTTTGTATGGGTTATTTGTGCATACATGTGTGAGCTGTATTTTGCACAGGCCACCCCATTATAACTAGGTGTTTAATTTTTGTACCACTGAAATTCAGTGGAAGCAGGCTGTCAAATTTCACATAGGTCCATGTGGTCTTTCAGACGAATAATCATAGACTCATAGAATAGTTAGGGTTGGAAAGGACCTTAAGATCTTCAAGTTCCAACCCCCCTGCCATGGGCAGGGACACCACACACTAAACCATGTCACCTAAGGCTCTGTCCAGCCCGGCCATGAACACTGCCAGGGATGGAGCGTTTACCACTTCTTTGGGCAACCTGTTCCAGTGCCTCAGCAACCTCATAGTAAAGAACTTCTTTCTTATATCTAACCCATACTTCCCTGTTGGAGTTTAAAACCATTACCCCTTGTCCTATCACTACAGTCTCTGATGAAGAGTCCCTATCCAGCATCCTTGTAGGGCCCCTTCATATACTGAAAGGCTGCTGAGGTCTCCACACAGCCTTCTCTTCTCCAGGCTGAACAGCCCCAACTTTTTCAGCCTACCTTCATACGGGAGGTGCTCCAGTCCCCTGATCATCCTCATGGCCCTCCTCTGGACTTGTTCCAACAGTTCCATGTCCTTTTTATGTTGAGGGCACCAGAACTGCACACAATACTCCAAGTGAGGTCTCATGAGAGCAGAGTAGAGGGGCAGGATCACCTCCTCCGACCTGCTGGTCACACTCCTTTTGATGCAGCCCAGGATACGGTTGGCTTTCTGGGCTGCAAGCGCACACTGAAGCCTGTTCATGTTCATTTTATCATCGACCAACACCCCCAAGTTGTTCTCCGCAGGGCTGCTCTGAATCTCTTCTCTGCCCAACCTGTAGCTGTGCCTGGGATTGCTCCGACCCAGGTGTAGGACCTTGCATTTGGCATGGTTAAACTTCATGAGGTTGGCATCAGCTCACCTCACAAGCGTGTCAAGGTCCCTCTGGATGGCATTCCTTCTCTCCAGCATATCAACTGAACCACACAGCTTAGTGTCATCGGCAAACTTGATGAAGGCACGCTCAATCGCATTTCTGCCTTTGCTGCTTCTTCAGTTTCCAGTTTTCTCAATTTCAGCTCAACTTTCAGGTCGCACCCTCTTCCTGTTCAACACCTTTATCTGAGAGCATGTCTATACTGAACTAATGCTGAGTCAATATGCGTGCTAGAAATGATCTATCCAAGCAGCATCAAGCTCTGAGACATAATAATAAGGCCACGTGCATTCTTCACTATACAATGCAATATGGTCTTATCCTTAATCCTCCTTGTCCAGAGTCTCTTGCTTCATTAATCTGCAGCTCCTGCGCTCAGCTGCCTGAGCACTGGGGTGAAGGAGTCTCTCTGTTCACCATACTGCCTAGGTAAGCAGAGAGAGCCTACTCTTGTGGCCTAGATGATGGAAGCCAAAAGAGGAAACCCAGGTGCTATCAAAGTTTATCTGGGGTTTGTGTAAACTGGGAGAAAATCAGACAGGTATAGCAGCTTGCCAAACACTTGATGGATTCATAGTTCTTTCCTGTGCTGGAATCATCTTACTGCATGATGTCTTACACAGCTTGCTGTTCTTTGTACTGGTTTTATTTAATTTATTTTTGCTTAAATGAAGAGCACATTTTCTGGAAGGAGGTTATTTCTTGCTGTTATGAGGCTTAATAAAGTTGGGTTCCTTTAGAACCTACAATACCTCTTGGCAGCTGCTGGAGCACGTATTCATAGCCAGATATGATAATGAAAGAAAATTCAGTATTCTGTTGGACTATTCGAGAAAGCCCCTGCTAAAGAAGAATTTTACCATCATTTTGTCTCTTCAGATTTACTATGTTAATCTGTGTTATGTTTTGTGTAATTTGCTCACATCAGGCACGTTACATGGTGCTTAAGACATTGACATAATGAATCACAGAATCCCAGAATCCCAAGGGTTGGAAGGGACCTCAAAAGATCATCTAGTCCAAT
The DNA here is from genome assembly GCF_033783945.1 of Neopsephotus bourkii. Lineage (NCBI taxonomy): Eukaryota > Metazoa > Chordata > Aves > Psittaciformes > Psittacidae > Neopsephotus > Neopsephotus bourkii. The sequence continues at coordinate 977,730 of NW_026901866.1, read as the reverse complement.
CCCCCTGCAAGAGCAGGTAACCTAGAGTACATCACACAGGAACTTGTCCAGGCGAGCCTTGAATATCTCCAGCGTAGGAGACTCCACAACTCCCCTGGGCAACCTGTTCCAGGGCTCTGTCACTCTCACAGTAAAGAGGTTTTTCCTGATGTTCACATGGAACCTCCTATGCTTCAGTTTACACCCATTGCCCCTTGTCCTATCACTGGACATCACTGAAAAAAACCTAGCTCCATCATCCTGACACTCACCCTTTACATATTTGTAAACATTGATGAGATCACCCCTCAGTCTCCTCTTCTCCAAGCTAAAGAGACCCAGCTCCGTCAGCCTCTCCTCATAAGGGAGATGTTCCACTCCCTTAATCATTGTGGCTCTGTGCTGGGCTCTTTCAAGCGATTCCCTGTCCTTCTTGAACTGAGGGGCCCAGAACTGGACACAATATTCCTGATGCGGCCTCACCAACGCAGAATAGAGGGGAAGGAGAACCTCTCTTGACCTACTAACCACACCCTTTCTAATACACCCTAGGATGCCATTGGCCTTTTTGGCCACAAAGGCACATTGCTGGCTCATGGTCATCCTCCTATCCACCAGGACCCCCAGGTCCCTTTCCCCTCCATTACTTTCCAGCAGGTCAGTCCCCAGCCTGTACTGGTACACGGGGTTGTTCTTCCCCAGATGCAAGACTCTACACTTGCCCTTGTTGAATTTCATCAAATTTCTCCCTGCCCAACTCTGCAGCCTGTCCAGGTCTCGCTGAATGGCAACACAGCCTGCTGGTGTATCAGCCACTTCTCCCAGTTTAGTATCATCAGCAAACTTGCTGAAGGTACACTCGGTTCCCTCATCCAGGTCGTTGATGAAAATATTAAACAGCACTGGTCCCAGCACTGACCCCTGAGGTACTCCACTAGTCACAGACCTCCAGCTAGATTCTGCCCCATTGACCACAACTCTCTGCCTTCTTCCTTTCAACCAGCTCTTGATCCACCTCACTACCTGATCATCAAGCCCACACTTCCTTAGCTTATCTATGAGGATGCTGTGGGAGACAGTATCAAATGCCTTACTGAAATCAAGAAAAACCACATCTGCTGCTCTACCATCATCCGTCCACCTAGTTACTTCCTCATAGAAGGCTATAAGGTTGGTCAAACATGACTTCCCCTTGGTAAAACCATGTTGGCTGCTCTTAATGACCCCCTCATCCTTGATATGTCTAGAGATGGTGTCAAGAATAAGTTGTTCCATCACCTTTCCAGGGATGGAGGTAAGGCTGACCGGTCTATAATTACCCGGGTCCTCCTTCTTGCCCTTCTTATAGACTGGCATGACACTTGCCATCCTCCAATCCTCAGGCACCTCTCCCATTTCCCACAACTTACCAAAGATGATGGACAGTGGCCGAGCAATGACCTCTGCCAGCTCCCTCAGCACCCGTGGGTGTATTCCATCCGGACCCATCAATTTATAGATGTCCAGACTGCATAGCTGATCCCTAACCCAATCCTCATCTACCAAAGCAAACTCCTCCTTTGTCCTGACTCCTTCTGGGGCTACAGGAACCTTGGGCCCTTGGGGAGAGTCTGCAGGAGTAAAGACAGCGGCAAAGAAGACATTCAGCACCTCTGCCTTTTTTAAATTCTCTGTCTCCAGGGCACCCACCTCGTTCAACAGTGGGCCTATACCGCCTCTTGTGTTAGTTTTATCCGCTATGTATTTGAAAAAGCCCTTTCTATTGTCCTTAACCCAACTTGCAAGATTAAGTTCCAAGGAGGCCTTAGCTGTCCTAGTTGCCTCCCTACATCCTCTAACAACTGTCCTATATTCCTCCCAAGTGGCCAGTCCTTCCTTCCATAATCCATAGATTCTCTTTTTCCACATGAGTTTGCCCAGCAATTCCTTGTTTAACCATGCTGGTCTCTTGGCTCCCTTACTTGATTTCCTACCCATTGGGACACTCTGATCCTGAGCTTGGAAGAAGTGGTCCTTAAATGCTGACCAACTATCTTGAGCCCCTTTCCCACCTAATACGCTTTCCCATGAAACTTCCCTTAGCAATTGATTGAAGAGGCCAAAGTTGGCCCTTCGGAAATTCAGAATTGTGGCCTTGCTAGGTATTCTATTCCTCCCACACAGGATCCTAAACTCTACCATCTCATGGTCACTGCAGCCAAACCTGCCATTGACCATCACCACTTCAACCAGACCCTCTTTGTTGGTGAGTACTAGATCCAGCAGCGCTCCTCTCCTAGCTGGTTTGTCCACCATTTGCATTAAGTTATCATCAGTGCACTGGAGGAACCTCCTAAACTGTGAATGATGAGTTGTGCAAGTCTTCCAGCAAATATTGGGGTAGTTAAAATCCCCCATGAGGACCAAGGCATGTAGTCATGAGGCTGCTTTCAGCTGCCTGTAGAAAGCCTCATCAGCTCCTTCATCCTGATCAGGAGATCTATAACAGACCTCCACAACTGTATCACCTGTACCAGCCAGTCCCTTAATTCGTACCCACAGACTTTCCACTTGCTCCTCATCTGCCCCTGGACAGAACTCAATACATTCTAGTCACTCTCTCACATAAAGAGCAACTCCACCACCTTGCTTTGCTGAATGCGTATGAACAATATGTATTCATTTAATTTCAACATATGAAACATCTGTCAATTTTCATGGAGAAAACAGGGAGAGTAGCATGGGCAGTGAGGAAGTGATGGTAAAGAAGTGATACCAGTAACCATGTTAAAGCAAGGAATTCTAGCTCTGCCTGGTAATCTCTTTCTCCTTCAGCACTCAGTTTTGCATTGCCTCATTCCACTGCTTAAAATATTATATGAAATACATATATTTCTGTTGGTGTAGACAGCAAAATACAATATAGGTGCTCACTGAATATTTCAGGTACTGAATATTTCAGGTACACAAAACGGTCTCATATTTAAAGAGAAATTTTGCATTAAGATTGAAAAGATGAAAATAATGACTCTTGAGGTAGACCTGGATGTAAAATTTCTCTTTAAATTGTAGGTCTGATAAATAGTACTCTTTGCAGAATTGTAATCTCCATTCTCTTGCATGCTCCCCGAAATTACAGTGAGTCACTCTAGAGATGATTTATAGTGGGAGTTTCTTCCTTTATACAGGCACTCAATGCCTTTAAGCATTGAAATACTTAGCTGTTTTAGCAGGCTAATATAGGTGTGTTTTGACAGTCTTGTTTCCAAACACCTTTTCTTGAAGTATGATGGGCATTTCTTCAAGGTTTGCTCTTTGAACATGCATCAAGCTCTTAATTCATACAAGCTTTTGCATTCTAGTGAAACCAGTGCCAAAGGTAGCATTGATGTCACAGAGTCGATAACTGCATTGTATTGCTTGGTGGGAGGTAGTGATAAGTGGAAATAATAATGCTGCAAATCTATTGAGAAATGTTATTGTCTAACCAGACAGAATTGCAACAAAGTATAACAAGCAAACAAGCAAACCCATTCTAAGTTCAGGTAATAAACACTGCAGTTGAAGTAGGAAAAAAAAGTGGGATTAGATGGGAAAGACCATTATTGCATCAAAATGATGTATCTGCAAGCTCCTTTCATGAGTGTTTTATGACTAGGCAAGCACATTTTCATGTTGGCTTCTGCAGTAAATGTTTCTCCGTTATTACTTGATAGCCACTTAGAATTTAGCCTGATTTTTAACAGTGCTAACATACAGTACCAGGAAAATTTATTTGAATAAAATAAAGCTACATTCTTCTAAACTGGAGTCATAATATTAATACTTAAAATACACAGCAATATGCTGGGAAAATGGGATAGTTATTTAGATATATTATAAATGTATCCCACTACTTTGATGTGATTCACTAGTATTTCACCAAACCAATTTAGCAGTCTCCTGTGGAGAGGGAATAGTGCAATTAAAATTAGTAACAGAGATTTTCACATTCATGTATCTAACTCAGGGATGGATGATAATGAATTAAATACTTTTTCCTTCTTCTGAAGTCAAATGAGTATTAAATGAATCTGAGCTAGGTTTCATATTTAAAGAGTGTGCGTTTTTGCGGTTACAGCATCTGGAGACAGATTTTTACATGAGAGATATGTTCCAGATCAGGTTTGCATGTTTGTTGTCTTTTTTTTTTTTTTGAGTTTGTTTGTTTGTTTGTTTGGGGTTTGTTTGTTTCTGTATTAGATTCTTGAAAATTACTTGAATTTATTTTAGTGATTGCTAAAAATTATGCTCCCAAAAGTGGAGAACTTACTGGGAAGAGAACTGCTGTCATTAAATTTTCCTTGGACAAAAATTAAGGAAGGTAGAGCAAAAGATTTATAGCCCTAGGAACAATAGTCTCTAGGCAATTGTTAATCAGACCTTGGGAAACCCAATGGATAATTCTCCAGGGTGAAGTGGCTAAATTTGTTTGTAGACATTACGCATAAGGAGCCATTCACAACTCTTTATGAAGCAGCATAAAAACCCAATAAGGATATGCTGTTGTCTGTGTATGATGTTACTCTGAAAAAGCCCCCAAAAAAACAAACCTCATACCTCCTCCTGGTACTTCTCATAATTAGACAAGGAAATTAGATATAACTTCTTAAACAGATAAGTCGTGTGCAAGAGTCACATTAACCCTTCACCTAACTACAGATTAAATAATCGTTGTTTATTAATTGGGGTCTACTGTTAATGCTGCATCACTAAGTTTGCAATGCATGTGATCGCTTTTCTTAATAAAAGCCTTTAAATAAGTAATTAAACAAACAAACCCATGGCCCTGTGCTGAATGCACTTGGAGATGGTATGTAAATACTGAAAAATATAAATTAACCATTCTTTAGAGATCTGACCAGTAATGGGACTGATGAAGAATGGTGAATCAAAACAGCTGTGAGTTGCGGGTAGATTTTTGGGTTTTGTGCACTGTTACCATGTGTGGTGGGTTGACCACCAAAGCCACTCTTAGCCCTTTGCTCACCTGGATAGGGAAGAGAAATTACAGCGAAAGGCTTGTGGGTCAAGAGAAGGACAGGGACAGATCACTCATCAGTTCCTGTCATGGGCAAAAACAGACTCAGGGAAAAAAATTAATCAAATTTAGTACCAATCAAATCAGAGCGAGATAATGAGAAATAAAACCAATTCTTAAAAACACATTTCCCACACCCCTCCCTTCCAAGGCTTATCTTTACTTCTGATTTTCTCTGCCTCCTTCCTTGCCGTTGACACCAAGGGTATGGGGAATAGCGGCTGCAGTCAGTTCATCCCACATTGTCTCTGGCCCTCCTACCTCCTCAGGGGAGGACTCGCACTCTTCCCTGCTTCGCTGTGGGGTCCTTCCCACAAGCGACAGTTCTGCACAAACTTCTCCAACATGAGTTGTTCCCACAGTTTGCAGTTTTCAGGAGCAGTCTGCCCCAGTGTGGGTCCCTTCCATGGGTGCAGTCATTCAGGAACAGACTGCTTCAGTGTGCATCCCCTGCAGTGTCACAAGTCCTGCAGCAAACCTGCTCCAGTGTGGGCTCCGATCTCCACAAGACCACAGGTCCTGCCAGGAGCCTGCTTCAGCGTGGGTTTCCCACGGGGTCACAGCCTCCTTTGGGCATCTTCCTGCTCCAGTGGTAGGTCCTGCGTGGGCTGCAGGTGGATACCTGCCACAGCGTGGACCTCTATGGGCTGCAGGGGCACAGCTGCCCCACCATTGTGCTGCACCATGGGCTGCAGGGGAATCTCTGCTCCAGTGCCTGGAAAACCTTGGAGCCAGCTGGCATTGGCTCTTTCATACACAGGGGAAGCTTCCAGCATCTTCTCACAAAAGCCACCCCAGGAGCCCGTGCTACCAAAACCTTGCCATGCAAACCCAACACATTGTTTATTTTGGAGGCATTGAGCACTAGTTCCTGCATGTTGCTGATCACTTTGTGGCTGAACAGCAACATCTGTCTTGTATGTTAGCTTTATTAAATGTGTTGAGAAATCAGCACTTCATAGTGAAATAATTTATTGTGTTTTACTTTCATAATATAAATTGTAAATGTGTTACAGACTTAACAATGTGCATGCCTTTAAATGCCTTAAAGATAAAAGCCAGAATTGTACCCTGTGTATTGATTGCTAACTTTAACTTTTTGTAAGTAAAGATATCTGGAATATTCTTATTCTAAACATGAGGAAAGCCTATGTCTTGCCCACATTAAAAAACTCAAAACATAAAGGTGACCAGTTTGTTAATTCTAAACTGGTTATACTGATCAGAGTTCAGAAAGTATTTTATAACGTTTTACTTTGTAACTGTGCCTTGTGCTGTGCTGATTAGTAAGTGAACATCTTGAGTTTATCAAACTGGCTTGCTTACTCATATTTGCAGAAGTGAAAACTGACATGTCTGTGCATTTTCACTTAAGCACAGAACACTGCATGATGCAGCAGGATAAGTAATAGAAAAGGGGTTGCAGCAGTTCTGTGAAAACTTACTATGAGATGGTATGTTACGAATACATGAGTTAGGCAGTAGCAATGTTTCATAGATTTTTCTGCTTTTAAAACGGAGGACCGCAGGTTTCACGTCTTCCCATAACTCAGATTTGTTTTATGGCACCAAGGAAAATCAGATTATTGAGATTCCAGAAAAAAGTTAATCAAATGAAACAGCATGTTTGAAATGGTGTATATGAGCCAGCTAAGAAATTGTGATGACATCTAGTCTCATGTGCTTCCATGTACCACACTGGCACTGTGTGAGGCTCAAGCACTTCGTAACATTATTATTTCCCATTTACCTGCAATGTTGCCCTGAGGTTCTTAGAACTTTAAGTGCAGTAAGTTTTCTTTCTTCATCCCTTTCTTTTCTTGCCATCACAAAGGTGATAAATCATACTGACCCTCCTTGTAGTAAAGAAAAATGGGCAAGTCTTTATGCAGCTTCTGTCAATGCCATCCTTTCAGACTGCTGGAAGAGGTCACTAAGATCAAATATAGACATCTCCCACTAGAGTGGAGCATGTGACCTCGAACTCTTTCCCAGCACCTGCCAACCCATCAATAGCGAGTTTTAAGTTGTAGCCAGGCTGAAGTTGCTGCAAGCCTTACATTGAAGGAGAGCTTTGAACATTTAAGCCAGCTAGAAAAGGTTTCAAATCCAATTATACTTCTATGGTTTGCAGTCATACTCTTTTGAGTCTTGATGAAACTTGGTTCTGAGCATGTTTTGTGAAGAGAGCTGCTGTATCTGACCATTTGGGGCTTGTCTAGTTTGGCTTCCTTGTCTGCCTGTGCAGCAGAAACAAGGTTTTCCTGCTGTATTTCAACTGTTTTGTAGTCTTGCACAAAGGGGGGGGGGGGGGAGGATATCCCCTAATTTCCCGTGGTCATTTGTCTCATTGACTAATCTGCAGCCTCACTTTTGGTTTTGTTTAAAAGTGCTATTATTTAAAATTCCATCTTTTTCTTATGTACATGTTCATTTAGGACAGACAGCCACAAGACTCTGTTATTGCACTCATGAGCAGTGATGTACAGAAGAGGTGCAAGGAATGAACCTACGTTTACAGCCTGGTTCAGTAATTCATTAATTTAAAGTGGTCTATTTATTGTCTAATTTCCTTCCTTCAACTATTTTCCAATCCAGGGTATTTCTTGTTTTGTAATTTACTGACAGCAATGCCAATTTTTACATGTCTGTATTTCAGCAAAAGAATTATTGTAAAGCACAATTGCATTGTGCAAACAGTAATACCTGCAGCAGTCCATTTGCCTGAATACATTAGTCTATTAAAAAAGGACTATTTTAAAATCTGACTTTCTCATTTCCTACCTTTTGGTTGTCATTGTTTTCTCAATTATAAAGTAGTGTGTTGACACCAAATATTTTAATAATTCCTTTCCAAGTCCTTCTGCCTATGCCTTTGAGATGCTTCTATAGTAATTAAACTGTCTTTTAGTTGAAATGCTTGCACAGCGTCCAGTTCTGTGTCTGGCAGCTGGTGATGCATTATAGAGACATTGAGCTAATCGATTAAAACCGCAGAGACATGGGAGTTGTCTGACAGCACTGTACTAGGATGAAATTAGTTGGAATTGCATGGTGAAATTAAGGGGAATGCAGGTGATTGCAGCTCTTCTGGGAGAATCCTGGGTGAGAGGGACACTGTGCACTGATCCCTGTGTAATTAGGACAGCCATGTTTTAACAGTATTTCTAAAGTATTAAAATGGACTGGGTAAATCAGCAGGGTTGTTTCCACTGAACTTGGCATCCATCCACTGTGACTAAAATAACATGAAATTTTTCGGCTGCTAGGAAATGTGAAATTGGACTAATTGTCTTCTAACTAGTCTGCTAATGTGTTAGGCTGTAGCAGGTCAGGGATACGAATAATGTATGTTTTCAGGTCTATCATTGGAGCTTAAGGCATGCTGCTGTGCTTGCAGGTTGCATTACCAAAGTTTATGGTAGAATATTTATTGGAATAAAGACAATGCAAGTATGAATACAAATTTAATCACAGTCCATAAAGGCAGGTTGGATATGACAGTTTGTAAAACTACCTAATGGGTCTGCCTTTGAAATATTCCAAATGATACTCAAAGATGCAGTCCTAATTCTAGACACTCTATGTAGAGGTGCTCCATTTCACTTGAAACTTGCTCTACACAAATGCTAAGGAACCAATAAAACCAATTTCCAGAAAAATCATTATTAGCTTTTGTAACTAAATCAATCAAACTTCCACTCTGTTTCATATTATTCTGATAATTGTTTTAAGAAATGCTGGGCTAAAAGGATTCTGCTTTCAGACTTTTAAACTTGTCAATACGTTTTGGCTGCCAAACAGTTCAGCAGAGTGCGTAGCTGTGGAATGCCTGTTTTCAATGCCAAACCCAACATTACTGCTGTACATTTCAGTCTCAAGCAAGATAACAAAAGACCCCCAAAGACCTTGCTCCTCCTCTCGAGCAAAGGCAACTTCTGTCTCTCCCTTCTTCTGCCACGGCTTCCTTCCTCATAGGTGGGGAGCACAGAGGGTGATGCCCTTCCTGGAATCTGGGAGCCAGGACTGCCTGGTGGATTCTAGCTGCTGCATTTCATGGGTTTTACTGTACAGGAAGCTGATTATGCTGAAGTTAAACTTTCATCAAAGCAGAGCAATGTATTACTATAAAGGAAGAGTTGCCTCTGCCTCAGCAGAAGAGAGATTATTTGGTAGTCAAACCAGTACTGTACACAAAGACAGAAATAGTAGAATTCAGCAGAGGCTTACTTCAGTATGAATGTGTCTCCTCAATAAAATAAAACCCAAACAGCAGCATCCCTTAGCAAGTACATGGAAGTGCTTGTTGGGCAGGGCCCATGATCTGCCTCTGTCAACCTTTGAGCATTGATTCCTAATGAGATTGGTACTCAGAGGCCAAATGCTGTGTTGAGGATCTAGACTAGAGTAACTTCTGCAAAATGTCTCTCCTGTCACTCTGAACCTGGGAATTAGTGGCCATAGTTTTTGCCCTGTGCTTGCCTTATATTCAGCCCAAGTAGTCAGGTCAAATCATCGCTGAACTCACAATTTTTCTCTTGTAATTATTTGTATACTGAACTGGTACCACAGACTGACAAAACACAGTTCCTTCTTAGAAACTATATTCTTTTTTTTATTTGTTTTGAAACATATCTGTTCAAGTTCTTTCTCATGGTGTCTTACCTTTAGGCTGCCATATTTAACATGTCTATTTTCCATTTTAATTCAAGCAGTCAAGATGTTTTATTTTGGAAAGAATTGCAGCCGTGCAATAAGATGTTTCACTCTAACCAGTATGTGCTCTCAGTCCTACTGCATTCAGTGTTTGCTTTTTTTGTTGTGGTTTTGCTCTGGGGGTTGCCAGGGTTGTTGCCAGCTATTCTTTCTTCACTTGGACACTCACCTGTAAACCTTGAGCAGCACGTAAACTATTAAAAAAACCCACTGTGGAGTAGCATTTCTAGTTGTTCTTAATAGGCCTGGTTACACATCAATTCAAGAAATTATGTTTTACAGTGCTTTATACCAAAAGACTCTTTTAAAAGCTGTAAGAGGTAAAGAGAAGTGTTTTTAAAAATGTGTTAGTAGAGACTAGTGACCATTTTTTACTTACAAAGCACAGCTCTAATAATGGAGTCATAACTAGTGGCAGTAGACTAAATTTGGATTTTGATGCTTTCAGACTTAGGCAGATTTTGACTTTTTTTTTTCTTTCATCATGAGATTCTAATTTTTCTTTGCATGCTGGTTCTTGTGCATTTTTTAAATATCAAAAGTATATTGTTTGGGGGTCTGTTCTTTATTATGTAGTCCTGTTGAAAAAAACATTGGGAAACTTTCTTAAAAGATACTCCTAGAAGAACATGTTTAAATATTTGTGTGTGAGAAGCCAAGCAGGTAAAAACAAACAAAGCAGTGGGACCTTTGGATGATATCCTTATCTATGATGTTGTCAAAAGCGGAAATCTGACTTCCATCAGCTGATAGTCCACATTTTCAGCTCTCGTAGTCATGATGGTGAAGACAAAAATTCTACATTTCAGTAAATCATCTGGAAATGACAGGGAATGGAAATGCTCCAGATTTTTTAGGCAGTGATTTTCTGGTCATTATTTTAACTGGTTATTTCTTAATAACAAGTTCCTAATGCAAAACAATTTTTATATGCTTGGAAACATGGTAGTTTAACAGAAGCCAGCAGAGGCCTAATCAAAACCAGATTAAGTTTTAAACAAGGAGACCTGAAAAATATCCCTCAAACTATAGGAGAGTCTGAGTTGTACTGAAATTTGTGAAAGGCTTAGCATTACATTAGTAAATGTACCCAAATATGTGTGATAAGGTAATGAAATGCAGTGATGTAACATCTTTTTTTTTTCACCCCGCTGCCCCCCCCAAGAAAAAAACAACACAAAGCCACCAACAAAAATCCTTTCTAGAACTTTTTAAAGAGTATTGCATGAAACCTCTGAACTGTTATATTGAAGTCCTCATGAAGACATGTTATTATATCCACGCTAGCTTTCAAAGGGAAAACTTCATGCACTTCCTCAGTGAAACTACTGTCATGCATGGAAGGTGTGTTGTAAATACTTTAATATAATCAAAATATTTGGAATTTTTTTTTTTTTTAAATAAAGACGAGAAAGATTATTGGTGTTTCATTGGACCAGTGTCCTCACTTTATTTCCCTTAGGTATGTTTTAATGTGAGGTTTGAATGTTGTGTTCACACATCTCCATTCCGACATGTTAGTTTCCATTCATATTTTTTCTGATGCTAAAACTGCTGCATGTAGCACACATCCCTTGGACTCTTCAGATCTCCATTTCCATATACTTCCCAACCCCATCAGCAAATGATTAGGGACATCTACAGCCAGCACCATTCCAGCCTTGGAATTAAATACTAGTTTCAGCTTGTGTGCAAAACCAAGGTGTGCAGCCTTCTCTGAAGCTGAACTTTCAGTGGGACCCATCCACACAGGTGGGCAGCTGTTCTGGAGTTGGTTTCTGTTACTGCTGAGCATTCTGGGTTGCTTTTGAGTCAGGTGCTTAAACATGCAGTCCCAGACGGTTGTGGTCCAATGGCAGAGTACTTGGAGTCTTTTGCCTGCTGTGTGCAGGTTGGATCTCACACCTGCCAAAAATAGCACCTGAAGGATATACCAGGATGGGATGCTTTGCTTTTGCCTTTGTTTCATTCTTTTCTGTATTTCCATTTCCAGTCTCCTTTGGTTTGTTTGTAAGCTGCAGGGCAGGCTGATTTCTTGCAAATAAGCTGACGTGCATACTATGAGAATATGATAGATGTTCATTATGTTCCACATCATGGAGCAACAGCTATCATATTTAAAATTTTCCTTTTTTTTTTTTTTTTTTTAGACTAGGTTTGCTTTTATTGACCGTTTTCCAAATTTAATTCCAGGCATGTTCAATTGTTGTTTTCAGTTACCTTCAAGTTCATGGAACTAACAGGTGATAGACTCTTAGACTCTGCGTTTCAAAATACATAAAAGTTGGTGAGGTTTTCTGAGTTAGGACACATTTCTGGTTGTATTTTCTCACCACTGCTGTCCTTTTTCTCTCTTATCTTTCATCCAAACAGAGCCAAAGTTGGAGCTGTATGTGCTTCTTTCTAGGCAGAATTCACAGTGCAAAAGGAAATCCAAATAGTATGTATATCTATCTCACCAGGGAAGAAAGCTTTTAAAGATAAGGACACGCGTCCAAATAGCTTTATAGCTGAAGGAATATCAGCTCCCAGTGGTCCACAGGCTTACTTGGCCAGGGCAGTTGTGTCCTCATGAGTGCAGAAAGTGATTGAGTGTACCAGACTTCCCTCTGGAATCAATTCATGTTCCTGTGTACCATTATAGCATGAATGTGAGGTACTCCAGCAGAAGCTAATCAGGACACTTAGGTGTGCTTTAGAATCAGTTTTCTTTCATCGTACATTTCTGTGCAATGACTTTTAAACTCACCTTTTTACAGCCTTCTGACTATGGTTGTATGACTAAGACAAAAAATGAGACTAAGATATTGGCCATTGTCACTTTAAGATGATTGTACATCCATTGAGAAATGAAGCAAACACAGAAAGAAGGTTGCAATGAAGATACGCTTTCTATTTCTGCCATGGCATCAGTAATGCATTCTTTGATGCCAAACAATATCTAAGCATGAATTACATTATGAACTAAGGGATGTAAGTAGGCCTGTAAATTTTGTTGGCTAATTTGTGCAAAAATAACAATGTAACAATAGAATGATTGTGCACCAATCAAGTGCACACCTTTTTATTTAAAGGGTAGCTATATTAATAGGTCAAAATATTTGCTAATATCAGTAATGCAGGTTAAAAGACAAGAATGGTGCAACAAAAACTGTGCTTGAAAAATTTTCTGTTGTCCGTTTATCATAAAAACATGATATATTTTTAGAAAAAAAGCAATACTGGTACGCGAATTAATCGGTTTGCAGGTGGTACATTTTGAAGAAACATTTTTAGCCAAATAAAATTCACTGCTACCAGTCCCAGCCATCAGTCTCACTTGGTTTAACATTATTACCAAACAGTGCTATGGGAGAGTAAGGCTTTGTATTCTTTATTTATTTTCTTATCATTTTTTTACCCTTGATGCAATTCCTGTAGGCCTGTAGATGGAGAAGCATTTATTTTGACACACTACATGAAATGATTTGCCCTTCCAACATGCTTGAGCTCACGATGTTATTAGAAAGGCCAAAAGGGTTTGTCTGTGTGGACCTAATTAATTAAAGTGGAAGCTAGAAAGGTTACGTAGTCATTTATTAGAAGATATAAAAAATATAAAACCAGACTCAATTAGGTGATTTTCTTTTTTCCTTTTTTTTTTTTTTTTTTGCTGGCTGAAGAATTTAACTTAAAGAAAATGAAATAGAAAAGGCACATCTTGCAAGATTAGCCTGATACCTTTCTAACCAGATAACTGACTTTTTTTGGGGGAAAAAATGCTAACTACTAATAGGCTTTTTGGAGTTTAATTTGTTATATCAGGAATTATTTATTCAACTGAAAATGATAGGAGTGTCATTTGTGGAGTGGGTAAGAAGCAAACTTTGACAAGGCAGTGGAAGGGAGCTTCCTAACAGGACAGAAAATTTTAAGGAACTCTAAAGATCTGAAAAAAGTTGACCAGTGACTCAAAGCTAAGAGAAAGAAGCAGTCAGGACTGAATAATTTTGACAACTAGAGTAATAGAAATGGAATGAAATTGCATAGCAGAAAGTGCAAAATGGTGCACCTGGGGACTAATAGTACTAAATTCTCTTAAAGCAAGGAATTCCTCCAGATAGGAGTGACTGAAATAGAGAAATTGATCTTAAAGAGTCTAAAAGGCACCACTGCTTTTCAATGTGAAAAAGTTAAACGTAATCCTGAGGATGGAGTGCTGTTTCCAGTGTCAGTTGTGTGGTACTGTTAAAGCCGTAGAAGGGAATGATTAATCTGCATTTACATTAAATAATGAATACCCATGGCTGGTACTAGTATTGCCCCCAGCCAAGGACTACTGTGCTTCTTGCTCCATGATTTCCTTCTGCCTCCAGCATGTGTATCCCTGTCTCGGGGTGCTGTATTGGCAAGCTCAGTAAGGGTATATGTGCCATTTACACTCAGCGCAGGAGGGAAACGAGACACAAACGATTTTCCTGGGGATTACAGCATTCTGATGTGGAGGTACCACGCTGTTCCCAAAGAGGAACTGTCACTGTTGGGCTGTGCATGGAGTCTCCTGTACAGAGGAAAGGGGAATTCAAAGTATGAAAGATGCAGATAGAGTCTATGTGGATCATCAGGCCAATGGTTTGTGGATATGGGGATGGGGAGGATGGGAAAATCTGGAAATTTGGATAAATTTGGATGGAAATCAGATGGAACTAGCAAAAAGGAAGCTAGGAGGTGAGATCCTTGCTCTCCCTGCACTGCTTAGAATGCCAGGGACCCCAGAAAACATTTTAAATTGAAGGATCATGTAGTTCCAAGAAAAGTTTGGTTACAAATGCATTTAAACTGGAGATTTAATGGAAGATATCCAGCTGCTTAAGTAAAGAGCTACAGCACAAGGGGCAAAACATTAAGTCTTTTTCTGGGAGCAATCAGTATGCTTTTGAAAATATACGTGAAGATTTGTGCAAGTAGATTACCAAACTCGGTGACCAAGAAGGTCCTTCCTACTCTTCATCCCTTGATTTCTAGGACATTTAACAAATTAAGTGAAAAAAATCTGTTGACCCACCTGTGAGATTATTTCACATTTTTTGCACATAGGAATCCAGGTTCTCACTGAATTCTTCTGGACTCCTATATTTCTGTGCAAGTGCAGAGCAGTTTCTAAGGGGGTCTTGTGTCTTGTAGCATGCAGAAGGGGAATACACAGCTTTTATGCTTAATTCACCAGACAACCCAGCCTCCAGTTTTACAGTCTGAATCTCAACTTCTGTTTAGATAACAGATGAGGATTCTGTAGGAGACAAGCATTATTATGATATGATAGCTCAGATGCAGCCACTGCATGTGCTGAGATTTTTAAATTTAGTCCTTCAGCCATGGTAGTACATACCTAGGAGCAGCATGTCAGCAGGATGAAAGACCTCAAATCTTTTCAGGCTTATGCTTGACAGTGTGCATTTTAAAAGTTTGTCGAACAAAAGTGTGTTTTAGGTGAGAGAAAAATATAAATTATCAATATTTTCTTTTTAAATTACTCAATTTGATTATCATTAAAATTGTTGTTAATGCTATGTGTAGCATTAAAATGCACTACTTCCTCTGTTACATATTTGTTACTTGTAGTTACCTATATATTTATACTAATGAAGGAGGCAACGCACTCTGCAGTGCTCTTATAATCCTAAGGTGTTTAACTTTCTGTGCAGGTACTAGCTGTCAATCAAGGCTAATCAAACTGGCACAGTTAACATAATACATCATAAAATTTCACAGTAATGTCAGCCTGTAATTCTGTCAATCTGGTTAAAGGAAATGGGCTAAAAACAATATTGTCATTTTGTAATAACAGAGGGAAACAGACTCTTAGAATAATATTTTTGCTGTCTGCTATAAATATATTGTGTACAGATTTCAAGAGCAGCAGTGGTTTGTTTCCTTTAGGATTGAATTGGTCAAATATCCAGAGTTTTGAATCCTTATTTTTCACTTTTCTCATTATCAGATATTTTCAGTGTATCCTGAAAACCAATAGGGTATCAGAGTTCTCCCTGTACTGTGACACTAGAAATGTGCAGGAGGAAGAGAGAAGGGGAGTTTCTTCTGACCTTGTGTCACTGTAAGGGAATGTTTTATGATGGAACTGGCCAAGACTGGTTGAAGAGTAACATCTGGGAAAGAGGGTTCACAGCTTTGCTGTCAGCTACATTTATATTATTTGCATGCTAGCAGAGAGGAAGTTTCTAGCAATAAAACAAATCAAACCACATAAAGTCCTATTCCAGTTTCTGTACATGGGAACAGAAAACTGCAGTCTGGCTATTTGCATGGCACAACACAGAAATGAAGGCAGAAATGTGAGGCTTCAAAATCTAGTGGTTTTGTGCATGGAGATTATGATTTGCAGACCTTTGCAATATTTTGGTAAGCATTCAAGCCCTTATCCAACAAGGTTAAGTCTGTTGACAATGGCTTGCTTTTCAA
Source organism: Neopsephotus bourkii (assembly GCF_033783945.1). NCBI lineage: Eukaryota > Metazoa > Chordata > Aves > Psittaciformes > Psittacidae > Neopsephotus > Neopsephotus bourkii. Next base: position 961,517 of record NW_026901866.1, on the reverse strand, counting down.
AGTTGCCTTTGGCAAAACTCTTACAAATAATTGAATACTACTGAGTTGTCAGCAAGGCATATCCATTTACTGTTATTAAAATGTATCAAAATGCACAAAAACCCTGAATGGAATGTCTCATGAAGTAAAATATTAATTGGGCCAAACAGGGGCTACAGAAGCCTATCAGGCATAGCTTGTTCAAGAATGTTTGTAGAGTATTCTTCTTTTATGAACTTTATTTGCCTGCAGTAATTGATCATAAGATGTTTCATGTGCTGAGGAAGGAGCATCTTCAGAAGCACAAGGCAGATTTCTGTCTCCTCCTGGAAGTTGGTTTTCTTCAAAATATAGAGCATTGTATAATGAATCACCTAGGTTAGGTGATACTTGTCAGCTGATGACATGTATGTTCATAAATCAGACAAAGTTTAAAGGGAAGTTTATGCAAGGGTGATGTTTAATGATAAAGAATCTTAGGTTGCAGGCACAGAAGCTAGAGGAGAAAGGATGCTATATGAATTTGAGGGATCTATAAATGAAAAATAGTTCTTGGTGCAGGAAGTAATAAAGATAATGAAGGGTGGCAAGATAAGGTGAGAATATGGTATTAAAAAAGGGCAATATTAACAATTAGATGTCATTAAACAAAGGGTAAAAGCAGAAGCAAGCAATCATTATGCCGGGGTACACCATCCATGGGAATGCATGAGACTAAACAGTGATTGCAGTGAGACAAGAGAAGCAGAAGGGAAAATGAATTCACTTCAGTTTAATGTGTGAAAATCTGTCATTCTTTAGCTAAGTAGAACAGAGTATCTGAGACAATGACTTCTCAGGGCAGGTAGACAGGACTAATTAAATAAATGAAAGGACTTACTGATACGATACTTTGAAGGTGAAGTTTACAAATTATATCTGGAGGGAAAAGGCAGTAACATTTCAAGCTTACTTTAGTTGCAAGCATAAACAGATTTTTTAGATAACATTATCCAGGGAACAGACTCCTTGGGAAAATGACAGCTAAGTACAGGACCTGTTCACCAGGAAATTTAAGAGAGTGGTCTTGCAACAAGGGGCTGCCTCTGAACAGAGAATAAGTGCATGGAAGTGCATGTACAGTCAATGCAGACATGAAAACAGTAAGAAAGCCCCGTCCAGCTTCATGGACTCTTCTTGCTGTAATACCTATTGGCAGTAGGAGATGATGTCTTATACCTGACTACTTAGACTATCCCACACCTCCATAAACCCATCAGCCAAAAAGGGAAAAAAAAACATTTTCTTTTCCCAATATGTATGTGTGAGAAGATGAATCAGCAAGAGAACTGTTGCACAGGTGCCCAAGCTATTCTCAACTTTTGTTTTTCCTGTTGGAGGGGGAGTGTGTGATTGCTGTGGACTCAGTTCGTTCAACCTCAAACAAGAGAAGTAGCCACTGCTTTAAATGTGTAGAGAGGCCACACAGGAAAGACTCTCTTAGTGCAGAAAGAGGGAGAATACCTAAAAGGATTGTGCTGGTTTGCTTCTTCCAACAAAATGCCTGCCTCATTACAAGAAAGCTGTTTTCTATTAGTCTTTACTGTTATCACACAACAGTGTTGGGAGTTGACTTCTTTTAAAACAGAAAAATAAAGTTGGAAAGAAGGTCAAGGCTTTCCATCCGATAAGCCCCAAAAGTGACCTGAAAGAAAGGAGCCCTTTGCCAGATCCCAAACCACAGCGAGGCTGAGCAGACAAACTGCTGAAGTACAAGTCTGTCCAGTGTTTTATGCAATATGTAGTGAGGTGGAAAATATTTATAGATCACTTGCCTTCTCTCAGAGGAAGGATATAGGAACAATAATATCACTCTTAAAATGTGGAAAGAGCATTTGAGTGCAAACATGAATGTATTGCAATGAGATATGTTTTTAAAACAGGATTCAGAAAAAGAAAAAAGTTCTCGGAAACCAAGAGAAAACATTTAAAGAGGTTTTCTGTAAAACAATGTATTGCAACACTATCATTAAAAAATGGTTTTAAGTTAGAGTATGTCTAAATTACTGTGGGTGTGGTTATGCTAACTGGTATAGAGTCATGTGGAAGTCATTCAAAGTAGGAAAAGCTTAGCACATGATGTAGGAATCCCTCCCCCAGGTTCCAATCTGTTCCTGTAGGAGAAATGACAACCTCCAAGCCCCAACCTTTCTGAAGCAGAAATGTGTCAGGGGTGTAGATAAGAATACAGAGCAACTGAAATTTGTCTAAGTGTTTTGTGTTTTCAAACATGTGAAGACAAAAATAACTGTATGAAGTGAATTTGTTAAAGCTGGGAGGTGGAGGAGGTAGCCTGAATATGCATGGCGAATATATCTTTTTTTCGTGGGATGTTTATCCCATTACAATATTCCAGAAGAGGTCCAGACTGTTAAGGCAGAAATCTGCAGTGTTGTTATTCAGTTGGGAATTGGTGGGAGTTGTCAGTTCTCAGGATTACAATTTGTAAAGAAATTTTGAATGAATTGGATTTTATTTCTATACTGAAGCTCCTTGTAGCAGAACTGAAGGTGGCAGAGAAATGAATTTTAACAACTCAGTGCTGATGTTAGTTATACATGATGGAGACACGTTTCAAGCCTTTGTTACCACATGTAACCTCCTCCAGCTGAGTCATGGTTATTCAAGTGAAACTGTGAGAAAGTGTAATAAGGGGAGGATGATATTCCACTGCAAGAGTCATTGAAAGTAGTGGTTCTACTATTCCCAGCTTCAAAAAAAAAAAAGGGGCAGTTTAGATTAGCAGCATAGCAAGGCATGTTTGAAAGAGGAATAAAAGCTCTTCAGAGGCTTCATAGAAGGTGTACGGCTTATTTGACTGAGCCAGGTAAAAAGTAAAAATGCAAAAGGTAAAATTTGTTAAGAAACAAATGGATTACCTTTCCTCTGAACACTATTATAAAATTCGCTAATAATTAGCATCATCTGTACTTTCCCTTTCCACCTGGCTCCCAAACATTGCTGGGAGGCCACAACACTTTTATTTGCCAGGTATTAAGAAAATCTTGGTGAGAAGACATAGCCTTCAAAGAGTAAGGCAAAACCCTTTGCTTTTCCTATCATGCATGTTGTACTCGCCAGCCACCACCTATTGAGTCCCGGTAGACTGCATGTCATTAAGCTTTGATTCACCACTAAGGTTTTTAACTGGAAAACAAAAAGGAAGAGAAGTAGAGGCATAAATTATACTTTTAAAAATTACAGTGAGAAATTTATTTTAACTCTCAAAAAGGTGTATATGAATATTTGAATAAAATGACATGTAGACTGGCAAGTAATGTGGCACTCTGCTCTCTCTTTGTCATGATAAGTACAGTTACAAAAGTAGACTTTTTTTCAAGCTTTGGTGGGAACCATATGTTAGGAGGTTTTGAATTGAAGAGAGTAAAATCATGTACACCTCTAGGGAAGAGAGAGAAAGGAGATCAGGAAGAATCTCACAGGCAAGAAATAACTGTAATAAGAATAGAGCATCAATCACAAATGACTTCAATTATTTTGTCATTGAGTGTTATAAGAAGATACAAAGGAGTAGAAAGATGACACATTTCTAAAGCACGATTGGAATGTTTTTAGACACCATATCAACATGAAATATTGGGTGTCTATTTTCCATCAAAACCAAATCTATTTCAAGAAATTATGCACTAAAGATATTTAATGTAAGTTTATGACCATAATGAATGCCAAATCTTATCTCTCCCATTAAGGGAGAATTGGAGAATTGATACTTTAATTGATTAATTACTTGTTGTTATGGATGTGTTATTAATTTTAATAATTATCTCTCTAATTCTGTGAGCTACTTTATACTCTTGGATGTCTGCAATTCCAGAGGTCTCACCATGTTTCAGATGCTTTGTGCATAGGTGCAGGAGCCATCGTACAGGTAGGTAGGACTGTGGAGACTAGAATCAATACAACACAGCAGTGCAAAACCCATCATAGCATTATGGTAGGTTGTTCAAATGGACTCCAAAATATAACAGAAGCAAACAGATCCATCCTTGTCCCTTCATAGCCTAAGCTCTTTGGCTGTGTACATCTCACAAAAAGCCCAAATAGGGATACATGTTTGCTACACCCAGAGGTATGAGTAACAGCACATTTGGATATTGATTCCAATTGCTGCATGAGATTTTCAGATGTTTGCTGTATTTACTCTTATGACTGGCTGAACATTCTTGAATGATCTGAAGAACAGCTGACTGGTGGTTAAAGAATAGGAGAAAATATTTTTATCTGTTTTTCAAGGAAAATTAAAAGGGGACTAGGGAAGATACAGGGATTTCCTGATCAAATGTAGTAACAGACCTTGGCTACCAAACAGGAACTTACATAAACCATATTAAAAATTAGGGTACTTATAAATTAGTGGATTCTATACTGGAGGCTTTTGCCTAAAAAGTAAACATCTTAAAACAAAAATAAGAAATAGCAGCTTAAGCAATAGCAGCCTTAAATCATGATAAATCATCAAATGTTGGCAATTTATCAAATACAACATCAAAACCTGGAATCGTTTTGTAAATCAAGATTAACAGATCAAGTTTTCTCTTGAGAACACTCAAATATTACCTTCAGCACACTCTGATGACAATACATTTCAACAATCCATGTTGGTGATAAAATTCTTAGTCGCCATTATAAGGAACCTGTGACTTCACATTTATGTAGTGCCCACTTACAGACATCCGGACTGATTTGTCCATTTATTTATTTATTTATTTATTTATTTATTTTTATTATTTATTTTGAAATTCTAAGATCTGTCTAACAGGAATACAGTCCATTCTTCCTATCAATTATGTAGATGAGGGCCAAACAGGATAAAAGCATTGTATTTCGAAGCTAGAAAATATGTTACAACTTGGAAGCAAACACAGCTTTCTGGAAAATGCAGAGTAGTTCTGGAATGGCTTGAAGCATTTGACTTCGCAGATACTTTGTTTTCACAAATGTTAAGTTACTCTGGTAGCTTTCAGGTAAGTGTAAATGTTTTCCTATTGACTTGCCTTTCTTTTTTTTTTTTTCTTCCTCTGAGGTTTGTGTGTTGGACTTGTGCTGAGATTTTATAGTTTAAAGAGTATGTGATCCAGTTCCTGTAAAGTGTTTTAAAGCTCTCTGAGAAACTAACACATTTTGAAAATAGTATTTCTGTTAAATGTGTCATATAAAGAATACATGAAAAAGTGATGTGATATATGAGTTTTATTAGATCTCACTTGTGATGGCCTGCTTTTTCATTTATGTGTGACACATCTATCCAAACTTCTGCCAAAACTGTCATATATGCCAAAGCTAACACCATCACATACTGCTCTATCAGACTTATACCATTATTCTCATGTCTGTCGAAGCAAATGAAATGAATAGTAATTTATTTCCTTGAATTGGGTGGAGGAGTATGTGCACAGATATAAATAAAGTCCAGGTTGTAAGCAGTTCTGACCTTTCAGATGTTGGAAATGGTGAGCATAGAATAATCAGTAACTCACCAAAGAACAGGAAACCAAGATACTATCACAACTGTACTCTAAAATGCAAAAATATATTTCCGTGGGGGATATATATGAGTATATTTGGAAAATGCTAGAAGTATTACAATATTTTGATTTTTCCTGCTACATCAGGAGCGTAACATTTCAGTGTGAGCAGCCCATAGCCTGCTTCACACCTTAGAGGAGTTAAAAGTTCTCAGTTACAGTAGCTAATTGCACAGAGAATATAAAATGCAACATATTTGAAACCTAATATTTTACGCACAGCAGCTAGGTGCTAGTGACTGAACATGGGACAGTTTGCAAACTGAGGGAACCACCACCTCCTTGTTTATGGTGAGTTTGTATTTTCAGAATATCCATACCCAGTAATGACCACCAGCAACTACATTTTGTAAGAAAATACACCATTCCAGAGAACACTGTATCAGCCTAAAGTATAGCTGGTCAAAGCTGAACCTTAGAAATAGAAAAGCTGCTGGAAGGTCCTACTGGTAATAGGGTACCTGTTGTGAGAATGATGGCAGTTGATCCTCTACGGGCATTTCCTAAAACAAGCAAATGTCTTTTTTTTTTTTTTTTTTTTTTTTCCAAACAAGATACGTGTATGGGTGTTTTGTTTTTTGATTTTTGGTGTTTTGGTTTTGTTTTTTTTTTTTGTTGGTTTTTTTGGGAGGTGGTTTTCTTTTTTTTTTAGTTATTGCCTTCTAAACTTGCAGGTGACTTTCCCTAAGGAAAGTTCAAGGCCAGGTTGGATGGAATTTTGAGCAACCTGGTCTAGTGGAAGGTGTCCCTGCCCATGGCAGAGGGTCAGAACTAGATGATCTTTAAGGTCTCTTCCAACCGAAACCATTCTAAGATTCTAAATATTCCTCATGCAGTAGCTCAACTGAAAGGATTTATTTTTTTTTTTAAGGCAATGTTGTTAAATTGAGATATATTTATCAGCAAAGAATAAAGTCATGGGAAAAGCTGTGACTTCAGCAGCACCAGCAGGAGTCTCTCAGAACTGTCCTCAGGTCATCATTGGCTGAACCTGACTTCTGTATGATTATCGCCGATGATGAAAAGAAAAATAACTGTTACAGCTGAACCCAGGACAAACAAATATAACAGAATTCAGTGAGGAGTCTAAGAGCTATCATAATTGGAGTTTTAAATTAGAGTTTTAAATGAAAGTAAACTTAATTGAAGTTGGTCCTTACTTTCCTTGTAGTAGGTAGATAAACCTCCCTTGTATTTGCTATAGAATTTTGTTAATTTGTGTTCTACAATAAAACTTTTTAAAGACAATGTAGAATAGATCATGGTAGCGTATGCAGGCTTCTTAGATTGTAAGGTGGGGAGATCTTCTTGGGTCTGATCCTACACTCAGTGCAAAGGGACAAAACTCCAAGCTCCTTGTACTTACCGCTGAAGCCAGTGGTTCAGGAGAAAGTGGTACCTACCTGCATGGTGATACAGGATGAAGGATATATTTTAGCGAATGAAGCTGCTCAGCATCTGTTGTTAAACTGAAGAAAATTTAAAAAATGTCTTTTTAGATCTCTATCAAAACATTGAGGTATTTTTAGGTTCACAATCGCATCCTCTAGAATGTTTTCATGCTCAAATTCTGAATTGGAATCAGAGAAAGTCACTACCTGTATGAGTTGCCTTAAAAAGAGCGACAGCAATGTTAAGAGAGAATATTCTGGTAATTCAGTGGGTGTCTGCCCATCATGAGATGTTTTAGCAGATGTAGTGATAATACCGGATTCATGCAAGTGCTCCCTTTAGCTCTATGAAGACACAAGATCTGATATTAGTGTTTTGTGATCTGTAAATCTCTGTTGGATATTCTGTATGATCAGAGGTGGTTTTAAAAAAACCCAAACAAACAAAAACCAAAAAACCCAGCAACAACAAAACCAAATACACAAACAACAGCAAAGGAAATGGAGGAACTTCAGTGTAGGCATGAGGAGGGCAGAATACGCTTTGGTTTGTCTAATGATTTTTCAATATACTTGGCAGAAAGAGCTCCTGTGGTTTTATTGGACTTTGCTGCAGTCTTTAGCTACTGTTACTGGCTCTCTACTAAGTACCTAAGAAGCAAAGACAGCAAAATGTTTAGCCACCTTAAACAACCTAATTACTTAAGTGAGTTTTGGTACTGCACAGGTAAAGTAGGTTATAATAGACACCTTTATAGACCTCCTAACAGTGTTATGAATACTATTCTCAGTGGCACACAAGACATGAGTTATTATGAGGAAACATTATTATTATGAACAATAAAAATGTGCTTTTTAAAAAATAGATATCAGAATTCTATTAAAAATAAGCATCAAAGGGAAGCATTCAATCTACCAAGCCTGAGTAGTTAGCCAATAAAGTGTCATTCCTGTCCAAATCCATACAGCATTTCTATTGAAAAAACTCAAAGTATTGATGGTGTTGATAGTAGTAATAGAGGTTCAGACACTTCAGTTGCGTCTCTTTGGAGATGCTCTGCTGCTTGTTGCCCATGGTCTATACTTCATGGTGAGTCCAGTTTTCAAAAAAATTTTAGCCTAGAAAGTTGTGATGTTACCTTCTCTTTGTAGACCAGAAATCCTCCATTATTGATTTTTGTCTTGTATATCGAAAGCATCTGGTATAAAGGAACTTGCTATGCTGAGTTACTGAAATGAGAGCTGAATCCTGTACTCAGCTCTTTTAAGTAGTTTTGATTTGAAGTAAGGTCCAAATAAGAAATAAAGCTTTATGATGCATCCTTCATATTTTTGGATCCAACTCTTCCAAGATCAACACAATTGATTAACTTTGAACATGTGAGTAAGCCTGTTACTAGGATACGTGCATATTTCAAACTACTTCTCACTGTAAGATTTTTAAAGACTAATTTTGAACTTTTCACAAGAGCACTTCCATTTTCCTGCTTTGTCTTATATTTTAATAGCCTCCAACTCATCTAGTGAGTTGGTTTTAGCTTTCCCAGTGTGAAGAATTGCACTGATTTTCAGGCATTGCAATTTTATATCTTTATATGTGCACTTGATTTTGACTATAAAAATAGCTTAATTATAAAAGTCTGAATAATTCTGTTTTAACAAACCTAGATTGATGCCCTTATTTATGTATAAAAGAATAATATATTCTAGTACCTGAACTATTCTATCTGTGCTTTATTTTAAATAGAATACCTCACAGTAAGCAATATTTGCATCACCTAAAAATCAAATCCCATTGATTCAATTTGATTATGTGTAGTAAGGTTTTAAGGAACAAAAGAGAGACTGGAAGGAAGAGTTGCACAGCTATGGAATCAGTACTTGTCCTGTTCAGTTGTATGGATATTTTAGCTGTTTGATGTAACACAGATTACTCAGTGAGGTGGAAAGTAGAATTAGTAACATCCCAGCATTTTTTTAAATGCAGCAGAAAGTTTTTATTATGAAGTTCAGGTGAGGAGTTGTGATCAAGTAAATCAAAGTGAAAACAAACTCTCATAGGAGTGTAATACACAAAAATTAGTTCAAAGGTCTCCTCCTGCAAGGCTTCATTTGAAGGCCTTTTCCTGCAAACGTTCATTTGTCTAGCTGTTATTTACATAGTAACCCCATTAGGAAACACTGAGCTCGCTTGCATGGGTACTGGCAATCTACCTGAGAATGCTTTTTAAGATGTATAGCCAAAAGCAGGGGAAGGAAATAATTCCAGATGTCCAAGGGTAGAAACATTTTCCTTAGGGTCTGAGTGTCATCTGAATCATTGGAAGCTTTCATGATCTTCACTTGGCTGAGAACCTGAGCAGATACAGATATAAAAGCCATACTGGTTTATGGCAAATTGCCGCTCACTGAGAGCTAGAAAAAACATGTGTCTTTACAACTTCAGGAAAAGATGAATTCAATAAGGCTGAGGATACCCACTGAGTGGAAAGAAAGCAGAAGTAATGGCTTCCTTGGGAAAGTATAAGGTGGTGGTGTAGACTGCTGGTTGAGTTGAAATAACTGGACAGATGTTTCTGAAATACAATTTGTCAGAGTGCTAGGAGTGGAAGACTTAAGATATTGAATCAGCTATATAGGATATGTTACTTTTGACAGTTGTTATTTCTTAGGATTGTAATGATGGGGCAGGGTCCAGAAGTCTACACAGAATTTAGTGAAGGAAATAATTTTTTTCTTGTCCTATAAAGTGTTTCGCCTATCGCATTAGCATTGTTTTCTCCTGTTTGCTTTTACCAGGACTCATTTCTTTGTTCTTTGGATATTGTTGTGTTTCTATACAAAGGCTGACCTTTGTTATGCGGTGGGCAAACAGAGCAGTGAAATGTCTGTATGTAGTATAGTAAATAATCAGAAATGGGCATTGCCTGCTGCTTGCATTTGCTCAGGGTAAATTTTTCTCATTTAATGATACAATATTTCTATTGCTTAGGTTGGTGAATCTTTATGTGGGGGGACTCATGAGCAAGAGCTACAGAAGTGAATTGTTAACGTGCCATTTTCCACACAATTATTTCAGCACAAATTTCAGAATAACTGTTTGGAGCCTATCAGTAGGCTTTGACATGCCAGGTCTTCGTGGCATAATACTTGTTTCTCACTGATGTTGCTGAAGGCTTCCAAGAGGTCTAAGAGTCTGTGAGACTCTACTACGTAGTAGTCAGGAGCGGTAGTCCTCTAAGGCAGATGGAGTTATCCTAAACATCTTCTACGCAGCAATCTGAAAATAAAAGAAAGATCTATCAGCTCAAAGTCCACCTATGTAGGACCTGTGGGAGAAAGCCAGGTACCTGGTGAGCTAAACCCATGAATTCTCCTGGCTGTAATTGTTCAGCTTTTAACAGCTGTGCTTGAGATGTCTTGAGTTCACAGAGCCAAGTGGTTTGAGCCAGTTGGGTTCACAGTGTCTGTAAGAACACACCTCAGTGTAAGCCCATTTCCGGTTTGGTTCAGGTTTACTGGCCTGAAGCAGTGTTGGCTTTTCAGACTAGGAGCACTACTTACCTGCAGAGGTAATTTAGATACTGTTGTGAATTACAAACTATGACAGGAAAACACATGATACCTCCTTTGAGACTGTATCCCAAGGATATTGTAATCAGAAAGTGATTCAGTGTTGTGTATGGGATGTGGGGACAAAACATTTTTCTTTTTATACGAAGGAAAATTATGATAGAGAAATTAGGGGAAAAGAGGATTATTGGTAGCTGAAAATGAAACAGTAACAAAGGCAAGAAAAGATGATCTTGTAAAATTGGGCAAGGAAAAATGTGAAGAAACTGAAAAAAAGGGCATATTACACTTTTTAAGGTGGGAAGAAAAACAAAGTTGCTGTTGAGATGAATATAATGGAAAAAAAAAGAACAGAATTGGTTTAGAAAGAAGAGTAGTAGCTTAAGGGCATATGCATTACTCTGATATTGGAGAAATATAGCTTAGCTCTGGTTCTTGAAGGACCTTGGACAAATCTGTTAATCTGTCCTTGTCTTGTTCTCTGTCCGTAAATGTGGATAATAATATTTCTGTATCCCTCAATAAAATTATGAGAATAAATTCATCTGTAGTAGAGGTACTCAGCTACTATTACTGTAGGGACATATAAGTGCTGAGGTGAGTAGGTTAACCAATAACAGAGAGAGAAATTAAACCTGCAGACTAGGAAGGAAGAGATAAAAGACTTGGAGGAGAAACTTATTATGGGTGCTGAAAAGGTTTTGTTTTAAGACAACAGATCAACTCTTCTTTTACTCTTCTATTCAGCCTAGAAATTGCCTGCAATTCAGAAATTTTTTAATTTTCAGAGCACATCAAGGACAATTTAAGAAGAATTTAGGTAATTTTTCTTTGACTCAGAAAAGATTTGTTTCCTTGCTTGCCTCAAGATATTGTGTCAAATAGTTACTATTGAGTGGCTTGTAGAATTTAATGACAATTTCATGATGAACCAACTTGCTCTGAATTCAGTGCTGGCCCTGCTTGCAGTAGGAGATTGGACTAGTTGAACTCCAGAGGTCACTTCCAACCACAGTGGTTCTTGTGGTTCCATATAGAAATGGAAAGTGTTTAGTGTCTTATTACAGTTGTCACCTGCAACCATCCTGATTCACACTTCATTTGCCCTAATACAAGTGTGCAACAATCTTGGACTTTTTGGAAATACTTTGAATATTCATTACCACATGTGAGACCAATATCATAGAATCGTAGAATCATAGAATAGTTAGGGTTGGAAAGGACCTTAAGATCATCTAGTTCCAACCTCTCTGCCTTGGGGAGGGATGCCATACACTAGAGCATGTCACCCAAAGCTCTGTCCAACTTGGCTTTGAACACTGTCAGGGATGGAGCATTTACCACTTCTTTGGGCTGCTTGTTCCAGTGCTTCACCACCCTCACAGTAAAGAACTTCTTCCTTATATCTGACCTGAACTTCTCCTGTTTTAGTTTGAGCCCATTACCCCTTTTCCTGTCTGTACAGTCTCTGATTAAGAGTCCCTTTCTGGTATCCTTGTATATATTCTTGTATTCATATACTGGAAAGCTGCTGTGAAGTCTCCACACAGCCTTCCCTTCTCCAGGCTGAAAAACCCCAACTTTCTCAGCCTATCTTCTTTCGGGAGGTGCTCCAGCACCCTGATCATCCTCATGGCTGTCCTCTGGACTTCTTCCAGCAGCTCCATGTCCTTCTTATGTTGAGTATACCAGAACTGCACACAGTACTCCAAGTGAGGTCTCACGAGAGCAGAGTAGAGGGGCAGGATCACCTCCTTCGACCTGCTGGTCATGCTCCTTTTGATGCAGCCCAGGATACAGGTGGCTTTCTGGACTGCAAGCGCACACTGCCAGCTCATGTTCATTTTATCATCGACCAGCACCCCCAAGTCCTTCTCCGCAGGGCCACTCTGAATCTCTTCTCTGCCCAACCTTTAGTTATAACTGGGATTGCTCTGCCCCAGGTGTAGGACCTTGCATTTGGCATGGTTGAACTTCATGCAGCTGGCATTGCCTTACCTCTCAAGCATGTCAAGGTCCCTCTGGATGGCATCTGTTCCCTCCAGCATATCAACCGAACCACGTAACTGTCATCGGCAAACTTGCTGAGGGCACACTTAATCCCACTGCCCATGTCGCTAACAAAGATGTTGAACACGATCCCAATACTGACCCTTGAGTGGCACCGCTTGTTACCCATGTCCAATTGGACATTGAGCTGTTGACCACAACTCTTTGCTTGCAGCCATCCAGCTAAATTGGACCATCCACCAGGTGTTCCAACCATCAAATTGATGTCTCTCCAGTTTAGAGACAAGGATGTCATGCAGGACACTGTCAAGCGCTTTGCACTAGTCAAGGTAGATGATGTCAGCTGCTTTGCCCTATCCAGCAATTTTGTAGCACCATCATAGATGCCATCAGATTGGTCAGGCAGGATTTGCCGTTAGTAAAGCCATGTTGGCTGTTACCAACCACCTTGTTGTTTTTCATGTGCCTTAGCATGCTTTACAGGAAAATCTGCTCCAAGACCCTGACAGGCACAGAGGTGAGACTGACAGGTCTGTAGATTCCTGGGTCTTCCATTTTCCTGTTATTGAAAATGGGGTTTATATTTCCCTTTTTCCAGATATCAGGAGCTTCACCTGACTGCCATGATTTTTCAAGTATAATGGATATTGTTCTAGTACATCTACTGTTCGTACATCTACTGTACTGGGAACATTACATTTTTAGTTCTTCGTATTGGACAGGTATTAGGACTTTGTTTTGAACCTCTGCCTTTCACATGAATTCTCATCCTGAAGATTTTAAAAGCATCCCTAGTGCTGATGGTGGCCTTAGGATGAAGTTACGTGATTTTGTTAATGCTATTTTCCAACATCTTTCCTAAATACTCTTTTCAGTAGTTGTTATTGATATAGGCACTGTGTTGTATTTTCTGTTCCCATATAGAATTACCTCTCTTGAGTGATAATATCTGTTGGAGACTACTGTCTCTTACATTTACATACACAGGTGTTCCTCTGAACAGTGCATGGGATTTGTACAGTGCTGGGAAGGGATATAGAGGTCTCTACCAGTGTATCAGTATCCCCTAAATGGAAATTCTTTTCTGTTAGCAATTCAGAAAAGTTATTGAGGTGCACTGTTCTTGAAAGGAAGTTGGCTAACTCCAGAACACCAAGCTTCATGTAGGTTTAGTGGGGAAGCATAATGCATACATTTTATAATCAGAAAGATCGTTTGTTTAAAATGGTAAATTGGAACTTTCTGCTGTAGAAATATTACAAATTTTGATCCAACAAAAATTAGTCACATTATTAACCTGTTGGCTAAACAGAAGCCATCTGGAATCCTAGCAACAGAATAAACTTCAGCAGAAAATTATTCCTTCACCTTTTTCTGTTTGTTAGCTTAGCATGTCCCATTATGGAATACTGTTTTCAAGCTATCTTGTGAGTAGGCCAACATATGTATATGTGTGGGAAGAATACCAAGAGTCCGCTGCTGAAAGGAAAATAATCCTCTAAAACATCCCAGAATAGCCCTGACACAGCTGAGTGGCTTCAGGCCATCATCGGAAGGTACTCAGAAAGGTCTTGGTTCTAAAGGTCTTTAGGCAGATGCATGAGCTGAGCGCAGCTCATGCTTTTTCTTTCTTTTTTTTTTTAATATTAATTTTTCTTTTACATCTTTTTGAGACTTTTTATGTTTACTTCCAGCACCTGGGGTATTATTATTTTTTAATTTACTGTAATAGTTTCATATAGATGCTCACAAAAGAGGCAAGAAAAAAATATTTCTATAGAAGATTAAAAAAAAACAGCCCCAAAGAATCCCACAGAAAAGCATGTGCATCAATATACCTAAACATAAAAAGCAAGACTGTGCATCTTTTAACATTGTTCAAAACTGTATTATTTTAGTGACCCTGAAATTTAAACTCATGTACTGTGAGAAACTTTTAAGAAACTATTGCAACCAACTCTAGTACTTGCTGTCCAGTAAAGCTATCTGTTTCAAATCCATTCATTCTTCTGGCAGAACTGCCTCCGAAATACTTCTGTATAAGCATTCAGTGTATGAATAGTTCACTCAAATCTTAGGCAACGTTTTAAATGCTATTATTCTGGTGAGAATTTAGAGGTGAGCTTCTGCTGCTTGTAGTAGCAGAGTTACGAAACTTTAATTCTGTGCCTAATCTCAGGACTACAGACAATCATGAGGAGTAGTAGGGTGTTTTGGGATAAGATCTTGGAGTTTTAGAAAGCTAGGCTGATTTTGAGTGTGTCTGCATATAGTGTTTATGGGTAAGCACAGACTTAGTAAGCTTAGGATAAGGATTTTTTAGGAAAGACTGAATTTTAAGCAAAGCTCATCAGTAATATCTAGGGTAATGTTTCTCGGCCTTTTGAAGAAAGGCAAGGATCATGAAGTTTAGGGAGAAGGAAGATAATTTTCGTTTGCAAGAGAGAATTGCTGAAAAATGGGATAGGTCTGAACACATTAAACTGCCATGTGGTGCTGGAGTTTGACAGGAGTCTGTGGATAAAAACAGTTGAGTTTTAAATTCGGAGTACAGTGGAAGTAAAAATCTATTAATATACTGAAGACAGCAAATGAAATCAGGATTTAAGAATGGCCAGAGTATTGGCTTTGGCCCACTTTCCTAGGGACTGGTAATAAGCAGTGACCAGGATAAGGGAAATATAAAAGTAACTTGTGTTTTAAATTGGCAGTGAAGAAAATGTAAAAAATACCTTTATTAATGTTTGTGTGAAACCCTGAATAATATTCTGTGATAACAATGAACAATGAATTCATTAACATTCGCATCGCTGAGCACACAGCTATTCAGAGTGAGCTCATGCTGTCACAAAGACCTTGTTCTGCATGGGAACCTCATGGTTTCAACAGCTTCCTGGGCAGCCAAGCTTGGCAGAGTTTGACTTTTTCCACCTGTTTAGTTGCTGAGTTATTTGGAAATGAAAAATCTAATGGTGAACAGCAGTAAGCTCAAGAGAGTGAAAGGCAATAGCGTTTGAAAATCCGGACAACAGCTCATTGTATTTCTATTTTATTCATTGTACTAGATCTGAAGTATTCTCTTACTTTATCCATAGCGTTGCTATGCATTCATCTTTCAGAGTTAGAGGCATCTCACTGGTGAATGTGGTAATCTCTCTCTCTTCCCCTTCTACTTGCCTTTCAGCGTACTCTATCACCAATGATAGATACCACACTTCTGACTTTGAGTTAAAAACCTTGTAGTGAAAAGGACTAGCCCCTGTCCTCAGACATTGTGCCATTACCATTTGTTAACCTAGCCTGGTCAGGGTTGTTTGTGTTGTGCAGAAAGGTAGTTTGTGTTTGCCCTTCCTTTTAACTTAGGGAATTGCAGGTAGTTCATCCCAACAAGAAGTGTCTGTCCTGCTGAAGGAAGCTAAATGTGCTATTGCAGACTTCAGCTCTGGGGATGTAGGTCTAGCAAGTGTTTTTGCTTGTGACCTTCTAAACCTTTTATTTTTAATCTGGTCTTTGCTAACATGCTAGAATGTACCAGTCTATTGAAAGGGTAAAGAGGAGTATATGGTGTGGATTTGCTCTGTATTTTATATTATGTTTTTTTAGCTGTAGTGGGTATCTTTTTTAGAATCAGAGAATTACAGAATCATACAATAGTTTGGGTTGGAAGGTTAAAAGGTCATTTAGTCCAACCCCCCAGCAATGAGTAGGGACATCTTGAACTAGATGAGGTTGCCCAGAACCACATCCAGTCTGGCGTTGAATGTCCCCGGGGATGATGCATCCGCCACCTTTCTGGACTACCTGTCCCAGTATTTTACCACTCTCACTGTAAAAAACTTTTTCTTCACATCCAGCCTGAATCACCCCTTCTATAGTTTAAAACCATCGCCCCTTCGTCCTGTTGCAGCAGGCCCTGCTAAAAAGTCTTTCCTAGTCTTTCTTACAGGCCTCTTTTAAGAACTGAAAGGATGCAATAAGGTCTTCCCAGTCTTCTCCAGGCTGAACACTCCCAACTCTCTCTGCCTTTCCTCATAGGAGAGATGCTCCATCCCTCTGATCATTTCTGTGGCCCTTCTCTGGACCCTCTCCAACAGGTCCATATCTTTCCTGTGCTAAGAACTCCAGAGGTGGATGCAATACTCTAGGTGGGGTCTCACCAGAGCAGAGGGGCAGAATCACCTTCCTTGACCTGCTGGCCACACTTCTTTGGATGCAGCCCAAGATACGATTGACCTTGTGGGCTGCAAACACACACTGCCAGCTCACGTCCAAAGTGTCTCTCTCTGTTCTTTCATGTTGCTGTCAGAAACCCACATCATGAAGACCCCACATCCTACTGGGGGTCTGTAAATATATTACACCTTATCAGCTATATTAAAACTGTTTGCCAGTAAAAAGAACTGTGCAACAAGCTTGTTAAGAAAACAGATGCCTTCTGTGTTCATTGGACTTAATAATTGCTCTGATTTTTGAAATTGTCAAAGAATGTAATACATTTTATTTCATAGTTTTGCTGTCTTCAACATGTAATTGTTTAAGGTTCCACAAGCACACAAAGCATTTAAATAATATCTGTGGAATGTAGCAGCTTTCCATTTTCCTTGAAATTATAGAATGTCATACTAATGCCCTTAAATTATGTAGTTCAATTGTCAAAATAATATTCATCCAGCTTGATGGCCAGATATTTCATTAAACTCCCACAGCACAGAGGTTATCTACTAATATCCAGAAGTGAGTACATTAGTGTCTAGAGATAGAGGTAGACAAGCAAAAGACAATAAATGGATTGAAGCAAACACATGCAGTCCCCTAGAGGGCTGGAGTAGTTAGCAGCTGGAGGAGGGCCTGGATATAGAAGTGGATATTGAAACGTTTGATATTCAAGCAGATAAAATTAAGTTGAATCAAATGTGATGAAGGTGTGAGTTTCAGTGTCCATGCCTAAATTGAATAATGTCAGAAAAGTAAGCTGTGATTTAATAAAGATTTATTTTTTAAAGTTACTTTAGCCCCCCACAAGTGCATGTGATGCATTCAGCTCTTCAGTGTAGCATGAGCATTTATAAGCAATTATTATGAGATTAATAGCTGAATTTCACCAACCATGTCGTTGCTTTTCTGTTTAATGATAGAACAGAAGTTAATGAAAAATGCAGAGTTTTGACATATTGTGTATAAAATATGTCAGTTTGGGAGATGGGAATTAAGCACAGATTTCCTTTGAATCTATTGTGGGTAATGCTGGCAGGAAGAATTTAGTAGCTATAGGATGGTTTTAAAGTACAGAGCTATCAGTGAGATTTAGAAGTTGTGAATTTGGGAAAAGTGCTTTTAGTTCTATGGGATATGCTTATGTCTGTATCTCTGTACAGCTAAATGCACTTTTTACAATATATGATGCACAGTATACAATTTGTTTTCTCTACTCCTGAAACTCTTATGTGTCTTATATAGCTATGTAATACTTGTTCTATACATGTATAGAACAAGTTAGATGGCTCAAATTCTGCACCATGGTTGATAGGAGTTGCAGGCACATTTGTGAGTTTTCTTCAGGAGCACCTAATGAGTTGAATTTTTAACTTCAGCGTACCTCATACTCATAAATCACTGCATTTTCCAGAGCTGCTGCTTAAATGTTGGGGTTGTACTGAATCCTCAGGCTCCATCTTAGAGCAAGTGACAACAAAAAGAAGCTCTTAGCTGACTTTCTTGATGTTTTCTATATCAGGTCTGCAATTTGCCTTATAGCTCCAGTGTGGTTTGTGGGTGTCTACCAACTACCGGTCAGAAACACCACATGACATGTAAAGATTTTTCATTTGAAGCACTTATGCTCTGTCTTCTACAGAAATCTCTTATATCCAGAGCACAAGGAGAATGTGAAGAGTTTTCTTATGAAGTTGACTAAAAGTAGATCAAAAGCTCATTGTTTCAAAGCATTTTGAGAGAATACATTTTTTCAATTAACATGGATTGATAAGTCTCCAGAATCTCTAAGGATTGTTTCAGAAACATTTTTTCTTTCATGCTGACCTTCTGCTATTAACTTGGAGCAAAGCTTAAAATCAGTATTTAACATTTAATGGAAGGAACAAACTGATTCTGCAGTTTAACTCAACATTTGCAGTAAGATTACTTGTACCCTAATGGCTTGTAATTAATTTTTCTGAAAATCATATTTATGATAGTCTGCAGATTCAAGGCTTTATCTAATACATAATGTTCATTTTGAGCCTTTAATTGCATTTAAATTAAAATTGGCTTAGCAGGAAGATGAATTGTGGGAATGCATCAAACCACCCAGCATGTCCTGAAGATGTGAGCCTGAAAATGCAATTTGGTGGAGATGTGCAGAGTCATTTGGAGTTCATTAATTTTTATTGCACAGGTAGTTTTACTAAAGTAGGTTATTTTCTTTGAAATTTATATTTATGTTTATGTCAATAGCTGACTGTTGTAGTAAGCTATACATCTATTAGGAGTTTATTAAACCAGTCTAATGGGGGCTGTTCATATTATGCAGAGAGGTAATTTATGTTTGCCCTTCCTTTTAATTTGGGGAGCTGTGTTTAGTTCAGTTGAACTACAAGTGACCATCCTGCTGAAAGACTCAAACAGGTGTCACGGAAGGTTTTGGTGTAGGCAGTCTTAGAGGATCCTGGGAATTTTGATCTTGTGAGCGGTTTTGCTTCTGACCTTCTAAACCTTTTTACTCTGAATAATCTTTTTTTTTTTTTTTCATGTTGCTGAGGTTCTGACCCAGCCACTGGAATGAAGGGTTATTGATGTGTAACTCAGTTTTGTGGCTTACTGTGGTGCACTTTGTCCAGCCAGCTTGTAAGTGATCCTTTAAATTGCAGATGCTGCTGAGGCTACACAATTTAATTATAATGTCACTTTAAAATTATAAAGAAAAAAAGGCCTTTTGCATTGCTTAATGAATACAAATTGTGCACAAGTTGGAAATACAAAAGAATAAAAATTAACATTTGTCCTTCTTGCCAAAGTATTTACATTTTTACAACCGATAAGTAGCACAATAATTCCATTACCTATATCAATTAAACATTTGTGCTTTTCATTTAGTGATTTGTGTACAGTAGTTGTTAATAAAATGAAACTGTCAGCATTTGCTGCTTTTGCCCATCCTCTTCTTACCCTTTTTTATTCCGTTGCAGACACAGTAATTAAAGGTTGAAAACTCTATGTGCAAATGACTGTTACAAGGATTAAATTATATAATCATGGTAATGATTTTCCTTAAAACTCTTACTGCCAACTGTAACATTTTTCACTTCACCAGGTTTTTTTGTGCTGTCGTATTTTATGAGAAAGTGGAAGTATTTCTCCATTCTGACAATCTGCTGCACATTACTAGTTTGTGGTCAGATATGATAGAAGCCCATATTCATTTAATACTCGCCAATCAGAACTTGACAGAGGTATTGCTTATTTTCTCATTTCATCACTGAAGCATGCCGGTGTAGTTTAGTCTCTAATTACTCTCAGACTGAGACGTTCCAAATATTCCCATGGTGGTAATATTTTTCTGCCTGGATGAGTCATTACGTTGTTTGGCAGACTGAAACACCAGCCTTTCCTTGTTGGAACACTACCCCTCATGTAGCACCACATCTTTTCCTCACTGCTGTCTGTTCCACGACTTTCATCCTGCTGTGACATTTCAAGCTGTACCGTACGAAGGCACATTTGCCTTCCTTCTATCTGACTGATTGGACTGGTGCCAGCTCTTTCTTCAGGGCCAAGGACAGGAGACTGGGATAGTCTGAATAGAGCTGCTTAATGATCTAATGGAGCAGTGGCTCTTTCCTGCTGATAGATAAGGCTTATTTGTTTGCTGGTTAGAGAAAAGGTCAGGGAAATCCTTTTCAACAAAGACTGTGACAGTGAGAATGTGCAATACCGCACATTCCTGGAGCTTGAATTAACTTCATACATCAGGTGTTCCCCTCTTGTTAAAAATCCTTTTCTTTTTTCATTTAATTTTCAATATCCTGCAGATGGCAGAGAGATGAAAGTGATGAATTCTCCAACTTGGTAAAACAAAGCCAAATGTTGTTCTTTCTGATAGAAGGAGACTTCATACTAGGAGTTTAACACCAGGGAAGGTAATGCAGAGAGCTAACAATACTTCATAAAGGTGGCTGGTTTTCCTTGTCATTGTTGTGAAGCCTATTGAGTATATGACTTTTAATGGCTTTATGCTAAACAAGGCTGTAAACATAGTTTGCATATTTTCCCACTGAGTTCAACAAGGACTGCAATTCCAATTTGGTCAGTGAAGTTAATTTAGTCTTAACTTTCCATAGCAGCTGAGAAACAGCACACTTCTGGGGGTGGGAGATGTACATGCACTGCGATGCTGCCGTGGCTCTTGAAACTGCTCGGAGTCTTGCATCAAGTGAGGATTTGAAGTGGTTTGAGGCAGACCTGACTGGGTTTCCTCAAAGGAGGCTGAGTTAAGAGGGTGATGTGACAGGAGCAGCAGAGTCTGGCTCTGTGCCACCGGAAGATCCCCATGCACCTGAGTGACCTCACTTGGCCAGTGACACTGGCTTCATGCCCAGAATGTGTGCGTGATGCAGCTCAAAGCAACCATAATGAACCCCAAGATGTGGGCCACAAGGGTTTTTATTCCATGCTTCAAAGCCAATAGCTGTTTAAAGGGGCACAGTAGATCTCTGAATTTTCTCCCCTAAATGGTTTTCTTTGGGGTTTTTTTGGTTTGTGTTTGTTTGTTTGCTGTTTGTTTGTTTGTGGGTTTTTTTGTTTTTTTTTTTTTTTTTGTGGGATTTGTTTTGTTTTGTTTTTTGGTTTCCAGCAGAGTTTTATATAGTTCCAGAGAGCACTGTAAATGAAATAGATTAAGAAACAGGCCATTTTTTTCCCGTCTGTGTCATCTCCCTGGATTCCTTACTTTTCTCCTAGGCACTTGTGAAAACGATTTCTGCTCTGATAGCTTTCACTTTGCCTCACTTTTTGTTTGTTTCTGTGAGGCTTTTGCACAGAGACATGAAAGAGAGAAGCCATTCTTAAAATAGGAGCATATGGTCTTAGAACCACAGAAATTGGCAAGTGGGGCTCAGAGGTTGATTTAGCACCTGACAATGCTTTTTTGTTTGTTTTTGTTTTGCTTTTCGTTTTGTTTTTAATTGACTAAATTTCAAGTTGACAGTCGCTATTTTAACAAAATAACTGTAGGTTGTTATTTCTGATGTAGCTGAAGTTTAGCAGGTAACACTGGAGTCAGCAGTGCCATAAAAGAACATGCAGAATGTTCTGATTATAAAAACAATATTCATAATCCATGCTGAAGTTTTCATGCTTCTGCTGCCATTGATGCAATCCCAGGAGATGGGAACCTGAACCCCTGAGGTTATTTCCTGAGTAAAGAAGATTTAAAGGTAAACAAATCCACATAAAATTATTCTGATAACATCTTCATAGATGAGGAATAAGATGCACGCTATAGTCTTGGACTGTCAACTTGTCAGAATTTTGTTTCTACACAGAAAGGTGAATTCTATTCTATGATTCTAATTTAAGTGAATTTAAGTTAAACTGTGTAGCAAAATATTAAGAGTACTAAAAAGAAAAATGCCAGCAAGCAACAACAGGAATTAGTTAATAAAATATTTACGAGACAGTAAATAAAAGTGTGTGTGGGGAGGGAAGTAAAAGAGAAGGCAGGTCCCTCCACGTCACGGTTGAACTGCACTGGAGGTGGAATGTGGGATGCTTGCAGTCTGCTCACTCAACTGTATTTGACTAGGGCCGTCATCCCTCAGCTTTCACAAGCACTGAATGTGTCAAAAATCTTTCAGAGAAAGTGTAAATTTTAACCAGCCTGCTTCTGGTTTATATTTAATGTGGGCTTAAAAATGCTTAAATCATGTCGATTCAAGGTATTTCTTCATCAGGTTTCATGGAGGTTAGCATAAATCAACAAGATAGTTCAATGTGTGAGTATGTGTTAATTCCGATAGGGGTACAGTGCTGATTTGCTAGAATTTGTCTCATTTAACCCTACTTGAATTAGGAGTTTATAATTTGTGCATACCATGCATTTTTATATGGCAATAGCTCTGTTTAAGAAAGGATTTTGACCTGACTTGCAGCGCTGCCAGATTAATCTAGAGATATCTGTGCCTATCCTGAACTCTACCGAAAACAAGCAAGAGTTTCACCCATTCAGCTACTGGATAGTAGTGGATAATACTGGATAAAAGTGAATAATAGCTTTTGTATTATTCTGGTTTCTTCTGTTGCAAGCTTTGCACCTAAAGAACTAATGAAACTTTGGTATTTTATATCTTTTTAATTCCTCCCATGCTGATACATAGATTTTTGTGTTTCTGACACCAGCTTCTTAACTAAAATTTCATCCTGAGCTGTAATATCAATTCAGCATAATCCCTTCCTGAAATGGGTCATCCAGTATCATTTTGCTATCTATCAAAACTACACATTAGTGAAAATTAAGCAAGATGTTTGAAATTGAGAATCGGGATTCCAGTTTCACATAGAAGAAAACTGACTGAGAATGGCTACATATTTGTCCTAAAATCACCTATGCAGTGCAGGTGCAGCAGTTGTCCTCAAGCAGCAGAGCCAGTCATCTCGCAGACAGTAGTCTCACTGTGTGACGTGCTCAAAATTTTGACTATTCTTATTTTCAGAATGCAATGCCAGATTTCTAAGGTGACTTTTTCAAAGGTTGTGTTGTTTTCTTTTGTTTTCTTTTCTTTTTTTTTTTTTTTTTTGCTTCCCCCTCCTTTAATCTAGGGTAAGAGTTTATGGTTTATAATTATTAAAGAGACTGGTAAAACTGCACATATTGAAGAACAGATTCTGTAGTAGTAGTGGTAGCTGGCAGAAATGTTAAGTGCTTTTCACAGTCAACATTCAAACAGATTATCAGATGGCATATTTCACCCTGTTGTTACTTTAAATGAAGTGACCATGAAATCAACAAATCTGCTGTCAGGTGCCTGTCACGAAGATAGTTCTCCCTGTCACACAATGCCTCACATAACAGGTAATGTGTTTTTAAGAATCAGTTCTGTGTCACCTCATCAAGTCCTTGTTAAAAGATGAAATAAGATGGATGGTGTTGTCTCCCATGGAGCTGACTGAAATTCAGTAAAAAACAATGCATATTATAAAAAAAAAGGAAAACAAAAAAACACCCCAAACCAAAAAACAAACAGCAATGAAAAAAAAACCTAAAAGGAAAGTAGCACAGGTGCCAGTAGGATGTCTCTGACTGTGCCATTTCTGCCTTTTTCCTTTGTCTTGAGAGTGATTATTCACTTTTTCCTTCTTACTCCTTTCTAGGCTGAAAATTATTTAGGTCAAGTTTAAATTCTGTGATAAGGATAGGAAGAATTAACCCTCAGTCATCAAACAAATGAGAACTCAGAGTGGTCATATGCCAATAGCCAGACGTTCACTTGGAATGGTTAAGACCTGCTTGCATGCCTAACATAGATGACACTCATAATTAATTAAGTTATGAGGTGTTGCTAACAATAATTTTGTTCAGGATTCTTAAGTTTAATCATTAAATTCAGGGCCAGAGATAAACTAAAATTACCATATTCTTTTTTTTCTGTATACTTTCATAACAGTTCTCCCAAACAAAATAGATTTTTTGTCTTGTTCATGAAATTTTAATTATAGCATCATTCTCGGCTTCTCAGTGTAAGGAACTGTCAGCCAGCTTGAACTCTGCTGAGACAGATGCTGCAGGGTTGGTTTTTTTTTTCTTTTTTTTTTTTTTTTTTAATCTTGTTTTGACTTTTCAGGCTCACCATTTTTGATAAAAAATAAAAATAGGGAGGGAAGTCACCTTAGTGATATATGGACATCTGTTACTGTAATTTGTTCTTTCATAGCTAGGTTGTGACTAGCATTAGTATATTCAGACCAGTATAAAACAGAAATAACCTTTCCTTTTCTTGCCACAGCTAAATGTAGTTTAAAGATTTTTTTTATAAGTAGAGGACTGGGTTAGAGGTCTTGCTTATAGAAGCAAAAGGGAGCAGGAGATACAAAAATAAGCCTGCTTCCTCTCTGTTGGCCAGCCTAGCTAGTTGGCTATGAAGATCTTGCAGCACCCACTAGAAATCTTTGCAAACTTCTCTCAGAAGTGTGAAAAGGGAGGGGACCACGCTTCTGAGAGGTGGTTGAGGCACTTGAGGCTGTGTTTTACGTATAGCATAGGTCATGATTTCAGGGTGAATTTTAATTGGAAGCATAGCAGTACAGGAGCACTGCTCCAAAAAAAATTGATACTGAAGCCAACGAAAGGAATGCGTCAGCGAGACATGCAGGCAGCCAAGATGGCACTGCTTGAAGCTTGTGTCTTGTGAAACAAGACTTTGCCTGATTTGCATTAGGCTATTTCTTTCGAGGTGTTCATGCTATTCATCTTATTCATGACTGTTGCAAAGTATTTATTTGATCAGATATTTGGACCAACCGTGTGATTGCCATTTTTACTTTCCTACAAATTATGTGGATACATATTAAATGCCTTTTGAGTGTTATTTCCTCTTTTAAAATGCACTTGTGTTTGAGACATTGAAGGTACTGAGGTGCTGTTTCAGAGCAACTTCCAAAAGTCATGGGCTGGGTTTAGCTGGTGAAACTGCAGATGGGGTACAGGAAAGCAAAGCTTAGGAGAAACATGCTAAACCTTTAGTTGTGTTGATACTTGGACACATTTTTTAGTGCATTTCTCTTCTCTGCCTACTTAAGCTTTTGTCATGATGTAGGAATGGAGAAATTATGTCTTTTGGATTAAAAGCAGAGATGGTGCAGAAAGAGCAAGAAGTGTTAACGATGTTTTATGTACTGGCTTCTTTTATGCTCCATATGGGCAAATGCTGCCACTTTGCAATATTAAAATTGGAGGCAGAGCCCAGCCAAATCTTGCATCATGATTATTAATTTTGCTTATTTTCAAAGCCAAAAGGAGGTTAGAACTGTCAGATACCTTTTCAGTAGTGCCACAAATGACTTTATGCAAATAGTTTATTGTTTCTGTTCTTGTTTTGGCAGAGAAATAACTGCAGCTCCATTTGAAAATGAGCATGTATTTGAACAAAAGAAGTAAGTCTGGGACCATGATGGTCCCAGTCCTTGAACAGACTTCTGTTTTCCATAAGCACAAGAAGAAATGAGTAGGGGACAGTTCCAGAAGTGGATTGAAATCCATAGTTTCCCCACCGCATCTGAAAATAAGTTAGGTGCCTGTAGACATCACACAGGTTTCCAACTGTTCTGTGTATTCTAGAAAACATGGTAGGATCTTATAGCTTCTCACAATTTAACTGTCACTGGAGCAGTATAGAACTACCATGTAAGTATGTTGTCTGGATTAGGATCGTTTGGTGCTAATTGGTAATATAAACAGTGTGGTCTTTGGGTAACAATTGCTGTTGAACTTTTGTTTCCAAAGTGGCATTTGGAGTCTTATAACGTCTGCAGTTTCAACACCCTTAACTGGCATTTCTTTATGTGGACGTTCATATTCTTCCATAGTGGCTGAGATGCTTTTTACTAGAGTGAATTGTTTTTTTACAAAGGCTGGTCTTGATGCAGCAGTAAAGTCTTGTACAGAGATCAGATTAAATACATATGTATTACTATATCAGATTTATCTTTCAAAGTCAAAGTACTCATTCTCATCTTCTGCAAAATATTCTTGACTGAAGAAACTCAGATCTAGAAACAATCTATCATTTTAATCCCTTGATTATAATATGGATTGATATTCAACTTCTTGCACAGTTCAAGGTAATGCCCTAGCACACTGGTTTATTGAATCAAAGTGCTGCCTAAATTGATGTTCTGAAAGTAAAATTCAGTTGGAATAATCTCATAGACACAAACCTATTTATTAACAGCTTTTTTCACCTAGTTTTTAACTGCTTGGAATTACTTATGCTTCATAGGCTATTTGTTTTGGCATCGAGGTTTAGGATTTACAGAGGATTGGAAAAATGTTTCAGTTTTTTTAAAACAGTTTAACATTTTTTCTCTTTTTAATAAGAAGGACTTCATTCAGATGTTTTTCAGTTCTTGCAAACTAAGATAGCTATCACATGTTTCAGTCTGTAACTCAGTATCTCTAAAATCTGTGATTTAACAGTATTTTATTTACTTGAGTATTTTTTCAGGTCACACTTGCTGCTTCTTGTGCAGCACTATATCTTTTCCACCTAAACTATCCCATGTAATTTCCTGAACTCATATTCAAAATCTATAGAGGTAATAAAGTTTCCAATGTATAGCCCTAGGAACAGCTGTTTTATTTTGTTGATTTAAGATACTTTATTTTTTCCTGCCTCTTCTTTTTCACTCTTTCAAGCTCGAAAGAAGTATGCATACTAGCAGACTGAATGAAGTGTTAGGCTGAAAGCATTAGATTTACAGAAAAGCCCTGGCAGAAAGGTAAATAGTGTAACAATAATAATATTAGCTGGAGACAACTTGCTGTGAAGGAAAGTAAGAGCTGTGCAGATACTTTCACACATGAGAGTGTCAAAAGTTAGTGCCTGTTACGGATTTTCAAAGCACCCATGTGTTTTTGAAATTTTGTTGGAATCCTGTTCTCTATTTTTAGTCTCCTAATTTACTCTAAAAATCTGGTCTAATTGTGTGCTCTTGTGAAATTATGCAAAGTTGTTTAAATAACTGAGCAATCTACCTCATGACTCTCAAATGCTTGTTGCTTTTTATTGATGTACGTAAATTGGAACCAGAGACCTATCTTTTCACAGGTATGGCGGGAATAGGACAAGCAAAAGGTTTAAGATGGTCTCAATGATTTCACGGTGCATTGGATGAAGTCCACAGTCTTAGCTATTTAGTAGAGCTTTATAAACAATTTTGGCTTGATTTAGGGCCAATCCTTAAAAGCTTTAGAAGTCAAGGTCAGTTCAAGTAGTTGGTTTATACCAAAATATGGAATTCCTTCTTATTATTTCAACATAGCCATGTTTCATTCCTGGTAGTCACATGCTCCAGAGCACTTTCTTCATTCACACTTATCATCATATGGATGAAGAAACAATATTGTGAAAGTAAATTGAGTTCCTTTTTACCATGTCTGTTGAAGGCATTGCAAGAATTATTTCTTAATTCTAAAATTATTAAACCACATTCTGGAGTGTGATAGAATAATTGAATTGCATTAGCATCTAGATACATTACATCCTACACAAAATGTATGGTTAGCCTTAGGAACTTGCAGTGACACAATAGTATTGAGCCCAAGGCTACAACTGTCTTACATAAAAAGTATTTGTATTCCTAATTCTGTGTTAATATCTATATCAGATGAGCTAACTGTCAAAAAAAAAAAAGATCAGTTTTGAAGATGCACAACATACAGATTTTCACTAAAGAGCTTCATTATTGTAGATAGTAAGCTATAGCTGATGTTACCTACACGTAACTACTTAATCTCATATTTCTTCTTTCTCTGGAGCATCTTCTGCTGGTCCATGCTGTCTACAGATGGATTATAGAACATATTAATATTATCCAATAGGAGTTGGGCTTGTTTTTTTCTGTTTGTTTTGGGGCTTTTTTTGCCATTATTGTGCCATGAATTTTTGTTCATTTTCATTAACAGGAGTCACAGAAGACACTGAAAGGACAGTTTTCTGTATTTTATTATTTCCATTTTCTTTGCTTTAAAATGGTCAGATCAATTTAAACTTAAGTGAAACACTCTACAGCCCATACTCAGCAAGTATTCAACACAAAAGCAAACATTTACAGATGCACTGATGTAACATCCTCCCCCCCCTTCCCTCCCAAGTACATAATGGGGGTAGTGTTCAAGCGCTATCCTGCAGACACCAGTGTACTGCACAGTACATGTATTCACTGTAGGGGCTCTGATCTGCATATGCAGTAGTTTCTGTATGCTGTTTCTGTCAGCACAGAAAAAGAAATGAAGGGGAAAAGAATGAGGGAAAGCCTTCAAGTGTGAAGTTATTTAGCTTTTCACTTCTACAGAAGAGCCTCGTAACCTGTTTTTATTTCTGAAAAGATTTTAAAAAATTGCTAAAAGAAGTAGCTGGGCATGTCTGAGAGAGGAAGGAGAGCAAGGCCTGTGGAGATGAAACCAATCTGTTGATACAGAGTCCTGCCACAGGGGTTTTGCCTTAAAAGGCTTTAACACAGACACAGTGGTTTGATAAAAACCAAGAACAGAGTCAGACTAAAGACCATAAAGGACAGTAGCCGAGGGAGGTAGGTAATCACAAACTGTACTGAATTAAGAAAAACTTAATAGCTACCTTGGAAAACAGGCTAGGCATCAGGCTTTGATCTGCCCGCCTCCTTGTATATACATGTAATCTTGGATCTTGATTGAATATTCCCACTCTGATTTTGTAATTAAAACATCATTTATATTGAGAATAATTAAGACAACTGTACATTTGATTTTAAAATCAGTTTTGAGTATTGTGCCTTGTCAAGCTACAAGAATGGTTCCTGCAGCTTTACAACTTAGCATTAAGAAGCAGACAGTGACTGCAGGCACCTGAGTGGAAGGTTTGACAGTTTGATAAATTAGGAATGACACTTGCCAAAATGGCTGTCCTTCCCTCAGCCTGCCAGTGGAGCATTTACACACTGTTAATTGAATTGGCAATTTGTGTAACAGTACCTGCCCCTGAGCTTTTGTAATGCTGGAGCTGCCATTTAGCTCTGATAATCCAGGACTTGGGAATAAGGACGAAAAGCTTCACATGATATTATTGCAGATTTAAAATGACAGTTGGGGACCTTGTTGCCAATTTCCCATTAAATGAGAAATAATTAACAATAGCAATAACAAAGTCTTATAAAGCTGGAAAGTTAAATTGACTTTTCAGCAGTAGTATGGTTTGAAATTGCTTCTACTGTGATTATCAGATTGCCCTTTCAGTATTATATACCCTAAATAGTATCATCTGATGGTTCGAATAGGCAATATTTTCAAAGCTACCCTGTTTTATTAGTGCAAGACTCTTCTGATTTGTCTGTGGGGTTGGTTTTTTTTTTCTCTTCTTGCCATGTAAAAATTGAGTTATGTTATAATATTTCATATAGCTAAAGAACTTAATGAAATATTAGAGATTCTGATTCCCATGGTTAGTAATTGAGTGACAGCAGAAATAAAATTTTCAGTCATAGATGAATATTGTTAATTATGAGGTTCTTTTTTATAGTTGTGCTTGCAGTCAATAGCTTCACTGGCTTTTCATAAATTTCTCTAGTGTACCTAATGCCATCTTTGGAAATGACAGTTTATCAGCAAACTATTATTTTTCTCTCAGGGTTCTTATGTTTTGATAACCTGTGTGAATACTTGCTAATGATTTGATGTCAAATAACATAGCAACCAGAAGCCATGTAAGATTTAACCATCAAAGACCAGAGTCTTTGCTATCTTAGGGATAAAAAAAAATAATAAAAATCAAGTAAAAGCTGGCACTGTTGCTGCATGTCAGAAAGCTGACTTCCCTGTGCAGACTTGCAGCTCTTATTCTTGCCCCAAAATTTAGACTTGCAGACTTCAAGTGATGTGTTGAAGAGCAGGTGGAGCTATTTTCCCAAGATGGGTCATTCCCATCATGAGAATACTTATGCCTTCATAAGTATGCTGCAAGTACTAGATGAAGGACAGAACAGTCTGACCCATTTCCTACATAATAAATAGTCTAAGACAGTACAGGTTTAATAATTTGCATGCTTGAAAATACCTTTTCATCTGATTCCTGTGCTACTGAATACAGACTAAGTACAGACTGAAACACTCTCCACCCCCCAAAAAACAATTAAAAATCAGAGAGTGATTCTGAATAGAATGACCTCCGTGATTTGGCCTACAATAATAGCAAGTCATAGGTGTGTTTCAGTATTATACTACAGCGTTAGTATTGCTTGTATAAGCTGTAGTGGTTGTAGAATTGCATAGGGGATGACTAGTAGGAACGTGAAAGAGGGCAGAGATGGAGAGGTGAGCAAAGAAGAGCTGGTGTAAAGGAGCAGAAAGATAAATGATGAAGCTTGCATTTCAAACATTTGTGCATGAGATGATATTTTTCTTTCTTCTGTAACTGGTGAAAATTAATTGATGATCTTAGAGAATTCTGTTCTGGAGAAGGAATTCAGTGAGAGGTAAGCCCATATAAAAGGCCCATATAAAATTCTGGACAATGTCCAGCTTAACAGGAAAATTTACGAGTCAGGCACTGGACAGAGTACAGAGAGGATGCAGAAAGGCACTTGTTATTGCTTGGTAACTGGGAGCACAGTGCCACACGGCCTGCTTCCCTAGCCAGCACCAAGTCAAAGAGGAATGGCTAGCTCTTCCAGCCCAGTGGCAAACTCATGCTGTTCATGGTGCACACTGTAAAGGACAGGCAGCCTTGAGAGAGAACAGGCAAGGGAATGAGGAAAACAAGGAAATAACAGGGGAAAGGAGTTAGGATACTCTACTGTTGAAGGTGTAAGGGAAAAATTAGTTTGTGTTGAATTGAAGGCAAAATTGGGGTAGGAATTCATGAGAGTGGATAAGGAATGTAGATAGAAAGTAGGGGTCTATATCTCATGCCAAGGAAAGCTTTAACTGTTCACTCTGTTTCCTCTACCAAGTCCTTCCACCTTGATGCAAGGAAGGAAGGGAAGGAGGAGATAACTGTGACTGGATTGTAAGATGTGATACTTTTTTTTTTCCAGGATGTGCATACCTGCAGGTCCCACAGTATTTGTGGGGAAACTATATATATGGAACTATATATATACATTTTCATATACATATACATTTTCATATACAGATGAAAATATATGAATTCATTTCATATATATGAAATACCCATCCATGCAGTCCAAATGTTGGAAGACATTCTGGATATGTAACTTTTTTAAATTGTTTATCACATGACTAATTATAGTACCCTTCTGAAGGGGAAAGAAAGATCATCTTGTGGTTTGGTCGGAGGCATGATACTGGAAGGCTTTGCTACCTATTCTGACAAGTTCTTTGTGTGATTCAGTTGGGTTTTTGTGTTTGTTTTGTATTTGTAGTTTTGTGTTTGTAGTATGTGACAATGAAAATGATCTCTTCAGAAGTCTTCTGATGTTTGATTATTTCAGAGTTTTAAAAACATAATTATCTCTATATAGGTTATACTTTTTTATATTAGAGCATTGCATTTTTACATAGATTATGATCAAAACTAAAAAGAAGTTTGCAATACAAATTAGATGTATTCGAATATCACTTGATCAATTGTTGTCAAGTTACATATTTAAAAGAATTTCCAGGGCCCTTCATGGTGTGTGGAACCCTGTTGCAGATTTGCACATGTAGCAGAGAAGGGAATGAAGGTACACTGATAAAACTGATTTACTTGTCTGTGATTTTGAAAGTTAGCAAATTGCTGTTGGCAAATTAAAAAAAAAATAATAAAGTGTCTATCATTACCATCCTTTTTTTTTTCTTTATATAAAGGAAAAAGGGGAACCCTGCTATAACTGACACCATCTTCTAGAAATAGGGTATAAACTTTGTAATACCTTTAAGTATATTTGCAGAACAACTGGGTAACTATGCTGCTTACGTAGCCATTTGTCATACAGGATTTTGAGTCCAGTCCAAGTCTGCTTCTGGACTTCCTTAATATATACTGGTTTTCAATTTACACTATATCTATTATCCTTAGCATAATTATACCAAAAAAAAAAAAAAAAAAAGCATGGGTGAAAAGGCAATATATGTGTTGATAAGGAATTTCTTTCATTGAAACACTGAAGATCAAAATTGCCTGTTATCTCAGGGGAAAGCTCAGAAGATAAATAAGTTGTAGAGGACAACTGAAAAATCAGCAAATTATACTATGTTGACCCATGCTGGAGGGAGCCCATCTCGGAAGTGGCTATCTTTCTAAGTGGATTCTCTTTCTTCCCTTAGCTGTCAGCTAAGCATTTTGTGCAGTCCTCTTACTGCAGGTAAGAGTTTGAGAAAAGTGTACTCAAAGTAGTCAAAGTATATACTATGAAGGACTGCCTAGGTAAAAAATAAAATACCTTGTGTAGCATTGAAAGCTGATGCAGAATGTAACTGTTTCTCCACCTCCAGGAAAGTTTCATAAGGAACTGCTAGATGTGTTCCACAATAGCTTCCATTTTCTACTTCTCTTCTAGGGTTTAAGAAATTCTTAGGTGACCACTATCAAAACATCAGAAAGTCTGACGACCGCAGCTGTGTTCAGGTTCTTTTCTAGAAGTTGGTTTCTTTTTTTCCTCGTCAGTGGCCTTCTGTCCCCCAGTTTCAATCTAAAATTCCTTATCCACTTAAAAACAACAGCACACATGACTCTATGTTGCAGCTATCCCCCCATGCTCCAGATGCATCCTTGGTTCTTCTATTACTTGGCTTATCTTTGTCCTCTCCTTCTGGCTTTTCAGAGTTTGGTGGAAAGCAAAACTTGTGTTCATAACTTCTTAAAACTCAACTTAGAACCTGTTCTCTTTCCTCTTATTACAGGATTTCATGAACAGCAGAAGCAGCTTGCTAATTTATTTTGTTCCTGGTTCATTTTCACTTAAGACTCAGCAAACCACAAAACAGCAAAACTCTGATATTAAATACAGAATAATTTATTACTCTGACAGGTAGCTCCACATTTGCCCAGTCCTAACTGAAAAATAAAAAGACAGAAAATCTCTGTATACTCCGTTTTCACTGTGCTTGTTTATGCCTCTCTTGGAAGAGGTTTGGAGACTCCCTGGGGAAGCTAGTTTCAGTTTGAGCTACATAGACTTATAACTGCCTCTTACCTTATGAAGTACAGTGTAAAACATGAAGGACTCCATATATACATTATTTATTGTGCAAGAATAATTGGTGCAGGTGTATGCAAGACAAAAAGGATTGCAGAAGTTCTGAACAATTTTAAATCCATGTGCTTAACTATGTGATTTTGTGAACAGTCTAACGAGTGTTATCTTTATTCTTTAATGAAAACGTTAAATATGTCTGTTTGGGACTTACTGTTCTCCTGTACTTATTTTCATTTTTATATCAATTAATGAGAGAAACAGCTAGCCTTGCTAACTAAAGAGCAATTAAAACAATCTAAGTGCTCTTCAGTTCTACCACATAACAGTTATTGATATTTGGTGTCTAGTGAAATCTTCCACAGCGCGTTTACAGGAGTTTACAAGAATTTATAGCACCGATTCTTATTTTATACCCACTTTTCTTGCAGAATTGTGTATGTGATAAGCAATATCGTTCAGAAAGAGCTGAGATCTTTGTAAGAACATTTTTTATAAGTCCTCTGAAAAGGTCTATTTTAGTACCCCCAAAACATTTTGCAAATAAACAATTTTGCATGAGGTAGCCATTGAATTTGCATATGAGTTTCTGTTCTTCTCAGGTGAGTGGCCCGCATATAAGCTCGAAGGGACTTACACTTAAAATCCTTGTTTTGGAGATATTCTCTTTTGTAGGAAATATTTTCAGTCATTGAGGCACCAATTAAGTATAAAAAAGGGGTTTTCTTAGCTTGCGAGTGGAGTCGACCTGTCAGGATATGGGATCCTTACTCCCTGTATTCAGTTATCTATGCATAGTCCAAGAGTGTCAACAGAAGTAGATATTATCAGAACTCAGAATGGTTAATATCCTGAATTAAGATTCTCCCAAAAGGTAATTGAGATTTTTTTTTCTTTTTTTAATCTGAACTGGAATAGCTTTTTATTTTAGCATGATAAGGGGTTACAGCAATTGGAGACTGAAGCAATAAAATTATTCATATAGTTTTGTACATAAATTCATATTATTTTTTACTTACCAATGCAGTGGAGACACATTTAGAAGGGCTGAATCTTTACTGTAGCTGTATTCCTGGACCCCTTTTGATGTCAAATTTTGAACATAATCTGAAATTTGCAGTTTTGCCCTACACTAAAATACGATCAAATTTTTCCAAGAATTGGAAACAGTTGAGTTTTTAGAAATGCTACCAATCTAAATTGCATGGGGCTTCTCTCTGCTCTTCACCACTCTGTCTAACCCCTTAAAAAGGTACCAGAGCAGTTGGATGCTGTCCAGTCCTTAGTCTTGTGGAATTTTAGTTCTTACTCCAAACTTCAGATCTCATGTTTGGTGATTTCAACATAAGCTGCTAAGTTTTGATTTAGGAAAAACACTTCCAGAATAAGTATTTATTGTGACTTTTGCTAAAGTTCGAAGGAAATTTAACTTTGGTTGTGTTTTGTTATTTTATTTTTGCATGTAGGAAATGATACAGAGATTTTGCTCACTTCATGAAGTGAAATTAATTGTATTTGCTGCAGAGAATGAAAAAGGTATTTTGCTGAGCATGTATTTTTAAAGGGCATATGGTTAGAAAACAAAAATTCCATTTACATGTAAATGATTTAACAGGCAACAGTAAGAAACTGATATACTACCAGTTCTTCAAAATTATGTGGTGGTAAAGATGGCTGGCTCTGTGCTGAAAAGTGTGTGGGTTTGGCAGTGGGATTTTTTTTTTGTACTGGATGATAATTCAAATTCAAGCCTGTATAATAATCACTTTGAGATCTTATTTTTAACCAGACTTATTGCT
The DNA here is from genome assembly GCF_033783945.1 of Neopsephotus bourkii. Lineage (NCBI taxonomy): Eukaryota > Metazoa > Chordata > Aves > Psittaciformes > Psittacidae > Neopsephotus > Neopsephotus bourkii. The sequence goes on along the minus strand of NW_026901866.1, from coordinate 926,300 downwards.
CTAAGTCACACTGATAATTTTCAGGCTATAAAGTCCTAAGAGTTTTTAAAGAGCACCTTTACATCTACTGTTTTGTGTTCCTATGGCTATTTCCTAGTGGAAAATGAAAGCACATACACTGTTTGTGACTCCTTATATTTCAGGTATGAAGGGTCTTGAAAGAGGTTGCACGTAAACTCACTTTTTTCTGTAATGAAGACTGTATATTCTTTCCCGCTTGGCACAAGACTTGTCTGAGGTTTAGGGTGAAATATCTAAAAAAAAATCTCTTTACAGTACATGACTCTTTTTGCTTTTGCTTTCAGTGAGCCTTCATTTTCCCTCCTTAATCTTCAAAAATTGTATTTAGGTCCCTATAACCTACTGAGCCCAGTGAAGAGAAGGTACTTTTTTGTAATCTGCACTTTATAGTTAATTTATTTTGGAAAACTGGATTCAGGGTAGTGAATTGTTTAATCACTTTTGAACATTTTACTGCTTGCTATCAACAATAAACATAATGCATTTTTGAAGATGTTGCTCTTTTGTATAAACAATAAAAGTAATCTCTTTGTACATCTGTAGTCACTTATTGCAAAGCAGTATTGAAACATGAAGAAATGTCCAATATACATAATTTCATAAGGTCAATTCAGTAACAGTGTACGTTTCAGTAGCATTTATGTTAAATCGTTTTATTGATTGTTAGTTTGTAAACTGGAATTATTTATTTTAATTTTTTTTGTCTTATTTGTAGAATGATTTGCTTTTCCAGTTTATAAAATTAATGCTTAGTCTCATGGAAAATAGTACTGTGTGAGTTTTGATTACTGTAGCCCTGATGAAGAAATTAATTCCTTTAATAATATGGAATTTCAGTATTAAAATACTTTTCTGGGTATAATATTTGAAGATGTAAAACAGACTATTTAAGTCTCTCAAAAGGCTGCCATGTATTCGTTTAACACTGTACACAAGTAAAGCAGTGGAATAAGATTGGATATTTCACAACACAGTTTAGTTCCAAAATGTCCAGTGGGAATTCACCTGGAATATTATTTTGGATATACTGCTATACAGCTAGGGCCTAAAATGCCCTTTGTGCCAAGAAAGCTAATTTTTGTATTTGAAATTAATCTAGCCAAAATCTGGATTAGCTGTGTCACATCCCTTTAACCACAGGCATGTAAACCTCAGGATAGACAGGTGTTTGGATGTTTCAGACTGGGACTCCTGCCCTCAGCAAACATATTTGATTCTCCTACATGGTCACTTGGCTGCCTGTACTCATGCCCATATGCTTGGATGGCATTGTGCCTGCTTGCTAGTTGGTCAAACTGTTCCATTAGGGCTTAGACAGCAAGATAACATGTTGAGTTGGGCACCATCTATAACAGCATGTGTTCTATTATTTCTGAAGGAAATCTTTCCTCAGGGGCAAGAGGCCACACTGCATAACTTGCCTCTTTGGACTCTTCTTTCTGGCTGCTTAGATGTCCCAAACACCCCAAGAACAAGAAAGGAGAAAAAGAAATATTGAGGAGAAGTTTTTTGGTTTTCAAAGAAGTAATTGTCATTGTAGCTCTGGCATAAACTTACGAAGTTCACAGGGGATTTAGGAATGCATGCAAAATACATAGTGTACAAGCCCTCAGGCAATGTGCATTAATTCAAGTTTAAATCAGACGATAACACAAGTGGGCAAAGTGTAAAACAAGTAGAAGAGTCACTGAAACATTTTACGCCTTGCCTTAGATAGCTGGAAAAGGTCATTGTAATAATCTCAGTGTTGCTTTATGTTTACAACAGCTGATAAACTCAGGAGAGAAAAAGTTGGCATGTTTCAGGTTCCGTGTCATCTTCCTACAGACTGATTTCATTTCATCCTTAGACTATTGTAGCTACATAAACGCAATTGTGTGAAAATAAATGTAGTATTATTTAGACATAAAAACAGTAAAGGCAGAACAGTTTTAGAAATAATCAAAAGTCAAGAAAATTCATTGCGTCTCATGCGTTAGCAGAAACTAAGTTACAAAAAGTTATTGTGCTCAATTGGTGATACCTCCAAAACGAGATAGGGAAGAGGCAGCAGTATGTTAGAGAAAGTAGCTGTTCCATGAACCTGATCTGCTTAAATACTGGGTAAACTAAATAATGTATGTCATGATTCAAAACGGGGAACTGCCTCCAATGATGCCTCTATCTCAAGAGATAAGAATATGGCATATATAATATCACGTAGCAATGTTGTTGGGACTTAAATAACTGACTCAGGAACAGCATTGTTTTTATAGCATTTGCACCACAGTAGCTGTCAGAAGTTGGTTGACAAGAGTAAAAATCTGAACATTTTCTTTTTGCTGACAAAAATCAAGGATTGACGGTGGCCTATAGAAAGGAAATATAAAAATGATCAGAAGTGGGTATTTTTTACCATTTAACATACTATTTACATTTTATTTCCCCATTTTCCTTCCATGAGGCCTGCTGCATTGCACTTTGGGACACTTTCTTGGCTGCCATGTTGCTGTGAATTTGGTTGCCTTGCTTTACGTAATTTTGGAGAACTCTCATTACATGAAAGAAAAGAAATAATTGTCAGGGTTCCAGAAGCATATAGTGCTGTAAATGTGTTATAAAACCTTAATGCTGTGTCAGTTCTAATTAATATATATTTATTAAAACTGGCATGACTTTTAGACCATTTTCATTGAAGTATCTGAGAATAAATCAGACAGAAAAGCAACAGATGAAGGAGTTTTAAGCAGCTTAGTGACCTAAATCACTTGATAGTCCCTGTCTCTTCTTGGATAGGTGACACTTTTCTACTGAAAATGAATTACTTACTTAGTGAAAGTAAAAAATTAAAATCAGTTACTGAGTGCATAGGCAAGCTAGATACGGACCTCTCTAAGCTAGAAGCTCCATTTTAAATTACTCTGCTACTTGGTACCTGTGTACTACTTGCCATTAAGTAAGTTTTCCTACTTTATGTCTTAATGCTATGTTGTTTAATGTCATCTCAATTACTTGATATGTTGTTAATACAATTCTCATGTGAAGCAAGCATTTTTCAGTTTAACTCATCCATATGTATTTAGAACAGTCAGTACTAATTAAGAAACAAACCTGTTTACTTTTTCATTCTTCCTCCACTGTTAAACATCATCCATATCTTTACTACTTTGCCAATGCTGGTGTAGTAAAGATTGCAAGAGCTGAGCTTTGGTTGTTCTGTATTTTTTTTCCTTTGAATAAAATCAGTATAACATGATTATTTTATAAAGGCTCAGTAGGGGTCTTAGACTCAAATGGCTGTCTTTAGCTGTTTTGGGATTTTTGTTGGGTATCACTAGACACTGGGAGTGTTGACAAATAGCATGAGTCTAAGAGCCAGGGATGGAAGAGCTGATCTTGGCACTCTTGCTGTCTTTCAGCAAGACTTCTTCTAACCCTAGACATGGGAAATTTCAGGGACTTGTGATCTTTCGGAATTAGTCTTAGACATCTTTCTCTACCTTATTCACCTGTGAAATATACTAGTTATCCACAGTTAGGTTTTTAGTAATCAATGAAATTCCTGGATGAAAAACATTGAGAGAATGCAGGATAGTGTTCTGTGTAATAATACCATCTGCTTTGCAGCTACTGTGGAAATCATTAGAGAATAAAGAGGAGCAAATAGTTCATAATTTCATAGTAAACTGTCCTTTATTTTGTGTTTTGTGATTTTTATGTGCTTTATCATTGCACGGGTAAGTTCTCAGAATTTAGGGGTTAGTATCAGCAGAATTTGCAAAGCCTGCTTTACAATTCAAATTTATTCTATGATCAACTGTCTCAGCTGAGCCTTGTGAGATACCTGTATAGGCTTATGGAAAAGTACGATCGAATGAATTTTACTAATAGGGATATAGAATATGTATAATAACATATCAATATGTGCTTTTTAACATGTAAGAAGACATTTGAGGATGGTCTGTGGGGTCTTTTTTGGTGGGAGGTTGAGGTTTTCTGTTGTTGTTTTGGTTTTGGTTAGGTTTTTTTGTTTATTTGGTGTTTTTTTAAGTTGACTTATAATAGATATGGATGTTTTGTAGTTCTAATTGTATCTTTTGGAATTGCATCCTTTTTGTGATTGCAAGAGTAGTGAGCACGATAGGTGAGGCAATTCTTGGTACAAAAAATATATTTATTAGTAACACAGTCCAAATATAATGGAATTAAAAAAAAAAACATCTATAAGAGCTCTACAAAGTAAGGCAGGAAAATTCACTGTGTTAAAGATGTGGAAACTGAGTCACAGGGAGGTAAAAAAATTTATTGGAGGCTTTCCTCTAGGCTGTTGGCATGTTTAAAAAACAGAAGGAGCCCTTACCATCAGGCTAGTGCACTGTCCTTTAATTTTGCACATAAATAAATGTTTCCACTTCTCTAAGTGAGAGAGAAATGGAGAATTAAACTGAACTTTTTTTAGAACAGAAGTAAGGTTTAAGGGTATGGGCCTGTTTGTCATCAGCAAAAGGAACTGTCTACTTTGCAGGGAAAATAGGTTTAAGCTGTGGTTCTACAAATACGCTTATTAATATTAGTATCAACAGAGCACCAGAGATCTGAATCAGTTTAGACATGGATGCACAATCACATTTTCGTTGGATTAGTCAAAGGCTGTTCAAGAGGGTTAATGCTACCTTTATCCTTTTATACAAACTTCATGATGGCTGGAGGAAGACAGAACATTCCTGAATAAAATCTGAAGGTTTAAAGTTAAGTCTTCAAAATATTTGTCAAGAGAGGTGACTCTGTACCAATGTAGGGACTTCTCTCATGTGGCTGCAGCAGGTTGGTAGAAATGCTAAAGTTAGATTTACCGTACCACCAGCCCCCACTGCCGTAGCTGCAAATGCTAATGGTGTCTGAATTCAGCAGGGTATTAACTACTTAATCCACTCCTGTTTAGCATAAAATTTTGCTTGTGTTTAGGTATTGTACAGTACCTTATAGCTAACTCTTCTCAAGTGAAGTAAGCTTAAGTGAATATGTAAAGGTAAACATACATTTAAAGACTGAAGAGGACCACTTAAGCTTTATAAGAAGTGAATGATTCAGCCTAATGATGGTTTTGAACTGACAAATTGTAACTCTGGAGGAATACTTGAAATACACCATTTATCAAAAACCATATTATTGTGTGTACTAATGATTTTATTATACCCTGAAGTACCTTTGTGTCCCTTGAAATAGCCATCTCATTGATAAAATTTTTAGTATTTTGTGATTATTATTCCCTTAATATTAGTGCCTAAAATCAATGCCTGCATCTTGTAACTTACGCATGTACTTGAAGAAAATTAATATCTTGAGGGAATTAGTAGAAAAGAAATCACGTATTTTAAAAGAAAATGAACATGTGATAATGTTTAGGTAACAGATTTCCCTGTTCTACATACTTATACCCTAATCTTCAGGCTCTATATTAAGCCGAAGGCTACTTTTTCTCAACATCCCAAGTGACAGTCGTTCTCTAGCCTTCCCATGTCACATCAAAGACAAACTTGAAGAGAGAAGGGTAATACAAAGGACTTTATTAACTTATCTACTTTATTTAGCTACAATTCTTTGTGTAATAACGTGTTGATTATGCAATCTAGCTGAATTTGCCTGGAAAATGGCAATAATCCTTACACTCATGATAGGGTTTTTTCCAGGGTAGTGAGTGTAGGTGGGGAGACGAGGGTGTCAAATGTGTTTCCATGGCTCATGTTACATTATGGATGCTAAGATCCATGCAAAGGCCTAGGTTACAGCAGTCTATTCTTCTCCTGTTGTACACAGCTAGCATATCCTGCATAAAGCTGTGGTTTCTAGCTGGACACTTCCAGGATAAAGTTTTGCCTATTTACTTTAAAATGCCAGTCTGTGAAATGTGGGAGTTCAGGTGCTGCTGAATAAATGTCTTAGTTGTATAGGTGAAGGCAATAACCTTGACAGCCATTTTAGCCTAGGCCTCCCCAACTATGGCCCTGAGCTCTTAAAATGGGGCCAAATGGTGTGTTGTGTGGCGCTAGACCTGAAGGAGGTTTAGAGGACAGCAGTCATGTAGTATGGCCAGGCAACCTCTCCCATAAAGCCCTCTGCCTTCTCCTGACAGAAAACACCTTCCTAAGTGGAGAGTGGGAAAATATTTTCACAACCCTTTGAAAACAACCTTGGAGAAGAATGAGCAGTCTTTACCCAGGCTTCCTTAGCTACTGGTTATTGCATTTACTGGGAGGCCTGAGATGGCTTCCATACTCTCATTGGAAAGACTGAAAGCTGTATTTCCCATGCTGGAAGAATATGGCCTCCCCACTTCCCCAACCTACAGATTGTCCTCTAATTTAAGGGGATATTTCTGTTCTGGACATTGCCCTCTGGTAAATTTGATAATCAGCTGGAGGAAGCCATAATTCCAGTCTGTCCTTTGAGGACTGCTTTTATAGGTTATCCAGTAATCATTTTGATGGTGTTTGTTTTGGGTTTGGGGTTGGTTTTGTTGCTCTTTTTTTCTTTTTCCTTTTTTTTTTTGGGGGGGGGGGGGTAGGGGGTGTTATATACATTTTTGTTTTCATAAAAAGGTGGCCTGCTGCCTTATATGGCCAGTACCTAGTCCAGAGGGCACAACCTGAGCATTCTTCCTGAGTGTCCCCACTTCAGCTGAAAGCCACAGGCTTTGTGTGAAATGGGCATTGAGCTGCACCAGTGATGTGGAAATGTGGAAAAGCAAAAATTGAGGTATGTGGGTATTTCAGGTACTTGGCAGATAGTTCAAGTGCGTTACGATAGCAGCTAAATGAAGCTCTCAGGGATTAAGAATCTTGGATTTAGATGCCCTGAATAAGTTTTTAAATCTATTCCTGAATCCCTTTAAAATATATAGAAATTTTACTGATTTACTAATCTGGAACCCACTGAAACACTTGCTTAAGTTGTAAATTTATAGGCACTTATATCTAAAGCCTGCTTCATTTCAAGAAAAGCTTGTACTTATGAGATTTCCTAGACTGACCATTTGCACAAATAGACTCTAAAAATTGAATGCAGGGTTAGTTCATTTGAACATGCAAGTTTCCATGCAAATTGTCATTTGCATGTGAACTGTCTCTGCATTTGTAACTGGAAGTTGCGAGCTGCGAATTGTGTACAAACATTTTAAAAATCAGGCCTTGATATAACTGTGGTTTTTAATATAAAAGTAGTATTTTAGTTGTTAAAAAAACAGTCATAGATTTTCTCAATTCAGTCAGGAAAATACATCAAAATTAAGTATACAGTGTGGTAGTAAAGGTACACCAGGGTATGGATAGGTGTACAGAAATTTGAAATAAAAATTGTTGCAAACTTGCATAGCACCTTAAGCTTCACAGGAACAGTCCAGGTGTACATTTTTACTCCTGATAAATGTCATGTACTTAAGAGTATCTTTCATTTAAAGAGAAACTTGTAATGTTTTGAAGTGTGTACATATAGGCTACCAAACAGCGAGTGAAGTACTTACTTTAAAGGCAGTGATTCATATATCAGAACCCTTGTTCAAGGTTATTATTTTTATTAATTTTTATTTTGCTTCTCAACTATATTAGGTCTAAAGGCATCAAAGCTGTTTTAATTCTGAATGAGATTGTCCAGACAGCAGAGTTTAATGCAGTTTGACAAATCCACTTTGCATTTCCACGTTTAGTTGATTCAAATTAATTTTCCTGAGTACTTCCAAATAGTTAAACTCTCAAGCCTGAAGGATTAGGAACACATATGGCTATCTAACAATACAATTATTTTTGTCAATTTTTTTAAATAATACTTGCATTGTTGTTTTAAAACATCTTGAGTGAATCTTGACAGTATTATAGAACTGAGTGTTCTAACAGAGTGCATTAAAGCATTATGCACCATTGAGAGATGTTTAACCAACTTTCTCTGGCAGGAGTTTCATTTTCTGATTGCCATTCATAGGATTTCTAACAGAAGTGCTTTCTTATCTTAGCCAAGTTGTAAATGTATCCATTGGATAATTTTATAAACTATAAAATACATACACATGTGTTCATTCCAAACTACTTCTGGCTTGTAAGCATTTTGTTGGAACTGCAATATCCATAACAAGTTAAAATTAGAAAAAAAAACCTCACTTTGACTACGATCTACTTTTAAAAATAAGGAAATCATATAAAAACATGAACTGTATATTACTGTGGCACCTGCTGTTTTTCAGGTGTTTATAACATAGCCATAAAAATTCACTCCAGGCTGAAACTTGGTATTTAAAAGTCTCAACTCAGCAGGAGTTTTAAATCAGATTTGGTTTAAATTAGTTTGAGTCTTTTTCAGTTATAAAAGGGAGGGTGGAGCAAAAATTTTGATGCATCAAATATAATTTTATTCATTCCTCTACCTGAAAAACAGTTTTGCTTTATAAAGATACAATTTGCAGGTCGTTAGCCCATAACATGGAGTAGGGAGTCAGGGTGTCAAAGGGGGAAAAGAAGGAGAGAAAGAATTACTATCCAAGAATTCGGCATTTGCAAATGCTTAATGTCTTCTGTGAGAACATTTACCACGGATCCTTACTGAGCTTTCATAAAAATGTATCCGGGATATACAGCATTTTTTAATTGAAAAAACATGCTTTCATTCAGTAAAGTCAATAACTCATAGTTTAAGGTCTGTTTTGTCATATGTCAATGACTAGTGGATGAATTATATTCAGACATAATTGATTTAATACTTTCTAACAGTGACATTAAAGAATCTGAAGCAATCTGGGACCTCAGCTTCCTCTGCATTTGCTGGAAGCTGGGCACCTACAATCCCTCTGGCTCATGTGAAAAATCTATCCTCCTTCTGTTGTATTCAGTGTATGTAAAACACAAAACCAATTTTAATTAACTGAGGATCAAATAGAAAGATTGACATCATTTGCATTTACAATGCACCACCATTTGTACATTGCTTATACATATGCATATACTGGCATCTCTGCTTATAAAGACCTTCAGTTTCAGCAGAACCACGTAGATGCCTGGGCTGAAATTTTCCAAAGTTGCCAGTGGCTTTGGGTTCCCACTTTGGGCCACATTTTCGTCTGTTCTGAGGAAACACAGCTACAGAAGGAGGCTGTATAAGCTGTGGCTTTTGAGCACAATTGTAAGTCAAGCTTTTGGGGTACAGAAAAACTGAGGAAGACAAAACTGGAGGGCAGTTTTTTTTTAAACTTAGGTAGGAAAGACTCAAAATGGCTAGTATTAATTTCTTTGAACAGAATACATTATGTGGTATTCCTCCTCATTTTTAATGCTGTTATACAATGGAATGCATTACCATAGTGTTCCCTTTTCCCATCTGTTCCTAAAAAAGAAAAAAAAAAGAGGTATGTAACATTACAAAAGGGCTCTTGGAAATGTTTATGCAAAGTACTACTTTTCAACACTAAATCAAACATAGAGACAAGCTAGCAGCAAAACTATTCTTTTTTTCCCATATAGGGGCTATGTATACTTTTGCTTTAACAATCAATCCTGAAATGTGAGCATTTTGGCTTTCAGTTCATCTTGTGGTACATAACTCTGAAGTGATGTGCCTGATGCTCCATGAAGGATTAGTGTGTAGTGATGTTGCTCTCATTGTGAGGTATTGCCAAACCACAATTTACAAGTACTAAATGTCCTGAACTGCAGTAGGCTAATTTTGATACTTCAAGTTGGCATTATCTCAATATCTCGGAATTTGCTTTAAATTTAATTCTTGCGTCTGTCCTAACGTGGCTATTTTACCAATAAACCAGACACGTTTATTGTTTGTCTCTTTTTTTTTCCCCTATTGTTCATGCTTTGACAGTTCCATAAAGTTTATTTCTCCCTGCTGCTTAGTGTCTTTTTATTCTGTTTGTTTTTCTCTACTTCCAGCTGGGATAGAGTTTAATGAATAATTTTTCAGTGTGTGTGATATGGCTTTTATGGCCTGCCTTTGGTGATTGTGATTAATACAATTTTCTTTTATTCTTTGCCCTGACCTGGTTCCCAGTGTTCAGTGTACTGATCATCATTGTGTTAAGAATATTGTGAGATTATCCATGTTAAGCTTGGAACATATTTTCATTCATTCTGTTCTTTATTCTTCTGCCTGGATTTTTATTTTCAGTTCAGCCCTGAAATTTTTGTTTTTGTGCCAGTATCTGTACATTTATTTTGTGTTGCAGTTGGATAAGTAAGATCTTGCAGCTAGTGAGCTGTCCCACACAGTCATCAAGTCCGTATCTTCCCTGAATATATTTTTAAGATGATTTGGTATCCATATTTGTTTGGGGGTTAGGGTGGGGATTTTTTTTTGGAGGGGTGTGGGTTGTGAGTTTATGAGGAAATTTAGAGAAATCATTCAGCATATCAGCCAGGTTTGAATCCAGCTGTTTTTTGAATAGGCAGGAACCTCTGCAGCCATGGCCAGGAATACACACATTTTGTAGAACAGTCCTGATGGGGTAGAGATAAAGGCAGGGCAGCAAAGGTAGAGAGACCACATTCTACTTCTGGTAGATCCATACCTACCGACATAGATACTTCAGTTTGCACCCTAGCCCCTTGACAGCTTTTAATTCAGCCAGTCTGAAAATAGTTTTTTATCCCAGTTTGTTTTCTTTTACTTCTTACAGAAAAGGGTGTTAGGTCAACTGTTTCTCATGGCTAGCTGTCATTTTCAAGGGGAAAAAAAATGTGCAGAGTCAACATAGCCAATTCTAACATGCTCTTTTCTTTATTGTTTCATAGATATGTTCAAACCTGACAATGAGGTAACAGTAGGTTTGAAAGTTTGAATTCTAACACTGGTTAATTTTTTGTGCCTCATTGCAGGAGGAACTGAAGAGCATGCAGTTATATGTGGACAATGATATGCTTATCCTCTGAGAACTGGTCTGAGACCACCAGCTGTGGTGGTCTGTGACTTGTGTCATACTTCTCAAGTAGAAAAATGAGCTCCACTCAAACTCCCACTTGAAGGAAAAAGATTCTGCCACATGTCACCAATCCCTAGTTCCTTTCAACAACTAGTCTCTTTCAGCTTATGAATGTTATATTTAAGTGATTCCCTTTCAAGGCATAGGAATCCTCCCCATCATCTTACTTAGTATATGTTTCTCTTTCCCTTCTTTCTCAGAAAACTTGCAGTCTTTTTGTTACATTTTATGTTTCTAAATACTTAGTGGTAAATTAGTCATACTGTTCTTCCTGTAAGTGCTCTGCAGCATTTAGGTGCTCAGGTTTCCCAAAATATTAGGGAAGCCGGGTTATTTAGCCTTCCTACTAGCTTTCAAAGTTGTAGCTTTGTCAATACCTGTACTATTCTTCAAATTCTATACCTTCCACCTTGAGATTTCTTTTGATTTCCCTAATGCACCATGGTGTCTCCAAAGTGGAATGAGTTTATTCAGAGATTTCTTTCTTTTGATTTTTTGATTTTTCCTATAGTTTGCTAATACAGAATCACTTGCTAGAGAATCACTTGTTGGTTTGTTATGACTTTCCTGGCGAGGGCAAGATGTGATCCTTTTATCTATCTTTAAGTGAAGGTAAACCATCATTTCTTGGTTTAATGACAGAGGGTAGTAACTCCTTCTCTTAGATAAATTTAATTTTCTAGGACCATTGTTTCAGTTTTAGTAATTAGTCCTTACTGAAATTTGTACCACTAACACTTACACTTCTTAGATTTTACTACGTCAGCACTGTCCATACCACTGTGGTTATTTCAGCAGTAATTGTAGTGCTTTACTGAGTAATAGTTAACATTTTTCAGAATTGCATCATAGAATATGCTAATACAATCTAACATGATACATTATCCACTGTGTGGTCTAAAAAAGTAATAGGAGACATGAATGACAGTAAATAATCTACTGAAATAACATGATGATCTTTTGTCTGCAGTCTGCTTAAGCCTATATAAATATCGTTACTTTCTCGTGATATTGAAGTGATGGCTATAGAATTATATTGCTATGAAAAAGGATAGATGCATCAGAATGCTGTAAATAAATAGATCTGAAGGCAGCAACAAAACAGTCTTGGCAGAGGCATAGCCCCTATGTGTGGGGTTCAGCAAACAGAGGAAATGGGCAAGAGAAAACACCCAATGACATCTTGAAAATGTTTCCGTAACTCAGAATGTAGAACTGGATAACAGAAATAGATGTATTGATATGCTTTGTGAGCAGGAAAAATGTATGTGTTTAATATTTTCTATATATTTTGAGTCAGTAATGAGATCTACTCAAAGGCATTTTTATTCATCTTTCTACCTACTGTTGACTATTTCTAAGCCCATATATGGGATTTTCAGCCAGAGTTAACTTGAATATTATATGCAGTGTAGTCCACAAATAACAGGGACTTTGATACTTTTTTTTTTGTTATCCATGTCCTTTAACACCTGAAATCAATTTCAAAAACAGGGAAAATATGTCTGGTATGTATTTTTTTTAAACTGGAAATTGGAAACATAAAGCAAAACTTGGTCTACTTCATTTATCCATTATTAGAAGAAGATACATTGAAATTCTGCATCTTTGTAGCTTTTCTATTTGGCACTACTTATGCACTGAAACTTAGAAATTATTTATATTTCACAATTTAGTTGCTCTTGTGCAGAGTGCAAAACCAGATTTTTATTTTTTTTTTCCTACCTTCAGCACTCATGTAAAGTTTTTTTATATTCACTGTATGTGAAGTAAATGACTATGGTATCTGCAGGCCATTGATAATCAAGCCCTTTTGTGCTTCCAAATTTTGCCATAAAGCCAGGTTGTAAGCCACTTAATTTCTGCGAATCAGAAGGACCACTCATATGAATTAACTGCTCATGAGTACAGAGGTCTTTTTCTGCCAAACTGAATAGTTCAGACAAATACATGAAAATAAGATTCAAGATTAGAAACAAGAAAGAGACTAGTCCCATATAGAAGAATTTAGTCACTAATTTCTTCATGAGAGTTCTGTTGTCTTCTATCAGAAATTAGTCAGGAAAGATGTTTTGTCTTCTGTCCTTAACACATTTTTTCTTTCATAGTTTCATACAAGAATTCATTTAATTCCCAGGAGTGATGGTTTAGTTATCAAGATAATTCCATGTTTAACAGTTGCATTGTGGGTTGTTCATTTTAAATAAGAAGCTACTATTATTTCCTGTCACAAAAGTGATATTTCTTTTTCCTTTCTGTCATTTGACAATAAACTTTGTTAGTTATTAAACCAGATCATTCTGTGTATTATGTGAGTCACTTACTATTAGGCTCACTTTTCATGGAATTGAATTTGCCTATTTTCTTCACTGGTGGGAATATGACTTTATTGGTTTGGACTCCTGCTCAAAGAGAGAGAGGGATGCTAGTGGCATAACCGGAGGGAATATTTTGGTATATTTTTCCACTCTATCTTTGTGGATTTTCTGAAGGACAAATTTTTATTTATTTTTCTTTTCCCAGCAGCACATGCTGCTTCATTTTTTTTCCTTCCCCAGGAGAGGAAATCTCGCACTTCTGGCACTTCGACACATCACTGACTGTTAGAGAACATGGAACCCCTGTTTACTGCTGGTTCTTAAGTCTTAAACAGCCCTCCACTGCTTTTATTATACCATTAATTGCACTTAATGCAGCTGCATTTGTAGTACGCTTGGCTAAGCTCTGAAAATTAAGTAGAGAGTACTTTGTTATAATATTCACTGTAATGAGCTCTGGTGGGACAGGGTCTGTTAAGTTTGAAATTACCTCAGGCCATTTCCAAAGGACGACTAAAAATATTTCACATCTATGGAAGTTTGCAACTAGATAAATAGCCAGAGTTACAGTTGAGAAGAAAAATCCCACAGCCCCACAATATGCACTGGATGAAATATGAACATTTTTGATACCAAATTGTTGCATCTACTTTAAACATTTATTATCTCAAGTAATTTGTCAAACAAAGTTTTCAAGCTGACAGCATGTAAATTTTAAGGTGTTTGTTTTGACACAGGTTTATATGCATACTCTTGTTGCTTTTGGTTCCTTAATCCAGACCATGCATTCATGAAACTGGAATAAATTCAGGTCTCCCTCTGGGTTTATAAATTGGTTCAAGACAGGGTCACACCTCTCAGTACAAAGACCTTATAAGAACTGCTGCAACTATTAGCCAATTAGCTTACTGTTACAACTAACAGCCTGTACCGAGTACTGATCTCTGGTATCTGCCTAAATAAATGGCTAATACACCTTCAATTCCCTTAGTGTTCTTTAGCTATATAACTGCTGTAATGCTTTGCAGCTAATAAAGTTTCAGATTAACTAACTTATTGGGTAGCTTTACCAAAACATCCAAGTAATCTTTTATATACTTGTTAGAAACAGGCCCAAAATGAATTCTCTGAGGACTAAATGGAAAAGTCTCCCTGGGATCAGCCTCACTGATTTTTAGATACATTGGCACAAATTGGCTGGAGGATTTTCTGTGTTTTTAGTGCAGCAACTTATGTATGTTTTGTAGTTAAACTTTAAGCATAAGGTAATTAGAGGGCCCCGAGCTTGAAATTCGTACACCTTTTTTCCTTTAATATACTCTATACAAGCCTGCCAAGCTAAGTATTTGAGGGGTGCACACTGTATGTGGAAGCTCTGTACCAAACTTCCAGGTAGGTTAAAATCTTAGAACTGTTTTCTTTTGTATTTAGATTTTGAATGTAGAAATGAGTAGGAAGTATGTTTGTTACCAAGGGTCAGTCTGCAGCCTATTGTGTTGTGCAGAAATATTCACTAGTCAATAATAAAATACACTGTGGCCATTAAGTACTGCACCTGTTGTCCAGATGGCCTAACAATAAACATGACACAGCCAGTCATGATTGCAGAATAGGGTGGACAGAAGGCTTTCGGGGATGTTTCCAGGGTCCTCTCTGTTTATGTAGACCTTTACATCTAGACTGTTATGTGGTTGGGAGTTTCTGAGTTAGCACATTTCACTCTTGCAACCACTCTGTCAAGTTATTCCAAGGGGTCCATGAAATTTTGTGTTTCTGTTGAGTTTTAAACTGAAACAGCAGCTTTTTATTCACCAAGAATGCTATTATTTGACAAAGAATAGAGCAATTAATCTCTGTGTGTTGAGAAACATAAAATGCCATCAAAATTGTTCTAAATTTAAATGCAAATAAAGCTTTTTCTCTCTGCTAAACTTCATAACATATTTTTAGGCCTATGAATCATTTATTAGTTTAGATAACTATATTATGACAAGTTATTGAACACACAATTATGTGCAGTACTGCAATATAAAGCATAAAGTCAAACCCCACTTTTATTGAATAACTCCTGTATAAAAGGGGTTTGGACCAAAAATACTTCAAAAGTCATAAAAGACCATATCCCATTTCTCTCCTAGGAACATCCTTTACTGGATGAATAATTTGGAGAAAGGAGTGATTTGGAGATTCTGCTTCAACCTGAATAGGCATCTGCCGTGCACACTATGTAAAATATACTACTTGCCCTATTAGCTTCAAGATTTAAAATATTTACCAACGTGATTAAATTTAAAATGAAACAGATATCTAAGTATTTTTTGGACCAAGGCATAACATACTGAGAGCTTTGCTAAAGATCTGCTTCACTCACAGTTTTGGAAAATAGTTACTTATTATTTATTTACTTTTGGAAGTGACTACATAAATTTCTTGTGTTAAGTCAGCTCCAAACATCCACTTAAGTTTGTCAAATTCATAAACTTAAATAATTTTATTTCAGTAAACTGAAGGACAAAATTCAGAAACAATTAATAAATCAGTTTAAATATTTCCAGGAGTTGCCAAAAGGGCTGGATGCCAGATACAGCAGTTTTCACTAAGTTTAATGCAATATGTTATCAACTGGGAGTGTTGTACAGAAGCTAGCATGAAATGAGCTAGAAGTAAGAAAATAGTCTCAAACCGGATAGTACACAGATGCAAAACAGTATGATTAGCAAGTGCTAGTATTTGGTATCTTTCCTGTTGGTATTAGTGCAAGAATTTCCAAATTAAGCATGTTGCCTCTGTAGTGTTTCTTGAGGTGGTGCTCTGATGCCACTTCCCATCATTCACATGGTCTCAGAGGAAGAAATGAGTACAGATGAACGAGCCCATGTGAACCTCATGAAGTTCAACTAGGCCAAATGCAGTGTCCTGCAGATTGGTCAGGGAAATCTCCAATATCAGTACAGGCTGGGGGATGGATTGATTAAGAAGAGCCCTGCAGAGAAGACCTTGGGAATGCAAAATTGGAGATGAGCCAGCAATGTGTGCTTGCAGCCAAGAAAGTAAACTGTATCCTGGGCTGCATAAAAAGGAGCACTGACAGCAGGTCAACAGAAGTGATTTTCCTCCTCTGCTATGGCTCTCATGAGACCCCACTTGGAGTACTGTGCCCAGATTCTGGCGTCCCAGTACAAGAAAGACATGGGTTTGTTAGAGTGGGTCTATGGGAGGGCCACAAAAATTATTAGAGGGCTGGAGCACTTCTTCTATGAAGAAAGGCTGAAAGATTTGAGGTTGTTCAGGCTGGAGAAGAGGAGGCTCCAGGAAGACCTTATTGCAGCCTTTCAATATATGAAGGGGGCTTTTAAGAAATACAGGGGAAGATTTTTTTATGACAGCCTGTAGTGACAGGACTGTTATAGAAAAAGTTTGATTAACTGTATTCTTTTCTGTGAATAGTCTCTTTTAGCATTAGTAGCACCCAGCTTGGGCTGGAACCTGAGAACTAGAGGAAATAGAAGCCTTTCCTTGGACTTTATTTCATGGGATCCCAAGGTGAGTCCCTGTTCTGGTGGCCAGTGGGCATAAATTCAGAACAGGACAAGAGGCAACAATTTTAAACTGAAAGAGGGTAGATTCAGATTGGGTGTAAGGAAGAAACGTTTTACAGTAATGGTCCTGAGACAACAAGTTGTCAGGAGAATTTGTGGAAACCCCATTACTGGAAGTGTTTAAAGTCAAGTTGGACAGGGCTTTGAACAACTTGATCTAGTGAAGGATGGTCCTGCCCATGACAGGAGTTCGAACTAAATGAAACTCCTGCCATGACAGGAGTTTGGACTAAATGATCTTTGTCACTTCCAACCCAAACAGTGTTCTATGCTTCTGTTTAAAAAATTGGTGTATGATTTTGTCCACAGGCTAGTGTTATGCCTGGTTTGCAGATTCAGTATCACACTTTAAAGGGAGCTGGAGCTCTTAAGATTTCATGTTGCCTGTTTACCATAAGTAGGTGGTGATGTTCAGACTTTTTATTTCTCTAGCCATTATAAAAACCCCTGGTTCAGTTTTCTGATTAATAAAATTATTTTGAATTCCCTGGGAATTTTGTTCAGCTGTTTACCAAAAAATAAAAATACACTCATATGTAACAGTAATTGTCAGTATAGTAAAGTGCAGTATAGTAACTAAATTAAAAAACTGGTGGGAGAAATTGTCTTCATTAACTGCTATACATTCCCTATATTTGTAATATGGATTCTAAGGAAATACAGTTTGAAAGCTGGCATTGTGAATTGTATTGTGACATTTGATTTGTAGCTCTCTGATAATGCATGGAATAGCATAACATCTGTTTCTTTTCTAGCCAGCACTGTTTGAGGATGAGCTTAAATATACCACTTTCCCTGGTGCAGAGAAGTTGTTATTTTTTAGGTGTCTAACCTGAAAACAAGGGTATTTCACAACCCTTTGGAACTCCACTATCAATAACAAAATAAGGCAAGAACCTACTTCCGCTTTGATGAGGAGTCCTTGAAACTGCGGTAGAGTGAATAGTAGTTCTTTTGTGGTGTAATTTTAATGAATGCTATGATGTATTTTTTAGTTCCATCTAGGACAATTTTTTTTGGAATTGTATCCAAGGATTTGGTGAGGAAATTTAAATTGTTCAGCCATTTCAACTTAAGTATCTGCTTCAGTATTTTCATTCCCAACTATGTTGCCTTCCAGGGCTTCACATGCCTGAGAAAGTGATCCATTTCACCTCCCACAACACAGCTGTAGGTCCTCTGATCATAATGACCTTTCTCATAAGGAACTTATGTGTGGATGAAAGTGCCAATTCAAATAAGCTGGTGTGAAGTAGGAAAATTAAGAAAAGAAAGAATGAAAGTGTGGAAAGAAAAGATGAGTTGAGGTAGGATGAAAGTGGAAAATATGAGTTAGAAAAGGGGTGCATTCAGTCCTTTCCAGGATTTTTTGTACAATGGGTTTCCTTTGTTAACTTTTAACAAATTCATTAAGAATTAATTAACAATTCTTCTTTAGATAGAATGTGTTTACACAGAAGTATGAACTGGCTCAGGGACTGGAAGCAGCCCAGCTGTGGTATCACAGAGGTGAAAAAGTTATTTTATATTGCTTCTTGGAAAAATTTCATAGACTTTTTTAGCACAGCTAGGCCTTTATCAGTGGCCACATTAACCCATTTACAGCTAGTTCACATTTGGTTACATTGGGACTGGTAAAGGCCTATCCTTAGTCCAGCTTAAATTAGTATGTGCCAGAGTTCAAAAGGATGTTTGAACCCCATGGAACAAATGGATTAGCAACACAGGTGTGTAGTGTATGCAGCTCAGAGCATTTGAGTCCCTGTTGCCTTGTTAGCTCCAGTGTCAGCAATACTCAAGTGGTCATCTAAGTGTCAGCTGACTAGTGAACTTTAAACATCACCTTAGTGGAGCTACAACTCTACACAGTTTGAGAACAGAGGGGAGGTACAAGCCAACATGGGAGCTGCAGCTGGAGTTAACACTGCAGTGGAGACCGTTTCTTTGTTGCATGCAGTTTTAGAGAGGGGTGTAAATGAGGCACCACTTTAAAATCCTGTTTAGATCATGCCTAATTCTTCCTTTCAGTTTGCATTCTTCAATTTTTTATTTTTCCTTTATTGCAAGTGTTTTTTCAGTCTGTTTTTTCTGCCATTCACATTTCCTTTTATCTCTAATGAAGTCACTAATTATTTTTTTCCTTTTTTTTTTTTTCCTGAAGTCATCACTCACCAAAATAAGCCTTTCTCTTCAAAGGACAGCTGTCCATGAGCTGTCATAGCAGTATCTGTCTTATCCTCTTCCAGCTGTGTAAGTGCCTCTCTGTTCCTTAGATTCATCCTTTCCCATAGAAGAAGGAGTCCCTATTATGTGAGAAATATTTTCAGAGACATTTAAAACTTTTGGTTTTTCCTAGTGCATTCATTGTGGAGAGTCGAATATACCTTGCAATAACATTGCATTTGTAAGGCGAAGAGAAAGACTTTTTTATCAGTATTCACAGAAAATAATTTACTGCATTTCTGACTTGTCCTCCTACAACATTGTTGAGTGGAAATGTATTTTTTACAAGTAATTTCTCAGATTTCCAGGTATTATTAACAAAATAAGATATTGTTTGATGTACAGCAGACAATTTAAAATAATCCAAAATGCCCTTAAGCTAGTACATTCATAATGAAAAATGTCAGAATACAAACTGTCTTCAAGGAGGTTACTAAAAGGAATAAGAAAAATAGATAAACAGTGTCAGGCATTACTCATTAGGTTTTCTACATGATGTATAAAAGTAGTGGGTGACAGGAGACAAAAAAGTGTATTTTGTGTTGATTTTGAGCAGTCTTCTTTTAACTCTCTTAATATTTTATTTTAAGTATCATACTGTATTATACTCCGGAAAAAAAAAAGGCATTTTCTGTTTTATGAGTTTTAGTTACAAATTGCATAGATATGAAAATCTTGTTCTTCAGCTGGACTGAGGCAGCATGAAAAATAATACTTTTAAGAATTAAAAGGCAATGTTGGAATGCAACAAAATATGAACAGAATTTTGAGGACATTATTTCAGTAAAATAGCTCACATACTACTGAGCTGTTATATCAAGCAAATTATTTCTCTTTATAGCAAATGCATACATGTATTACCTTAGGTTTTGTGGGTGTATAATAAAATGTAATTGTTGAGAAACTATCTAAATGCAATACATTATCAGAATAATTGTAAAGCTCTCAAGAAAAAAAAAAAAAAGATATATTTATCAGTGCTCATAGAAAGTGAGAAAGAGCTGATTTAAAGACTCAAGTGTTATCTTGCAAAACGAAACTTTGCCCCCAAAGTCGAGGTAACCATCTGTGTCCATGTCTGATTCAAGTACTGTGTGGGGAATGAATTCTGATGCCTTTAAGTTTATTTGCTAAAGAATACCAAAATATCTGGCTAGAATAGCACCCTGAACTTTGATGGCTAAGGTGCTTAGGATGTATTTTGAACTGTGAACGCCATGTGGCTTCTTTTACAGCAGACAGGCTTGACTTTTTCAGGTAGCAAGTGTGAATCTCAGCTATGACCTAGTCAAATAAAAGGAATATTTCCCATCACTGCAGAAAGAATCTTGAGCTAAATTAATTCATGATGGTAAAGAATTCAGCTCTGCTGAAGTGAATGTTGTACTGATGCACGAC
This sequence comes from Neopsephotus bourkii, assembly GCF_033783945.1. Taxonomy (NCBI): domain Eukaryota; kingdom Metazoa; phylum Chordata; class Aves; order Psittaciformes; family Psittacidae; genus Neopsephotus; species Neopsephotus bourkii. The sequence continues at coordinate 905,793 of NW_026901866.1, read as the reverse complement.
ATTCTCCTTGGCTGGAGAGAACTGCTTCCGGTTTTCTCATTACCAAGCTCATACTTCCATAACTATTCTGGCTGTCTTCTGATCAAACTTTTCTATAGTTCCCTGATAGGCAGTCTCCAAAGGTGAAGGAAACTGGACTTTTCTCACATGACTATTTAAAAAGATCCTGCTGCATATAAAAGGGGAAACACCAGATGTGTGCTGGAACCAGTATAATAGTAATAGAAAATATGTTAATGTCTTACTTCTAAATTATTTTCAAGGTAATTCATCATTAACTGTATGAATTCTTTTAACGTTAGGAAAGATTCAAAAAGCAGATCCCTATTTCCAATGAAGATTTAAATGTTCTTCTTATTAGTCGGTTGGATTTCCAAGACATTCTGTTTCCTTAAAAACTGCTGAAACAGACTCTTATAAATGGTAGCACAATTCCCCCTCCAGCCCTTTCTTTTTTTTTTTTTTTTATTTATAATATATATATATTAAGAACCTTATCCAAAGTGCTGGAAAGTCTTTCCCTTCAGTACAGATGCTTTTGGCTCTGGACCAACCCATTTTTTTTATAAGCAGCAGTTCTTTTAAAAACAAGTGGTTATGTCTTCCAGTTATAATGGTTTAACCAATATTGGGATGTGTATGACCACATTTCTTGAAGACTACTTCATTAGGACTTGGGGATTTCCAGTGTAGCTTATGCATGATCATTTTTCAGTCCTCAGCAATTCCAAAATACTGTTTTAGCTCTTATAAAACTTGGTTAACATTTCTATTTGTTTTTTTCCTAGTGAGAAATCAAGAACCAGTTGCTATAGATTTTAAGCATTTGTTAACAGTTCTACTACAGCTGGTCTTGGTAATCTTAAATTTCTTCAGTTATTTTTTTGAAATCACCAAATTCTCAGTAGTTGCATTTTCTAACATTCTCCCTTATGAACAGAGAGAAGCAGCAGCTGGAAGACAAGCAAAAATAATTGACTAGTGGCACAGTTGGTTCTTACCAGAATCTTCAGTTAATTACACGGTTCAGTTTTGGCAGCTGATAAAGATTTCTTCCCTGAAAATGTGGGTTGATTGCAGACTTGTACCCAGTCTCATCTCATTTACAAATCTTCATTATATCTTTTTCTAACTGCATAACAAAAAACAAAAGAGGCATGTAGTGTACAAACAAATCCACCTCCTACATGTATCAGTCATAAGACCAACTCTGTAAAGGCAGCAAATCCCTAAATTTACCTTAGAATCAGAAACAATTCTAAGTAGTCGTGCACTTAGATTCATTTCGGTATGTCTCCTACTTTGGTAGGCTAATGATGCATTAGCCAGTTATATATCTGATTATATCATAGCTGGATTTTGTATTCCAACAGTGAATGCAACTCCTACATTTGCCAATAACAATGTTTGATGTAATTTTAAATCTTCAGAGTTCACATAACATTAGGGTGTCTGTTCTTTTCCAGTGTTGTTCTTAGCTGGGAGGCTTTTTCTTACTTAGCCTGTGACAGAATGACAGAAAAAAGTGAGTATGCTAGAAGTGCAGGTGACCAAAACTTAGCACTGTTTACGTCATGAGGTGCATGGTTTTCTTCCTCGTTTGCTACCATACAGTGTCCCATAGCCCTTCTTACAAAGTTTAATGACACTATCAAATACAAAATTTGTCTTTTTTTCTGTGTGTCTGATACTGAGTGAACACATTACTCAGTTCTTAGCTGGGAGGCTTTTTCTTAGCTGGGAGGCTTTTTCTTACTTAGCCTGTGACAGAATGACAGAAAAAAGTGAGTATGCTAGAAGTGCAGGTGACCAAAACTAGCACTGTTTACATCCTGAGGTGCATGGTTTTCTTCCTCCTTTGCTACCATACAGTGTCCCATAGCCCTTCTTACAAAGTTTAATGACACTGTCAAATACAAAATTTGTCTTTTTTTCTGTGTGTCTGATACTGAGTGAACACATTACCTAGTTCAGTAGCATCTAAAGCTGTTAGTTTCTAAAAGTACGTTGCACTTGCTGTCAGAAGAGGTTATATATATTTCTTAAGAAAATTCAGTGGGCGGTTGTAACCACATAACAAATGGTTGGCTTCCTGTGCAGACAGTTGTGAAATGCCTGGCCTTAGCATCACACTTGACAGTGATAGCATAGCCCTCATAGCATGCAGTATCTTAGGCCATTAGCAATGAAGTATTTAAATCTATCTGTAGATATATCAATGAAAGTTCACATCTGTTATTCCACCAGTAGTAATGGGAAGCTAATGGAAAGAATACTAACTATAAAGTATCTTATTATTTACTTCCCTTATTCACTTTTTTGTTAGCACAGATGAAGTATTTTTTGTCTGTCTGGAATTTTTCCACATTCTTCCACAGAGCACTGAAAAAAAATTGTTTGTTCATAAAATGATGCAGTGAGGCCACTGAAATAGAGAGAAGTAAGTAAGAAAGAGAAGGCTATGCAAGAAGGCAGACCTGTGTATAGGAGGATCTAGTTAGGGAAAGCTGGATATGTTTCAATGTTAGTAAAAACAGGGAGGATGTGAATCACAGCTTGCACATTTTCAACACACCACTGTCTAAGGCATAAAAAGGCAATTGTATTGGCTCTGAGGAGGAGCAGCTTGCCTGTTTTGTTCACAGAAGATCTGAAATAAGACTGCCAAGATTTAAGACAAAAAAAAAAAAAAAAAAAAAGGAGACATAACAAAGCAAGATTTCTCCTTCCTCACTTTCAGAAATATATCTTGCTTCATGTAGATCGAACAGCTTTTGGTCCCCCTGACATACTAGTGGCATATGAAAGCCCTGTGGATGGATGGAGCGTTAGATTGGAAGTAATAAGGTTGTGCCTGACTTACCTCTGCATTTGTAGCAGATGTTACAAATGTCATAACATGAACCTTTGGGATCAGACTGGAAAAAAAAGCAAGACAACAGATGTAGGCCTCTTAGTTTTACCAGCAAGTATAGTCTGACACTATATAACACTGCTCTGACTTGATGTTAATACCCTGTCCTCCTCCTGAGAACAGAATCAGTGACACTAACCATTTCTGTAGCATTGAAGTTGGAAGGGGGTGACAGCAGGTTTTTTTCCCAGATTAAATTACAGAGGAATTTTAATACTAGCTTAAAAATAAGGTAATAGAACTATTACTCCCAGAAAGTGTTTTATTGTTATATCTAAATAAGTTATGTATATTCATCACTCAGTTCTGAGGGGAACTGAATTTTAAAGGATTTCTTTATGCTACCATGGCTTTTACACATTTTTCCATTGGTAAAGCCAAATCTTACAGAGTGGACATTTATCTAAATCACTGCTAAATTCCTAGGATTTTAAACCCTCAGTTCACTCCATCTTTGTCTGTCCCTTTCCCTTGCCTCACACATCTGTCACTACTTTGCCTCTTTCTCTTCCATACTTCTGTAGACTTTTTTCTCATCTCTTTATAGCAATTGGATTTCCTGGGAAGGTCCTATCTCACATTAATTGCTGAACCCAATTTCATTAAAGCTACAGTAATATTTAAAGCATCTTTTACTTGCAGCTGTCTCCAGCAGCACTTTCTCAGCTACCCCATCTAATTTTTTGACAGTTTTGAAAACATTTTTGTGCTGCTTTTCATATTGCCTCTTGTTTGTGACTCATCCTCTCTGAACTGAAATGTAAAGCCATTTTTCTCTCTTTAAGACTGCTACCATCTAATAATATTGACAAACAGTTGAAGAATAGATGGAAGTTATCTGCTTCTTATATCTATTTGTGAGAGTGCAATATAAGTGAGCAGTCTTTATTAGGATCACAGTTATGCTTACATTCCCTATAAATCCTTCCTCCTCCAAGATTTTTAGGAGCAAAAGGCAACACTGTAAATATTTGTAAAACATCCAGTATAAAGTGAGTTTAATTCTAGGAAGTAGCTCTAATTCTGTTGTATCACAGACAATGGTCCCCTCCATATCAAAATGCATTTTGCTGCCTTAGTAGAGAAACTAATGGCTGGAGTGAATGTTAATATTTACCCTTATTTCATTTTTGGGTGGTATATTTATTTTGCTGGAAATTATGTGTTCTTTGCTTTCAGCATTGTCATCTACATAGTGGAGGCTGCATGAAGTTATTCCTTCTCCTGTTCTCAGGAGTTTTGGCCAGTGTCCCCGTATTTCATGGGAGGGGAATAAAATTAATGCAAGAGTGCAGGCCCTTGTATTTTTTGCCTGTGCTTCAATTTAAAGCAGTGGTGACTCTCTCTGCCACATCACTCCCTCAGGTGCTGCCATTCTTGAACTGGAGGCTTAGCCCTCTCCCTGAAGAATTTCATTGTCAAGGAGAAGAGTGGGGGCTCTCCCATGAAGAATTTTAATCACCCTGTCTGTAGCCCTTTTGAATGAGGCACAATAGTTCCTATAGTAACTACTACAGTGTGGGAGAAAGGCCAGTGCTCCCGCCCCCAGCCACAGATGGAGAACTCTCTTTGCTTAGATGACTGGAAATTCTTGCAGAGCAAAGGCTTCATCCTTCACAGTGAAAAGAAAAAATCTCTGAAATAAACTCTTAAAATGTGCAAGTAAGTGCTAATTAAGAAACACTGCGAGTTGAGTTATCAAGTGGAGAACATAAAAATCTCAAATATACTTATTTTTAAGGTGTGTTTAATTTTCATTCTCAGGGGGGTTCATTTTAAGAAATTCAGAAAAGAAAAAAAAAAAGGAGAGAGACATTTAGGACCTAAGAATCTTGTCTCCTCCTCCAACCTCCCCTACCCTCTAGCCCCCAGAGAACAAATCCTGTGGGAAGGAGCAGACCTATAAACCAAATGAAAATAATTGGGAAAGGAAAAGGAGCAAGCTCATAAAATAGGTGAAAACTTACACTGTCAGCCACTTATGTAGTTTCACTTGGAATAATTTTCAAGGGGAGGACACATTCAAATCCATTGATTCCAGTACTATTAATGGACTATATACTACTTTCTGCTTTTTTGACAGCATTTTAATTTAATTGGATTTAAGTTATTGAATCTAAAAATGCTATTAGTAAGAGTTTAAAAGTGTTAAGCAACCTACATTTGGAAATTAAGAAAAAAATCAACCTAAAATCTTTTAATTCCTGGAGGTTTTGATGGATCATCATGGATGAGCAACTAGAAATAATAAAACATCTGTAATCATGTTACATATAATTTTCTTGAGTATATTCTTGGTAGCTACTTAGGTATTCCATGGAAAGTTTTGGTTTACTTTCTCAACCATGGATTCCCCACTAATGAATACGTGCTCTGTACCAGTGACCGGAAGATGGATGTATAAAATAATAGGCATTCGTGTACACAAAAACCAGATTTGGAATACCATTGTTAGCTTTGTAAGTTGATTATCATATATTGCATTATGCATCTTACATGTAGTCCTTTGTGACAAATTTGTTCGGGTACTTTATTGCCATGATACTTAGTTGGTAATGGCACAGCATTAATGATTCCCATAGCTTAACTAAACCAAGATAAAATACCTTTCCACATATGTTGCAACTCCATTGGAGATTTATTTCTGTTTCCCATCTGTGAAGGTGGATAAGACACCTAAGTTTTGGATCATATGATGGCTTATGGTGATGTAGACTGGTGACATAATTTAATTTCTTTGGATATCTTTTCCAAATCAGAGGGCAGATTCTCTGCTTACATCATGCTGGTTGCTTATCATTCAGCTCATTTTAGATCAGGATCTGAATACATATCATCTATGCCTTATGTTCTCAACACACGTGTTAGGCAGAGGAGTTTACTCTTGCTGGAAATTTCTTTCAAAACTTAGAATCAATCATAAATTGGAGAGCATAAGACAATCAGTGGAAAAAAAACCCATATCCATTGCAAGGTATTAGGTATGCAGTAGAAGAATAAATCTAAAAAAGAGCTGCTATAGACATTAGCATATATAAATACTGTCAATTCTTTCAGAGCCTAATGTTGTCCTTCCCTGACATTGCATCTTCTGTTGTTCAATTTAGCCCCTCAGTCAGTGTCTCTGCCTTTTCGATAACATGGCTTTTAAGTATTTCCAAATTACTTTTTATGTCTCATAGGAAAGCCACAAGATTTTAAGATGACATGTACTCTCTTCCTGTAAAACCACCCTCATCATCACATTCACCAGCAGTGTTCTTTCATGAGCATTTTGGGTTGTTCCTAGAAATAAAAAAGACACATTTTCATGTAGGTTCTACTTTACACCAGGGTAAATGTATTAGAAATTGTATTGTCATTTCTATAGACATTTTTTCTACTTTGAAACAATCAAAACAATTAAACTCAGGAAAATAATACTTCAAAGATTATAGCCACACTCATGCAGTGAACTGCTTTGCACATAGAGTCATCTGGGCCAATTCAAACAATTGTACTTCTTATGCAGTGGGGAACTGGTAATTGTGCTGGTGATACGTGCTTTTACTCCTAGTCATCAAGAAATACTGTTTCTGCCTAATTAGAACTCTGTCATCACTAGTAGAAAGTCACAGTGAACATCAGCCTTTGGTCATTCAGTGCTCCAATAGCTTAGAAGTGAGTTTAAGAGGAGATCCTCTCTCTTAAGGATGCATGGAAATTGTTAAGTATTCTACATTTTTCTTTTCCATAGTTTTCCACTCCTTCTAGCACAATTGTGAATGCTCTTGAGATTGCATAAAGCATGCTTAGACTTCCCCAAGACACACTAGTTGTTCCTTCACCTGATGCATAGCCAGATTAGTCATTGAGGGAGGAAATTTACAGAGGAGTTAGTGAGCAGTTAGAATTTTTTCCTTGTTAATAGCTGCTTGTGGAATAATCCTATGCCAGGAATAGATATGTCAGTCTGGATAGTAAACGCCATGGTCCAATGCCATAGAAAGTAAAAGATTTTAGTAGGCAGATTCTGCTACTCCAGCACGACAAAGTACATATGTGAAATCAATCTATCTTCTTGTCACTATTAAAAGTCAATATTTAATACAAATATTGGTGCAGTCAACTTTTTAATTAACACAACTATTGTGCATTCACAGCTTAAACCTTGCCAATTAAATGTACAATATAAAATATGACCACGTGAAAAAGCTGATTTAGAGATGTTTGTTCATACCACTAAAACAGGAGAAGCATAGAATTTAACATGGGTTTGGAACTTGTTTCCATTGTGACTCCTGTTGCAGCTGGGTACACATGCTTAGGCCTTTGCCATATCCTCATTTCCCCTACTTTCTGTTACTCATATAGAGAAATTTATTTCACACATGCAGTATTTTGTTGCTGTAAAGGGTCTGCATTTGAAATGGAATCCACATTTAAAAAAAAAAAAAGTGCATCCACGTCTTTAGGTCTACGAAAGTTGTTGAGCTACTTGGATATAGATCTATATAGATGTTGTGGTATAAATCCTAAATCCCTTGCTTTCCAAGATTTCCATGAGCAGCTGAGCTGTGTCAGCTGATGGTTCCATCCACAGGGTGAGAGATTTAGAGATTACTGGCTGTGGCTTGTGTGATGGAAGCCAGTTCAGTATTTATGTTTTGAAAGTTTAGAATAAAATAATATCGTGGTCTGCTTTTTAACCCAGCCACTTCAGGCTGTGTCTTTCACCTATCGTCTTGCCACCAATCTATTCAGTACAAATAAGAAGCTTTGTGCTGTGATTGGGCTGTGAGATTGCCATGGTTTTGAAAGGTATCAATGTGGTACGCATTTGTATACCCAAACCAGTATGTTTCTTCTGATGCAGATAGGTATTGAGGAATCTTGAAAGCCCAAGCAAGTAAAATAATGAGGCAATGAAGTCAGAAGGTGAAATAAAATAAGTTTGTTTCCCTTATTGTATATTTATCCCAATATTCCTGTCTCATTTCTCAAAATGTGAAGAATGATAGTTAGGGAAATGAATGAAATACAGAAAGTGCATATATAGCATCTATTCAGTTACCCAAAAAGAGTTGCAATATGACTACCAGAAGCACAATGGTTTTCTGTGTCACATATTTATGCTGGTTGTAAAATTAAGAACTGTCATTGCAACCCCACATCTCCTAAGTGCAAGACACATAAATCCAACAGTTCTACTACTATAAAAATGTCAATGAACTGAATGGCATGAAAGTACTAAAAGATATTTGTCTACATGTATACCAGCCACTAGGATGTAGGCATTGACAGAGGATTTAATTCGAAAATTTTGAAGCTAAGATTTTGGCCCTCGTGTTTTCTGGTTGACTCACTGGCCTTGAAGTGTTTTAATTCTACCTATAGAACTGGGAGTGTTCCCAGTATGAAGAACTGTTGACTTACCTGGAAACATCAATGTAAGTTAAAGATACTCTTTTAAAAAGTGTTGCACTGTCTTCATGCACTTTATTCAAGTTATGATACTCCCATGCTAGAAAACCTGAAATTAGCGTCACAAAGCTGGATTCAATATGTAATGGATACACTTTAAAATGCTAAGGGATTGTAAAGGAAGGATATGGGCAAGAAACAGAACAGTATTTGGAAGGCAAATTCCAAATGGTGATGTGTTCAGACAATATGTGGAAAATATAACACAGTCTACATGGAAGAGTGAAAGGATCTAAAGGATTTCAGGAAGGTTTTTGTGGTTTTGAGTTTTTTTTGCTTTTTTGCGATGCTCTGATGAAGACTACCATCTAGCAGGCCAAAACTGTGAATTTGCTTTTTGTTTCTGATAGATTCTAAATTAAATGACCATAAAAAGTGCTAACTGATCGCAATCGTAATGGGAATACTGATAATCTTTACAGTGTTATATATTTTGTTTTATTACCACAACTAAAGCTAAAGTTTTTCTCAGAAATATAGGTACAACTCCAGTTCAAGCAAACATTTGATACCATATCTGAAGGCAGAGTAAGAACAAAAGAAAGATTAGCTTGTGAGGTGGGCTGATGCCAAACTTATGAAGTTTAACCATGACAAGTGCAAGGTCCTATACCTGGGTCAGAGCAATCCCAGGCACAGGCACAGGCTGGGCAAAGAAGAGATTCAGAGCAGCCCTGTGGAGAAGGACTTGGGGGTGTTGGTTGATGATAAAATGAACACGAGCCCGCGTCAGTGTGCACTCACAGCCCAGAAAGCCAACCATATCCTGGGCTGCATCAAAAGGAGTGTGACCATCAGGTCGAAGGTGGTGATCCTGCCCCTCTACTCTGCTCTCGGGAGACCTCACTTGGAGTATTGTGTGCAGTTCTGGTGTCCTCAAAATAAAAAGAACATGGAACTGTTGGAACAAGTCCAGAGGAGGGCCACAAGGATGATCAGGGGACTGGAGCACCTCCCGTATGAAGATAGGCTGAGAAAGTTGGAGCTGTTCAGCCTGGAGAAGAGAAGGCTGCGTGGAGACCTCATAGCAGCCTTCCAGTATCTGAAGGGGGCCTGTAAGGATGCTAGGGAGAGACTCTTAGGGACTGTAGTGATAGGGCAAGGGGTGATGGATTAAAACTTAAACAGGAGAAGTTTATATTGGATATAAGGAGGAAGTTCTTTACTGTTAGGGTGGTGAGGCACTGGAAGGGGGTGCCCAAGGAAGTTGTGAATGCTCCATCCCTAGCGGTGTTCAAGGTTGGAGAGAGCCTTGGGTGACATGGTTTAGTGTGTGGTGTCCCTGCCCATGGCTGGGGGTTGGAACTTGATGATCCTAAGGTCCTTATGATTCTATCTTTAAGTCTGTCTGCAAAAAGGAAAATTAAAGGAGTCCAAGTTGCAAAAAAGTTTAAAGGATTTTGAGTTTGGTTGTTGGTTTTTTAATTAAATCAGCATTGCTGTTTTTACCAGACATCACTACAGCTATAAAAAAGATGAGAATGCAAAGAGAGCAAAATGATTTAGAATCAGAAGACTGATGTAGAAAAATATAAGACTGACTCAAGTACCTAAAACTTGTAGAAGAATAATATTATGCAGACATGTCTGGTTAGTTATTATGCTAACAGAACTTCAAAAATCAAGTAGTTGGTCTACTTCCAGCTTCACTTGTGGTGTAAAGCAGAAGTCTTGAAGAAGGCTTTTCAGTTGTCAGAATCTATGTCCTTGAATATCTTCAGAGAAAAGAGGAGGACTTAGACAGTACTGGCCCTACAGCAGTCACCATTTGTAATTATGAGCTGTTTCCTCTATCTATTAGCTATGAAGTCACCTGTTTGCCCAGTATAAATAGCCTAGAATTTCCTGCAAGGAAATTATATGAAGCATCAATAAGGAATGACATTGCATTTTTAAGTCGATATTACTATCGTTACTTGGCATTTATCTCTTCTTACTGATACCATATTTGGCAGCAAGTATCATAAAAGACTGTGAAATGTTGCTCTGTGTTTTGTTTTCATTGGTGTTAAATTGGTCTGTTCAGTAATGCCAGTCATCCATTCTGCTTGGTTCAGTGGCTTCTTGGTATTTTGTTTTTCTTATTGTGCTTTGTAAAGATATCAATACATAAAAATGCCCTAGTGCTGTGATGGTTCCAGAGGCAGTTGACCATCAGGATGTTTGGATAGAAATGTTTTTGTACACACATTAAAAAGGTGCAGAATGAACTTCACCTCACTGCTTGCGATATACCTGGCTTTGGCACTGACAGAAAAGCAAGGAAAGGTTCCTGCAGCCCTGTGCTCTCCTTTGTGTCCTGTGGCAAAGACAACCTAGACCTAAGAAGAAATCTCAGCTGACCGTAGAATTCTGCATTTGATTATACTTGATTTGATTGCTGGCTTGTGTGCCTGGCATAGAGTTTGATGAAATACTAAGTTTGATTTCTCAATCCTTTTGTAGTCACTCCTGCCTTTGAAACACAACTGCCTATTAATCACTTTGTACTTTTAAACTGCATAGTTTAAATGCAGACTCTGATGTTTCAAGTGCCTATTTCAGCAGCTAACTTGGATATCTGGATTACTACAATACTTCCCTATGCCGAGCAATAACTTTGATATCTCAGATGTGTTTACAAATAGTGACAATTTAATGTTGTGTTTACTTCCTTTTGGTTTCAAATAAGATGACATATAAATTTCTCGTACCTTCCTAAGTAAGGAAGTAATATTTAGATCTTATCACCACATTCCAAAGCATTTACATTATGTGTAGCCTCTTTTTTCAGTAGAATTTTTCACTAAATTCTGTGTGCTGTCATCACCACGTACACAAAGACTTTCTACAGGAACTTGGAATATATTTGAATAAACAATAAATTTCCAGAGTTCTTGGATATATAAGTGTATTATTTTAATGATCCTTTAATAGTTCAGATTTTAGTCACTGAAAATTACATATCAATTGTATTTACAACATGCAAGGCAAATTTGAAATTAGCACTGCTGTATAACGTTCAAAACATATTTAAATAGTTAATGTCATATGGTATGATAAGGATGCATTAGAAATGAATTTGCAGAACTTTGCAACATAATTGTTTTTTATTCAGTTATAGGTGCCCAGCGCAGGAGAAGTCCCAGTGCCCTTGCCATTGAAGTATTTGAATCACATTTGGGAAGTCATATTTTACAGGTAAAAAATGGCTTTTCCAAGAAAAATAAAAATAATTATCTAGTCATATTTCTGTCAATAACTTGAATAGTATTGTTTTCAGCTCTATTGTTAATGAGATTTTTAAAACTTTTTAAAGCTCATGTTTCCTTCTTTTTAGAAAGCTCTTCTTTGACTGGAAGAATGTTAATGAGAGGGAGGGCAAGTATTATTTAGCTGAATCACAATATTTTGTTGTTTAGAACTGTATAGTAGGTGTTTGCCTGTATGTATTTTTGTGTGTGTACAAAACAGGATTTTGTGTTGGTGACTTCATTTGCCGTATGTGTCACATAGAGATTTAGGGCTTCCCCCCCACACACACTATGGTTTATGAGCACTGCTTTCCTCTCTGATATCCCAGTTGTCACAATTATATATCACAAATTCACAATTTGCAAGAGAAAAAATAAGCAGCATCATGCCTCTTAGGTCTCTTTAGCTCTGAGATAAAAAATAATAGATTTGTCAAAGAATTTAATCACACTGTAGAATTTGTTATATTCCAGGAAGATTAAACTGAAAAACAATGACCTGGTGGAAACATTCCTATGCATGCTTTGTTTTTTTCAGAGTTACTACAGCCTTTTTTAGGTTGCAGTAATCAAATGTGTAGCAGAAGTGGTTAACAAAAGGTGTTTTGTCAGCAAGGCAAAACCACAGCACTACAGAAATAAAACCCACATATTCTTTTCCAAGTGTGACACTGAGGAGCTGCCTTTACTTAGCAATGAACACAGCTTCTCCATGCAAATATATTGCTTGGTGTATTATCTTTTGAGAGGTATGAAAGAGGTAAATTAGGATATTATCATGAGAAATATTCCACTTAATTTGAAATGATTGAGAGCTACCTCTCTGTACTAACTCAGCTGTGGCATTCAGAAGCACTGTGGATAGTGTCAGATTTTTCACATCTTTATAAAGTAACTAAATGCAGAATAGCAACAAAAATAATTTTAGGAAAACGAGAAATTAATTACTGTAATGAATTTTTTTCTGGAACAAAAATAATGAATGAAATAACTTACCTAGTTGTACACCCTTGGAAGTGGTCTAGGTGAAGGTTTAGATTCTGTAAGCAAATACTTGTGTTATAGTTGCTGTATCAAAGATATCTGTACCAGTATCTACAGTGCTGTGTTTGCATGTAAAACAGAAATGCTGTTATGCAGTCTCATAAGTGTAGAAAAAATGAAGAAATAGCAGTTTTGTGATAGTTTATGCAGTTTGTCAGTGTGCTGTTTTGGGTATGTAAACATGTACTATATATCCTACAGGTGTGGGGTTTTAAATGTGAATTATAACAAATATTTAGATAAAACCTTGTTGAGACAGATTTATATACACTCCTTAGGTATTATGTATGACTCTTTATGAATGAAAATTAAAAAAGCCTAGAATGGACACTTAAAAAAATACTTGGCATTTGAGTTTTTCACTTACCGCATATTAAAAAAATTAGTAATTTTTTACTTAAGTCAGGTTCCCCTTTTGGTTTTGGTGGCGTTATTTTGGGTGGGGGGTTTTGTTTTGTGTTTGTTTCCGGTTCTTTTTTGATTGGCTAGTTGGTTGGGTTTGTTTGGTTGTTTTTTTTTTCTATGTGATAAAGTGTTTTCAGGGTATAATTTGATCATGGTACTAGCAAAAAAACCTCCTGTATTGCACTCACCATCAGCATCATATTAAATATCTGTTGAGGTGTGGACTTTTCAGGGAGGGTGGTGCTTTTACCAATTACTCCCATTAATCTCTCAATTAATAGAAAGTTCCACTCTGACATTTAAAAGAGGATAGACTGTTGATGGATAAAGGACAAAATGAATTCATAACGGTGGCAAGTTTATCATGATATGTTAAAATCTGGTCTTATTTTAGCAGAATAATCAACACATGGAGAGAAAGTCTAGGTTGTGCATTTAGATGCGCCACTTTTAACAGATCTGAACAAACTTGAGAGTATTCCCTTGTGGCCGTATACATATATAATAGAAAGATAATCTCCAGAAGACTGATTTTTAAAGCAAAAATGGGACAGATTCTGTGGTGTAATATAATTACAACAAGTTCTCATTTAGTCTGCTGCTCCTGGAAGTGATTTCCAAAGCAGTATTGTCGTAAGTATTGTTTGCAAGTGAAATAACCAACCTTGATTATACCTTGGGAATACCTGTGTTTGATTTCAAAATCTGCTGAGGAAGTTGAATTAATACTTAGTTTGTTTAATCCCTTTTACTATTAATATTTTGAAGACTGAGTTAAGTGTAAACTCAGAAATTAAGGAGCCTCTCTAATCCTTCTAATATTTTCATACTTCAAAATTTATTGACAGACACATGAGAAGCATGATACAGCATGTTTAAGAAAAATGGATATAGTTTGTTTGTTAGTTTGTTTATAGTAATTTTGTAAAAACAGAAATGGTGGCACATCTTGTGGTATTCTACATCTTGATTCTACAAGCAAGTAGCATCAGTTAGTCATGTCAAAAAATTTTTAAGCCACAGCTGATTGCTGTTTATCATTTGGGGCCTGCAAGGATGCCAATGAGGGTTTCTTCATCAGGGACTGCAGCAACAGAACAAGGGGTTAAACAGGAGACATTAAAGTTAGCTATAAGGAAGAAGTTCTTTACTCTGAGGGTGATGAGGCACTGGAACAGGTTGCCCAAAGAAGTGATAAATGCTCCATCGCTGGCAGTGTTCAAGGCGAGGTTGCACGGAGCCTTGGGCAACATGATCTAGTGTGTGGTGTCCCTGCCCAAGGCAGTGGGGTTGGAACTAAACGATCTTGATCTAAGGTCCTTTTCAGTTCTAGCCATTCTATGTTTCTGTGATCATGTCGAAGATATTCCCACAGTAGGTTTGAAGCCAAAGATGCTATCCACTGTGTGCTTATGGAAAAAAAGACACCACAAAACATGAATGCCCAAATGCTATTATAGCAGAATCTTCGCATTTAAAAGTCTTTTAAATGTTTATCAAGTAAAATCAACTGAATGATGAACCATAGAAATGCTTGTAATAGATGAGAAAAATAGATGATGACAATATGTTAATTTTTGATAAGGTTTTTGATTTGCCAAATTGTGTGTTTTATCTTCCACATTCTTCTTCTGGGAAATGGTGTTATAATGAGAAAAGACTTCTAATAAAGATATATTCAGTTTTACATGTATATATGTATATATTATATTTCTTTATTAAATAAATCCAGTAAAAAAATATTGCTTCTGGTACCTGCCATTCAAAAATTTGGCTGAATTGTTTGGCCTGATTGTGAAAATTAGCAAGAAGATTATAATCTTTTTCAGGGCCCCTGGATTTTTTCTGTAACTTCATTGCTATTGAGAAGGTGGGGAAAAGGGTCAGTAACCCGATATTCTTCATATAATCAGGAATGATCAGGAAATGTAGAACTAAATATAGAGAAAAGGGAAAGTTAGTGAATATATTTGCATATGCAAATTATCTTAATTGATACTGCTTGCCTCTACAGGGATTTTTCATTACAAACTGGAGTGCTACATTGTTCAGCTCATATTGAGTAATTTAGTAACTAATGAGACCAGTTTGCACTAATTTGCATATGATAAATGAGCTTAATTGCAGTAAATAACTTGGAGGCATAATTACTTAATTTTCCTGTGTTGCATGGCTTTTAAGTTCACGTATGAACAACTCAAGATAATTTTGCATATTTAAATTAGTTGCTTTTAAAATTCTTGAACAAAAAAGAGCACACCTTACAATTTGAACTGTAAAACAATTAAAAGTAAAATGTATGGTATTTTAAAATAAAATTTAATATTTAAAAAAAATTATTTCTTCCTTTAAAAATGCCTTCCTAAAGAATAAATACTTGGATTTAAACACAATGCAATAGTTTTAAAAATGGAATAGAATAGACAGATGGCATTAGTAATAATAATAGAACTGTGTATCCGAACTGTAGGTAGCAGTACACGGTTTGTGTGTCTGCATACAAAAGTGGTAACTTTCATAACTGCATTCTTTGCTTCAGCAGTGTCTATTCAACTGTAAAGAAACTGTAACACTTTCATATAGCATTATACTACTGTACACAGTGACTTAGACACTAGTTGCCTTAAATTGTCTATACTGTGTCCTACCTCTACCTAGTTTTGTGTGAAGAAATCCTTAAATCTTGGAGATACTGAAGTGTCAGTGCAATAAAAATGTCTTTTCATCTTTTCTTTCTTTTCTTTATTTTTCTTTTTTCTTTTCTTTTTTCTTTCTTTTTTTCTTCTTTTCTCTTTTCTCTTTTCTCTTTTTTCCTTTTTTCTTTTCTCCTTTTTTCTTTTTTCTTTTTTCTTTTCTCCTTTTCTTTCTTTTCTTTTCTTTTCTTTTCCTTTTCTTTCTTCTCTTCTCTTCTCTTCTCTTCTCTTCTCTTCTCTTCTCTTCTCTTCTCTTCTCTTCTCTTCTCTTCTCTTCTCTTCTCTTTTTCCTTTCCTTTTCCTTTTCCTTTTCCTTTTCCTTTTCCTTTTCCTTTTCCTTTTCCTTTTCCTTTTCCTTTCCCTTTCCCTCTCCCTTTCCCTTTCCTTTTTTCTCTTTTCTTGGTAGACTTTTGATAGAATTGATAGAATTAAGATACTGAATTAGGGGAGAAAATCTCAAGTACCTAACTATCAGTCTCATGAACAGTGAGATTTGTTGCACACCCGTGGATGACAACCACTGAAGTCTCCATCTGTGGTGTAAATTGGTACGTCTACCTTCCTAGAAGCTTTTCCTAAGACTTCATCAACGTTGTCTTGGGAATTTTGAGACTTGCATTTACCTTGTACTTTATATTCTATCTTTTTCTCCCATAAAGAAAGTATTTTGTGATGAGCAAAGTTCATCATAACAGCAGTATCAAATTCAAGAGGGGAAGAAAGTCAGTTTCCTATTAAGACCAAAGGAAAGGCAACCTCAGCGCACATATTCTGACCTTATGAGCTGTTTACTTCATTGTCATTGAGTCAAAAGCCACAAGATACAAACCACTTGGCTTGGTTGGAGGTGTTTGCAATTCAGACTTTAGGATGTATACCAGATCCTATACTGGATGCACAGTTGTGTTCAGGATGACCCAGTAAGGTCAACTGTAGTATGCAGAAGGGCTTGTAAGCCCTTGTTTTATTCCTAGCAGCTTTTAGACCAGCACAGGCTTGATCATGTAGTCCTAGAATGCAAGCAGAATTTGAGCTACTTGGAAGCTGCACCTGGCTCAAATGCTGCAGTTTGGCTTTAATCCATGCAGTGGTCCCAGGCTTTCCGTGAATGAAAGGCAATCTGATATTTTGTAAACATACTTCACATCCTTTTCACTCCACTGGAAGCCTCAGTTTGTGGATGGAAATTCATGGAGGTTTAAATGTGTCATTGCCTCCAACCTATAGAGAAGCCACAGGTTATTACACCCGTTGATGTTATTTCAGCTTTTCTGAACAAAGTAACAAAGCACCCACACCCCATGAACATAAGAAGAACAATAAGAATTGCTAGCATTGTGAACAAGTGAAAGATGTTGTTCATTCTTTTTTTTTTTAATTACTTTTATTTTATAAATGCATCCAGCACTTAGTAATAAGAGTAACATGAGACTGTACAAATATATCCTCTATGTCAATATAGTATTCTACTGGAGGGTGGGTCCCTTATTAATTGTGAGGTAAATGTGTGAGATGAATGCAAAATCTCTGGTTTCTAGTGAATCATTCCAAGTGATGCCACTATCATATAGAGTAGCTTAAACTATATCTGGGTCACCAGGTTATTTTCTGGAACCTGTCAGATAAGCTTAAATTTCCTCAGAATAAAGGAAAATTAATAAGACTCCTAATTCCAAGGGAGCACTCTAACAGTCCTCTCTTTGCAAGTGGCTACTATCTCATCCACCTCCACTCCTAAGGTTAAAGAAATCTGTGTTTATGATTGGCATAGACAAAAAGATAAAATCCATTATATAGTTTCACTACAGTTCTTAGTCATGTTCAGAAGATGTTGCTATTTACCTATAATAACTAGATGTCGTGGTTCAACCAATGCCAGACAGCTTGTTACCCACTCCCCCCCCCTTCTTGTCCTCCCCCTACTCTCGGAGGGACGGAGAGGAGAATCAGAAAGAATGCAACTCCCACAGGTTGAGATAAGAACAGTTTAGTAACTAAGGTATAGCACAAATCACTACTGCTACCACCAATAATAGTAATGATAAAGGAAATAACAAGGGAAGAGAATACAACACCCCATCACCAGGCGACCGATAACTTGCCCCCCCAGCCCGACCAAGCACCGACCGATACCTCCTCCAACCCTGCAGTCCACCCTAGCCCTTCCAGGTAACTCCCCAGTTACATCCTGGGCATGACGTGCTGTGGTATGGAATACCTCTTTGGCCAGTTTGGGTCAGGTGTCCTGTCTCTGCTTCCTCCCGGCTTCCCTCCTCCCTGGCAGAGCATGAGGCCCACAAAGTCCTTGGCCAAACCAAAACATCAGTGTTTTTCAGCTGTGTTCCCAGCTGAAAGTCAAAACACAGCACTGCACCAGCTACCAAGAAAAATGACTGCCACTGCTAAACCCAGGACACTAGATTAGAATATAATAAAACAGTGACACTATTCTAAAAACATCTTGATGGAGACCATGCAGGTGAAGTTTCACTACATTGTAAACATGAATGTTCCACAGGCAGCCAGTTTAGATGATTGTGCAAAACTTGTGGATCTTTTTTGTTAAGACAAGTATCAGTGAACAGAGCAAGATTTTTGCTGTTTTGCAGTAATGAATGATTGTGGATTACGGTAGAAGAGATGCTCACAGTTAACACTGTCATGGAGAAACAGAAGTTTCTTCCATAGTGAAACAAGTACTAATGCTTTGCCTTCTAAGCACACTGTTTGGGATTAAAATCAGCCATACAGTGTGAATAATCATAATTGAACGAGAAAATACATAGTTCTAGAACTTGTCTTCCCCCACAAAATTTTGAGTATTGTAAAACTTTGGAGTGTTTCAATTAGATGCAAGCAGTAGAAAAAACAGGTTGACATTAAGTTTAGAGGTACTTCTGTGGCTGGATAGGTGAGGGGAAATCTCATTTCTTACAACGTTTGAATTATTGCAGGGAACCCCATCTGACAAGAAAATGAAAAAAGTGGGGAAAATAGGAAGGTGTTTGAGTGCTATAAAATATTAGGGAGATGATTTATCTTCTCATTTGCTTTCTTCTGTTGCTCTGGGTATAATGTAATGAGGTTATCTCTGTATAGCACTAGTCAACATGAAAATAGTGACATAAGACTAAAGGTGAGGAAGAAGCAGCTGATAGTGCTGATAGAAGATTTTTACAGGTTGTGAAAGGTGTTAGCAGAAAGGGCTTCTACTTGCATGGAGGTTTATGAAGGGCAGTTGCTAATGATGTCAGTGGTAGCCTTTCTGAGGACGAAGATGACTATTCAGCTTCTTCCAGCCTGCATTGTGTTAAAGGGTTAGACTACCAACTGACCTCTGCTAGCGTGTGTCAAAGGCATGCAAAAAGAGGAAAATGTTAAAAAGGTGTCAAAACTTAGGATATGTTGAAGAGCATAGATCTATGCTGTCTGAAAGCAAAGATTCCTGGGATGAAGTAGTGGTTAAGTTATGTATCAGAAGCCAAAAATAAAGCGGAAGTTAGAGGAAATAGTTGTTACAGATCAAACCATACAACAAAGTGATCCTGAACTACTACTTGGCGGGGAAGAGCTGTGCATAATGCAGTAAGACAGAATGAGTACCTAGTAAGTCAGAACTGAAGGTGTGGTGATCACGGAAACTTCTATGAGGGAAATTCTGTAAGACTCACATGTAGTGTACTTGATATACTTAAATTTTGAACCTGAACCTCCTCATTGTGATGTATTTTCATCACTTTTCTTCTTATTAAGTGGCATTCAGGTACAAAATCAAAGGGAGCACCAGTTGCTCTCAACAAAGTGCTGTTGAAAAATTGAACACAGTAAGGGATAAAAACAGACACTTTATCTACATCTCCATCCAAAATCAAAAGCATTCAGTATGCAACTATGCTTTATCTAGAAAGCTGACAATTATATAAAGTTCAAATTAGACATTCAGAATCAGCAAAAAACCAATATAGGATGCTGTAATGTCTTAGAATAAACTGAACAAAAATTATTTATTTATGATATAAGAGATCAGAGTATATACAAAGAGGGAAGTGCAACCTGCTAAAATAAATACAGTTTCTAAGTGGACAGGACCAAAGAAAATAATCTGGATTATTTTAAGTACATTCAATTAGGAACAAAATGTTACCAACCCCCCCCAACCAAACAAATAAACAAAAAGAAAACAAGCACAAAAACAAGGCAGGAGAATGTCAGTATATAGGAAGTGTTATCTTAAGAAAAAGATAGACATGTAAACTACTTGGAAACAGAAATTTGGGGTGACATGAAATGTCTGGTTATTAACTGCTCAAAAACTTTACCAAAAAAACTGTGTAAAGGTAGGAAAACAGTGTAAGTGCTGATATGTTGTGAAAAGAGCCATAGGCCTCTGGTAAGAACAGATTAGTATCTTGCTTTGCAGTGTGCCTTTCCAGGGATAAGGCATCTCCAGCAGCAGTTTCCTCTATGATTTAAGGGTAGATGCTATTTCATCTTTCCTCAGCTATGTATCTAATCTACATAGGAATCTGTTGAGGTTTGATCACCAGTCTCTCCTCAAGTACTTTGTAGATTAATAGTCCCCTCAGAAGATCTTCCTCTTGTAATAAAAGAGTAAATTCTTATACCTAATGTTAATTTATTTAGAACTTTAGAAATCTAATTGTGCATTTTATACTAGTGTAAGTAATTCAGAATAATGCTAAGTATTTGCACCTGAAAGGAGCCATAAAAACCTCATTCATGGAAATTTTAACGCTGTGGGCCTCTGTTCACTGTTGGATGCTCTTCTGCATTTTAAACATGTAAGCACCACTGATGAATGCTATGATATATCTCTCATTTTGCACCAGTTTAAATTTAACGGAGGCTAGCCTGAAGTATTGCATATTTCTAAAAAGGGATAGGAACAAAGGCTGGATCAGTATCTGAAAAGGTTAAGGGAGTTGTACAGACAGCATTGTTACAAGGGACATCTCAGGTCCATTAGTTGGAGCACATAGCAAGAGGATTTCCTGGGTTCTGGAGACAAAAAGGTGCTAATTTACATGCCCCAATTTGTCCCAGTCACAATAAGTGCATCAGATTGACTCCATAAAGGCAGGGCTTTCAATCTGAAGTTATGGCAAAGGTACAGCATTCTAGCAGTTGCTGCCCAAGGGGTGGTTATATGGTAAAAGGAGACTGGGGGACGGGTGGGAAATAGCAAATTGTTTTGCAATTGGACCTTGAAGCCATACACTTAAACCTGAATTTTATATGGCAAGTCTTTATAAAAGCGTGCAGTTTCATTTAATAAAAAATATTTGATCTGAGCAGGACACAGCATACCATAGCGTGTCATTTAATTCCTGAGAAAGTATTTGAAGAAAATGACATATCTCAGCACTGTTTGTTGACCGTTTTGTTGTCACCTGCTGAGTGTTGTCATTTCCATAGCCAGTGGGCTGCATTGAATCAGACGGAGGGAATAGGTTATTAAAAGAAATGGAGGACTTTCTGCAGCCTGTAGATGCTGAAGGAGGAATTTTTCTTCAGATACATCAAAAAAACTCTATTTAATGGAGTCTACATTCAGCTATGATTTGGGGTTTAGCCCTATTTCACTCTGAAGTAAGGTGGCTTGAAAAGTATAGACAACATAAACTAATGTGTAGGTTCACCAGAAAGAATTACACCTTCTATAGTGTTTGTAAAGATGTAGGTGAGGACAGTAAGTGTCCTGGTTTCAGAATGCTTTCTTTCTTTCTTTCTGTTTTTCAATCACAGCATTCATCAAGAAGGGAAAAGGGTGATTTTATATAAATAAATAAAAATGTGGAAAAGTATATTTCATAGCCATGCTGTGCAAGTTAACTGCTATTTTTCTTCATTTTCTTGGAAACATTGATGACAGTTTCAAAGATTACTATATACCTCATTTCAGGTCTTATGAAAACAAAAAGCAGTAGAAATAGGCTTTTTAAGCGTCCTTTGTACTTCTCTGCAATAAAAGTGAAGGGCAGCAGTATGTGCCCTCTTTTCCGTGGGAGCTGGCAAAGGGATAATGTTGGAGTCTGCATACAGAGAACCCTTAGGTGGAAGGCACAGTTGAGATTCATGGGGGTTTTGGTTGTTTGTTTGTTTGTTTTTCCAACTGTGGGGTCTAAATAGATATAAAAATGAAATACTGACATGGAAGCTGTGTGTTCCGTCTGCCCAATTGCTGAAGAAGCTGGAGCCCCAGATGCAGTCCTATATCCCCTGGATTTTACTTGGAAAGCGCAAGCAGCTTTACACAGACTTTAAGTCACGTAATATTAAGGGAATACAAATGTTTTTGAAATAAATGAGTCAGGCTTCTAGAGCAGATTCTCTGTTCTGCTGTATATTATCTCAAAACTTGATTAAAAGTGGTTGTTTCCATTAGTTGCTGCTAAAATGTCACTTTATTAGAATTTCTGCCTGTACAGAAAATAAAAGAGGGCGTATGGAAACAAATGATAACATTTCCAGAAGTGAGGTAATTGTGTATAATTACACTGTATCACCTTTTCTTTGGGGGGATATTTAATAAGGTCACATATGCAAATCAGTGCTGTCTTTTATTCATCAATTATGCACAGCACTTAGCCAATGGATTGTCATTGTCCTTCATATTTTTTTTATGAGGAGAATACTGTTTAGGTGTACCATCATAAATTACTGTAAAACCATACCTCTTTGATAGTGTATGAATTCAGGTTTGATTTAATGAATTGTAAATCCTTTCCTATGTATTACAGGTAGCCATTTAAAGTGTGCATCGTTGGCTTGCTTTTCACTTAGTATTTGTTATTCCCTTCTTTCATTCAGTTGTATCTTCTGCTCAATATGAAGGATTTTAATCTTTATGACTACATTCATGTTTTTTTCGAGCACAGAAGTGGTGGATTATTTGGCTTTAATGCACACTTTAAGGAGAAAAAAAGCCCTGTGATGAGCCTATGTCTAGAGTTCAGAAGTCCTTCTCCAGAGAGGCCTAGAGCAGAGAACAGTCTTTATTATGAAGGACACCTTCTTTGCTATAGCAATTGTCTCCTAGCCCAGAATAGCTGATAAAACTATTTTGATGTTTGCTTTCAAAAAAATAGCATTAGGTGAAAGTATTTTTTTTTTTCCCACTTTAGTTTTTCCTTCCTCTTACTGTATGTACTGTAGAAAGTGGGAAGAAGGGAGGCGCTAACAGTATGGGACTGGTCAGCATTCTTCAGGCTATGAATGCTTAGTAGTCCACAGCATGAAAGCAGTGTTAGTTTTATCGAAAATGAATGAAACAAAGCCAGAATTTGCATGGAGGCCTGATACGTAACAGACTTGTAGTCAAACAAAATCAAAGACAGAGTATGATCCTCTCATTGAAGAAAAAGGGTTAAATATTATTATAAATATAAACAATAGTTATCAAAATATATATTAGAAAATAATTCCAATTTTCAAGGTTACAATGTTGTATGGTCTATCAAAAAAGAAAAAAAATACTTGGCTTCATTTATAATAACCCCCAAGCTTATTGTCCTGAAAATTAAAGTCAAGTTTCCATGTTTTTTGTGTCTAATTTCTTGCAAGTAGCCATTTTTTATGTGTCGCGACTTGCACACAAAAATAAATGTTTTTAGTTAAACACTAGTGGTAGGCTCCTAAAGCAAAAATACCTGTGAGAGACCAGACCTGTCCATCAGCTAGCCCACAGAAGATACCATGCCTTCCTGTAGAAAGGCCTCCTCTTGTCAGTGGCATTTGAGAGCATTGTAGGGATTCTTATTTGTGGCTACTTAGGCCCACATGCATTTGCATTTTAGGATGCAGTAGTCCCCATTAGGTTGGCCACATGCTGTGGAAGGGGAAGGGGGTTGCTTCATGTCTAGTCCTTGTACATTTAGGCTACTGACTTTGTACTGCCCCCCACATTTCCACTGTTTGCCAACAGCTAATTAGCAGCATTTGGCATTCATACTACAAAAGTTTCCCCACCTCCCAAACAGATTATTCCTGATGAGGTTATGAATTATCTACATGTGGGAGGCTTGGCAGGAAGTGACTATAGCTGCTATTGCTGAATTTAGGACCATGTATACCCTTAAGCCCTGTTCTGAAATGGCATTCAGTGACCTCCCTCAGGGAGAGGCTGTGATTTTGGAGACTCCAAATGTAAATGGAAAGTGGCCTTTCCCATTTCTTACCTGAGGAAATGATTAACATTTCTTAATTTATGGGTATCATTATTAAGCTTTGCTCCCAAGTATAAAGGTATTGTTGCATTCTCAAATCAAGGGGAAAAACCTCACACTTTCTAAGGGTAAGAAAGAAAAACAGTGGTAACATTTTCGTTAAAGAGCA
This sequence comes from Neopsephotus bourkii, assembly GCF_033783945.1. Lineage (NCBI taxonomy): Eukaryota > Metazoa > Chordata > Aves > Psittaciformes > Psittacidae > Neopsephotus > Neopsephotus bourkii. The sequence goes on along the minus strand of NW_026901866.1, from coordinate 881,686 downwards.
CTTTATTTTCTTTAGTGTCAAGAATGTGTTTGTCAGGAGTGACGCATGCAAATTTTGAAGTAGGTGTAAACAATGATGGTGCTTTTTTTGTTTTGTTCGTTTTTTGGGTTTGTTGGGGTGGGTTTTTTGGGTTTGTTGGGGTGTTTTTTGTTTGTTTGTTTGTTTTTGTTTGGTTGGTTTTGGGTTTTAGTTTTGAGGGGTTTTTTTACCATACAGAGCATTTTAATGTGGCATGTTTTCCTTTTTATAATAAAGTCTTTGTGGTGTCATCCAAATCTTATACTTGCAATTCCTGGTAGTACATCTAACAGTAAAAAATTGTTTAGGATTAAAAAAGCAATGGTTGGTATCAGCAGAGCTCCTTAGCCACTAGACAGGGAATAACCATTTACACATTTTACAGATTCACTGAACCTGCAAGATTTCATCATCTGTTTCTAAATCACCAGGAACAGTAGAAATACTGGGATTTGATAGTGTAGTGACATACGAAAGCATTAAGGGGTGCATACTGTGCTCAGATAGTACTCCTTAATAGAGAGAAACCACTCACTAATCCAAGAAACATGACTACAGGGCAGCAGCAGGCTGACCTGCAGCAGACAATCGGGTTTATCAGCAAAGCCAGGAGTAGAGCCAGAAAAGGAAAGCTGACATCCAGATGCTGGTGATACAAGCATCCTACCCACACTTGGGCATATGGGTCCTGCATCTGTCAGTGTTACACCAGCAGTTGGCTCCCAACCTGGAGCAGATTCTATATTCCCAATGAGATCCCAGCCAGCCAGTCACTGAATGGATAAGCCAAGTCTTCTGAATCAGTTGTTATGTTTGAAAGGCCAATTTAGGTCAAAAGATGTCCTGTGAGATTGTGCTCTTCCTATTCATGGTGAGATTGTGATGCAGAAGTTTTTTTCTGCTTATGCAGGCATATAAAAAGCAGTGACACAATGAGGAAATGACAGCATTCTTTAAATGCCAAAGGAAAAGAATCCATTTGAAAGGACTGGAATTTACACGTGTTTTTTCTCATGTGGAAAAGAAACTTCGTTTATATTTACTTGTTCATTCTCTGGGAGAACCAGTCTGGGTTCCTGAGTCAGCCTTGATCTTCAGAAACCCTGAAGTAACTTCTCTTTATTGAAGAAGTTTTCTTCCTGTACTGTGCCAGTTTCAAAACCCTGTGAAGGCTAAATCCATTTGTGCCACACTGAGCAGTCTCAGAGAGTGAGAAAATCCTGTGACAGAGATAAGGACTCCTGCCTCCCCTCTTCCTGGTATTTTCTCCTTCAACAAGGTTCTTTATCTAATACAGCTTTTCACTGGTATAACTAATAGGAGGACTGTCTTTCAGAGAGTTTGAAGTAGAAGTATTCATTTAAGAATGAATGCTTGACACCAGGAAGCATCAAGGACACTCCAGGACTGAGAAATGCAGCACACTGGCCTCCTTTACAGGATGAAGGTGTAAAAGAATTGGAATGGAGGCTTAAACCATCTTCTTTAATTGGCTGTAATCTCCTTCAGAGGTAGCTATATACGTCATTGGAGCATTTACTTCTTGCCTGACTTAGATCCTTAAACTCAATTCACAGTAAGCATAAAGTGGTCAAAATGACAGAGCTGAATTTACCCTTGAATAGACTTAAATGAATTCCTTCATAGAGAGAGGGAGGAGTGAACTCTGAGCATGAACACATACTATTTTTATCAGCTATCCCCCACAGCTTTGGTTGTATGTTTTTGTTTTGAAAATTTCCGGTCAGCTCTTTCTAATACAGAATTTGTGTGGTTTATGGGGATTATTGGGAGCTGACTGTATAAGTCTGGATGTCTGTAGATGTTTTCTCTGTTCTGAAAGAGAGCGGTACTGGAAGGATTACTGACAGTGCAGCACATACTTCATTGCTCTTTAAATAAAAAATGACAATCCTTTACAATAAGTAGTCAATAATTATTAATTCATTTAGCTAGCACTATAAAAATTTTAGTCATTTGGAACTAATATGGCTTAACATGCTTCTACCTTGGGGATTTCATTGAATCTTAGCAATTATGTACTTTTATTTTAAGGTGTTGTTAATAAAAACAACAATAATATTTCTTTCAAAGGTGTGACTTTATGAAGTGTGTTTTTCATTTTAACCAGTGCTATAATGATTGGCAGAAGGGAGAATTTTGTTTTGTTTTAAAATGAAAAGGCTTCAAAGTTTACAAACTCAGAAATTTAAGAGGAAGAGAAGGCACAATGCCAATCTTTTACCAGTTTAACCCATTAAGACACAGATAAGGTATGTCTATAAAATTTTCTTGAGATAAGTAAGGACATAAAAATAGAACCTAAAACGTCCTCTGCTCAGTTTGCTTTTTTCTGTACAATAATATTTTGTAATCCTTTGTATTTAATTTTGTTTGTCATTAACATATGTAGTACTTTGAATATTAGTTATTTGGTTGTCCTGCTGTGATTTGTAACGTACAATTTTAGAGATGTCGCAGGTGTCTATTACCATGATCTTATTTCTTACAAAGCATTTTAGGCATTACTAAGGAATAAGCACTTCATATCAGAAAAAAAAAAAAAAGAAAAAAAGAAAAAAAGAGAAAGCTGTGGAGGTAATTCCCCAGAAAATCTCTTTTTGGAAAGTATTGAAACCTTTAAAAACTCTTCTGTATTACTATTTTGGTGATTGTGCTGTTTCATTAAACTGTATTCATTCTTAATGCTTTCTTACTACAGACAAATTGTATCTTTCCTGGCATAAACAGTACATTTAAACCAAATCACCTGTGTGATGTCTGGGACATGCAGAAGGCTAACTTTAAAAATGGAAGGCATTTCACAGCTGTGAAATAAACCCTAATTGTCTAGAACTAGATTTTGTGAGTGTCTCCCACATCTTAGCACGTCAAAAGAGCTCAAACTAACATTTTTTTTCCCTGATTAATGTAGCAGCCAATGTATTAATAAATGACTTTTTTCATTAAAATTTTAGGTGATATTATTTAGTGAGTATTCAAGTTCTCTGTGTTTTATTAATTTTAACTGTGTATTCTGCAGGCACCCTAAGGAAAGGCAGACCTGAGTGCCTATATGTTTAGCTCCGTCCTTTCAGGCTGAAGGTTCAGATACACAGCTTCTTGTTTGTCACTGTTCAAAATAGGAATATTAAAAGGAAACCATTAGTGAGCAACAATGCAAATTGTATTAATAGTAGGTTAAAATAACTGGCAGCAATACTATGGCAGGTTTCTATTTGGCCATCCCGTCCAAAGGAAAAAAGAAAAAAAAGTATGGCTGTGAAATTCAGCAGGCATTGAAGATGGCTACATAAAGATACAAGCATTCCTTTATGACCAAAAGTTTAGGTGTGTGATCCATTTGTATGACCTCCTCAGCATGATTCATACTACAAAATATGTATGCGATAATAAACCATGTGTCAGTGTTCCAATTTTGTTCTTTTTTTTTTTCCCTAAATGCTGTGTTCTTTTTTTTTTTCCCTAAATGCTGTGAAATATTGGTGTGGAGCTAAACTTTTAGGTCATGTGATAAATTTTTAGCTAGTCATCTGAAGTCAAATTCCTCCATGAACTTTATGCTGCAGGAGCCATAGTATGTAGTTAATGGTACTTTAAATATTCAATCCAAATAAAAGATGAGAACACCTAGCACAGTAAATTAATGTAGTGTAAAAAATACCGAATATACAGATTTTTTTGCCAATACCTCCTGTTTGTACAATACAATACAGAGACCAAAATCTTGTAGCAAACAGACTAGCATAGCGGAGGTCAGCTGAGAAACAACCCAGATGAATTTCTCTTTGAAAGAAAAAAAAATAATACAATGGTTACAAATGCCACAAACAATTTAATAGATTTTATTACTGTTGTTCACTTGGATATAACTGAATTTTTAGTCTGGAAATGAGAACAGTTTTTTAGTTCCATAGAGAGAATGGAGGAAATTCACAGCATATTTCGAGCCAAACCCTTTCAGGTTATGGAGCTGACAGGAATGTATAAAAATGCATTTCAGTGTTTAGCTTAAATTCTGGAAGTGCTACATTCTTTTTTCAAAACCTAAAACTTCTCAAATGCATGTATGTGTGTGTATATATATATATATATATATACATAAAGGAACCCCTCAACCCAAACTTTGTGTCTTACGTGCTTTATTTTGTTAGAAATGTAAAAGTTGGCAGAGGTCCTAAGACCTGCTGAAATGCATGAGAGTGTCTTCAATAGAAGTTTACTTCTCTAACTTCTAATGCTTTGTTAAGAAATAGGAAATGCCCTCCACTGTGTGGACCTCGCAAATGCGAGTAATTCAGTACTACGGCTTCTCTCACTCTTTTTTTTAATACTGTTTAATCCAGTGACTCCAGTGGATACTCCTGATTTGTATCACTATTAATGAACCAGTGCTGAAAACTTTGCGCTCCTGAGAGCACATATTGTAGGTCTGGCCAGTCACTTAGGATAAAGTGAATTGTGTTCTGTGCTTCAGTTCTATCATACACTTAAGTTTATGCTAAACTTGCAAGGTGCTTAAATGATTCTTTTAATAGATGCATGTAAGCAGAGACAAAAGTTTATGGTGAGAATGGTTCAAGAAATAGTATTAAGGGTGGAATGCCATGAGCTGCTGATGGAAAATAAATATATTCTGATGTTGCAAAGGCCTTTGCAGAAGAGCGTAACAGATTGTTTTATAGGTAGAAAGATTTCCTCCTTCAAATGAAGTGCCTCTTTTAAGAGCAAGATCATTAATAATTCTGTCAATATAGCAAAATCATTCACTAATATTTGTTCAAAATCATTTCCTTGTTTTATTTTGTGCAAGCATATATTACCCTAATTTTTGCTTTCAAGGGGATAGTTATTTGCTGTTCAACTATTTTTTTTCTTTGCAGTTTTTGCTGATGTATTTTGACTTCTGCTTATGTGATGATCTTAGCTTATGCAACTGTTGAGCCATTTAATATAGGACATTTTTTAACTACACCTGCTAAACACTTCTAGACTGATCTGACATGAAAAATACCTGTCGTCATCAGCAGGTATTTTCTTTTGTTATTGATGGAGAAGCAGTATCAGTATCTAATGAGGTTGTCACACAGCTTTCTGATATCATTCTCCTCATACTGCTTTCTTTAGATAGCTTCGCAAATTTAGAAAATTATCTTCAGCAAGGGAATTTCCCTTGACAATGGAATTATTTTGGGGTGGTTGTATTTTCTTCTTATTCACTTAATATTTTTTTCCTTGTGATTTGAAATCTGGAATACCTCAACCTGGGGTGCCAAAATAACTGCGCCATTGAAAAAGATGGTTTTAGTGTTTAAGTTTGGTTACTGTATTTCTCCAAGACCTGTAGTTGGCAACATATTTCTTAGGTCACCAAGCTATACAAAGCCTGAAATACTTTCTTAAATCAGTAATCACTTGCTTTAAAGTCTTTTGGTGGAATGTAGCCTTACGTTTTAGGTGGTAAGTGTGAAAATAATGAAATCCAAAGTGTCCTGTAATGCAGAATTTCCTCAGGTAATCATTCATCCACTGAAAATATCACAACTGCAAGTATCAAGGGGAGACAGAATATAAAGCATTCATTGAGAACAATTGTGTCTATATTACCTAGACTGTCAGGTCAAGTTCTGTTATGAGAATTTTACAATAATACTTATTTTCTTCCAGTGTAGCTTCAGGGTTAAGTTCTGGGACCAAATACCACCATCCTTCTTCAAAACCTCTTAATCATGAGTGGCTTTTGTCCTATTAAAAATTTTCTAAACATAATTTCTAGAAGTAATGTTTCATAAGAATATTGGCAGCTTCCTCTCTGAGAAAGACACCTAACTGAGACTCACTATTTGTTGAAACTTTGGAACTACTATAGTTCCATTAGTTTGTTGCCATGGCATTCTGCTTTGTGTCATTGCCTGCAACCAAACTAAGATCGTTGATGGATTATTTTAATTCAGACTGTCCAGGGTGTAAATGATTGCTTTAGTAAAAGAAGGACTATTATTAAACACAACTTAATACCTTAGAGAGCCATTCCTCACAAAACATTTTTAATATTTTTTATAACTTTTAGGATTTTTAAAAGCAGTATGTTTTCCTAGGGAAAGGAGTTTTCTTTCTAACAAACCTGAGATATTTATCCATAGGACCTAAAATATCATGAATATATATTACAATACTGTAAATGTAAACTTTAAGCCTGTGTTACAATTCTGGTAATACAAAAAGTAGTCTATAAATAAGAAAAGGTAAATCTCATAGTATTAAACTTGCAAAATAAAACAAATAAAAGATTGACAAAAGCTTCCTAGTGAAATATATAGACCGAAGTTCTTCATATTTGGGAAGGTTCATACTCGTTTTATAGCAAGAGTTTACAAGTGTATAAAATTTAAGCAACTTTTGCCAAAGATGTTTTATATAGGAACACTCACAGTTAGAATAATTTCAGTGCAGTTGTTGTTTGTATCTGCCTTCTCTAGAAACTTAGATCTTTTCATGACCCAGAATCATGAATGTAAATCTGAATGACATACATTGAAATATACAGCTGTGGTCAAGTTACTTAGATCTGAACCAAGACAAAATTAACCTCTTCATTCAAACTAAAGAAAAAATTTTGTAATGCTGAACTGTATTTTTAATTTAGGTTTGCAGTGCCTTAATTCCAGTCAGATCTAGCCTGACTTCTATTGACAGTAATGCATTTTATCCTATCAGTCATCCATTTGTGGTGAATTTAGGGTACCCTAAATTCACACAGTCTCCTTTGTGAGCTGATGAGAACAAATACTGACGAGGCATTTCTGAGGCTCAAAATCTGAACCTGTGGAACTTGCACTAAAAGGCTCAGTTCTAGGAGCTGTGAGCCATTACTGCAATCTTTCTGTTGTCTGGTTACCAATGTGAGAAAGCAAGCCATACCATATTACTACTGAGAAAGAATTCTGAGTGTGTTTTTAGAAACAGTTCCACAATACTCACAAAAGTGGGATGCCTTGCACTCATTACCAATTATGTGTTCAAGGGGGGAAATTGCAGTAGAAAGATACAGTTTACAATGTGCGTTTAGTCATGACTAAGCTTGGTGAGCATTGCTTGTACTCTTTGAAGAGAATTAAAATTGAGGGAGGGAGGGAAAAGGGGAGGGAAGAGTTTTACACTATTTTTTTCTGGCAGGAGGTAGGTTACATGGGACTAATTAGACATTACCTTTTTTTTTTTTTTTCTTTTATATAATGGCAGTCCTTATCTCTCTGGATCATGAGCTTTTTCCATTTTTCCTTTTAAAACCTTGCATTTTTGGAATCCCATTGAGATCAGTCCAATTTCCTTCTTTAACATCTGTGAAAGATCATTAAGAGCTAATAAAGATTTGAAAAATGTGATTGAGCTAATATGAGACCATCAGTGAACTAGTTTGGACTCATTCAGACACAACGGATGTGAAGGACAGTCTCAGAAACACAGCTGGCAGTTAAAGGTTTTGCAAACATAGATTGCCTTATTTTGTTTGGCAGGAAAAAACACAGAGGTTTTGAAGTACAAAGCTGCTTTTTTGCTTTATACTGTTTGCCAGACCAGTTTCAGGGACATCATATGGGTGAGAATTGTGGAGACTTGGAGTGTTAGTGATAAGCTTTCAGGTAAAAGAAACTAGAATTACATGCTGACAGCAATCTGGTCTACATATGTAATGAGGGGAAATGTTTATGCTATTCTCTCACAATCATCCTTACAGGATTTGCAAAAGTCTCTTGCTCTTATTTTGTGTTGCATACCTATGTGGCTGTTGTCTTCATAGCGCATCTGTTGTCAGCCCTAATTCCTTTACCCAAGGGGAAATGCTTCTCCAGTGTTTCCTAGTGGGAGAAAAGACATCTCAAGCTCTGTCCCACTGAATGGAGACAGTCTGAATGTTTTACATACCATCTTTCTATACCTTTTTGGTTTTATTTTTCCTCAGAGGTCTCATTAGTTTATTAGTAACTGAGAAAGAGATTCTTACTAGTTTTGCCATATCAGTCTTGAGCAGAAAAGATCTTTTTCTGCTTTTTCTGATTACTGAAACCAATACTGTCATTAACATTAGGGCCAGTTAGTTACCTACGATTATAGCTGATAAGATGTAGGCATAATAGTGTATATGAAGCAACAGATTTATGGTGATTTATGTCACCTGTGATTCTGGCCTTTAAACTGTGCATGACTTTTGTTAACCTGTTGTGTACATGAAGATGGGAAAGTTGAGTCCATTCTGACAGACTGGTTTCTCTGTTTTCTGTGCACCATATTTTTCAGTCTCGGTTAACAGATGTTTATTTACACATATCACAGACTCAGACTGAACTAATTTTGGGGATTGCAGTTGAATTACTGGGGACTAGACTGTTATACATGGCAAAAGAAAGGACCCTTGCCTGTTCAATAATGTTTCTGGAGCCCTAAGGCTGCTGCCTCAGTTCATGATGTATTGTATTGCTAGTGTTTCAGCACTCTCAGGGGATTGCTGGTCCTACTATAAGGTCAGGAGTTAACTACTTGTATTTTAGCAGTGTACTGATATCAATATGGCTCCTATGGAAACCTTACTTGACGTCATTTTTGGATCTTTGCTACTGTAGCCAAGCTTTTGTAAAAGTCAATAAGTACATTAGATTGTTGTCTGTATTATTACTTGCCACTTCCTGCCAGCAATCTACCAATTCATTAGCAGAGAGTTTTGGAAATCTCACTTGATTATTTATGCAGTCAATAGCAAGGCTTGTCTGCATTCATAATTGTTTGGTTTTATGGCCTCTTCTTTAAACAAACATTGTCTATGGTAATGCGATGCCCTGATGGATGGGAAAGGTTTTGTCTGTGAATATCATTTAGATAATTAAAAATGACAGATGAAATCGCCTGCTGTCTTGACCTGTACTTTGTTCCCTCAGTGATGCTGAAGAGATGCTGATTGCTGTCAATCAAAACCCATTGGAGGTTTGTAAATTCTGGCTGCTGTGAACTCTGACCTCCAGTGTTGATCTGAAATAGATAATAACCTTGAAATTCTATTAGAATTTAAAAACTGTTTCACCAAAGGGGCATACTATATATTTTTTTCTCTAGAACATGGCTACTAACTGTCATTGTTTACTCCACAGAATCTCGGGAAAAAAAAGTAAATGTATCGTGTTTAATGAAACTTAATAGTGCAAATCTGAACAAAAATCTTATGAAATAAAATCACCTCTCCCTGTTGTTTCTGTTTCAAGGCTGTAATTTCTTTCTAGAAAAAATTCAATTTCATACTGCATAACCGTGTCCAAATAATGTTTTGGTTCCATTTATTGATTCTAAAGCTTATGGTGTTCTCCTGATTTAATGACGTATTCTGACTGTCCATCTATCTCTTTTTCTTGTTTCCTCTGTGATTAGTCTTTGAGACAACCTTTTTTTTTTTTTTTTTAACAGTATTTTTTTTCTTAAGAACCAATGGGAAAACAACACCAGCTAGAATATTAAAGATGCGAAACCCCAGGCAGAACTGCACAAAGTTCTGAACCAACAATTGCCTTGAAAGCTGGGTCAGGAGATCAGGTGCATAAAGGGCAGTCATCAGGAGATTTTTTTCCTTTCTTTTCATTACCTAGAAACTTCTGGGTTAATAACAAGTGGTACTGTTTGGTTTGGGATTTGGGGTTAGATTTGTTTTGGTTTGTTTTTGATGGAACAAGGGGTTAAAAGCATATTGAGATGATATTTTGGTATAATAAGGTGTTAATTTTAATTTTAGAATTACTGGGAATAGTAATTGGCAAACTTTGGGAAATTAAACATTTGGGTTTTACACAATTGTCTTAATAAGGAACACCGAATAAAAATGGAATAAGTGCTTTAGGATTTAGTCATTTTTATTTAGTCAGTACAACAGGAAATTATAATTAGGAGACTCCAGCTAGTTCTTAAGTACATGTTCTTAATGGGATGGATGTACTTACTCAATTTTGTACAGCAAGAGAGGCAACTAAACATGATCTTTGAGAAGGTAGTTGACAAAATTGCTTCCTTCATCTTTGGAACTTAATGTGAAATTACAATAGGGTTTGTTTAATAACTACGATTTTCTGTAACAGTCTTGGCTTGATGCAATAAAAATGATTTAGACATTTTTTCAAAGGTGAAGCAAGAAAAATCCCATTTAGATGTTGTGTCCAGAATGAACTGTAAAGGACACAACTTACATCCAGAAACCAATTTAGGTACAATTCTGATTTTGTTTTCAATGAGCATATCGTTTCTTCCCTGAACTGAAGCCAGTGAATATGTGACCATTTTAATTTTCTGACTTCCATTTGTTGAAAAAATGGATGGGGGAAGATAGTGTCTATATACATAAGAGACAAAATACTTCCAGCTTGGCTTGAGTAGATGTGTTTTTCAAGCTTTTCACATGTCTCTAATAAGGCGATTAAGTTTTTGTGCCTGAAAACCCTTTTGTTAGTCTTTGGGTTTTTTTTTAAGCAAAGATTGTGAATCGCAGCAAGCTGGTGAGTAGATTTGTTAACTGGACAATTGTGAACAATAGAAGCTGGGAGGGGCGTTCTTGCAACTTTCATTTTCTGAAGTGTTCAAGGTGTTCCTTTAATTAATTATTTTTTTTTCTTTTTTAAGCTCTTGTGTAGAAAGATCTCTTTTTAACTTTGATTAAATAGATTCTTTGGATATGGTTACAGTTTTTTTTGTTAACAATCTTAGCGGTAATATAGGATTAGTTGAAAATAAATTTAAAAAAAAACATAAGAGAGAAGGTGAGACTTGGTGAATGGAAAATAGTTTATTTCAAGAAATCTTAAGCACTGTTGTACCCTGAATTTAGATACATTGGAAGTAAGGTTTGGATTTATTAGCATACTCCTAGAAGAGATACCTCTTTGCAAGTAAGTTTATTTTACCAGTTGGATCCTGGCTATGATTTATAATATCTGTTTGTCTATAAACACGCCTGTGGTTTAAATAAGTGCTGATTTTGTAAGATTTGTGGTAAAGGTGTAGTGGAGTAAATCTGTAAAATATTACAAGTAATTTGCCACTGAATGTACCCCATCCATTTTTTGGAAATGGGATTTTATTGCTGAAGTGTCATTCCTAGACATAGCAAAAAAATGTTGGCTGTTGATTTTGATGTGATTAAGGTGGTCTAAAATTACTGAATCTGATTTAAAGTGCATAGACTGAGCATCTATGAGTCTAAAGCGAGATTTCTTTTAATTCAAAAGGGCTCCCGAGGTTATTATTTTGCTACAATATGAAAATGAATTGTGACAATACAGACCTGATTACAAGCTTCCCAGGCTGTCCCACTGTGACAATTAGCTCCCAGTTGTTAAACCATTTGTTTATTAGAACATTAAGAGCTGGTGCTCTCTTGACTTGCAACTGGAAATGGATTACTACCAATGTTGGTTATGAACACAAAGGACTCTGAATGAAGTGTTATATTGGAAAAGAATAACCACACATTTCAGGCTAATTTAATTGAGTCACCTCTAGTATACTCTGAGAGAGTTATTAAAAAGACATCTGTAACAAGTGGTTCACTTAGTCTAATAGAAATTTGTTTTGAATGTTTATAAAACTTCAAGCAATTCTCTAGAGACCATGAAGTAGTAGGCAACATAATAAAATGATCCAGGAATTAAAAAGGTGTTTGCTAACTCTCTATGACTTTTAGAACATGCACAGTTAAATCACACTCTATGCCGCTGAGAAAGTAATACAGGTATTCCATGCATAGGTGTCCACATCCATATCTGCTTGGTTAAGCTGCAGCTACAGCTTGTGGGAGTGTTTTAATATAAAGTATCCCTGGGATAATTAATCACATAGGCACTTCTTATGAATAAAATGAAAACATGCTAGCTTCTACAAGACAGTATTTTGCTGGGAAACAATTATCAATCTTGGGGAAGGAATTCTGTTCAGAAAAAGGCAATGCTCCCTTTTTATGTACCTGTGATTTCATAACTTTAAGAAAGAGTAGTATACAGAACCACTTCACTTTGTTGATGAACTGCTGATAACTGAAAAGGTTTCCAAGACATGGTAACAGGCATTTAAAAAGATACATTATTGTTTTCATAATTTTTTTAAACAATTATATGTTATTACACTATAGATTAAGGAATAAAATGCAAAAATAAGGTTATAAAGTACTTTAGCAGGATCTACATCCTTTAGGGGAATAGCCTTTGCTACGGGAAGGGATGGTGGGTAAAAAGAGCAAGATCATATTTGCTCTTAAATGCAACATTAGTATGGTTATAAAGAGATAGATCTGAAACTTCATGAAGCTAGAAATACTTGTGTATGTGTGTCATTGCCATCTTTGCTGCTTGGTGATGAATGCATCAAAAGACTAGGTATAAATAATATTTCAGGGTATATTAGACAAAAGCTTACTTTATGTCCACTGTATTTTTATCCACTGTTTTTTTACTTAAACAAAACACCAAACACACAATAAAGTAAGCATGCAGTGGAAATGTTCCTAAATATGTTTTCTTTTTAGGAGCATTCAAAACCCCATGTGAAAGCTGCAGTGTATTTTATTACTTGCACATTCTTTGTTTTCTTCTTGAAGTCCGTGAGAAAGTAGCAATCGTTAAAATTGTTGTTTCTGTTCATGGTATGCATACAGACAGTGTGCTAGGCACTGTACATAAAAATTTAAAGAAAAATACACTATCTCTTTGGAGGAACTGAATTCATATTCGCTTAAATGAAGAATTAATAGCTTACAGTACCTGAGATATAAGGGTTGCTGGTTGATTCTAAGCTGGTGTATTGTGAATTTATTTCATAATTTAGGCCCTGGAAAATGCAACAACACAATGCATCACTGATACAAGAGTGATAGATTTAGAAAATGTTTAGTGTGAGTATTCCGCCTAGACCAGTAGGAACACCCGCTTCTATTATTCAATCACTGATAAAATGGTAAATAGCTTATGTCAGTCATGCAGCTCGCATAAAACTACATACTTTGCCTGTAGGTTTGGCCTTTTTTTTCTTTTTTTTTTTCTTTTTTTTTACTTCTACATGTTTTGTATTCAATTTATTTCTTTGTTAACTGACACCTTAGAACTATAGGATCATAAATGGACACTGACATTATTTTTTATCTTTATTCATGTTATCTGGTCTTGCAAATGCAGCTCTGCATGTCATACCTGGAAAAGAAAAAAGCATGGTAAAGCTATAAACTGTTGCTTTTTAAGTCCCTGTGGTCTATTTGGTCCCACTTTTTTTTTTAACTAATAAGCTGCTGTGCTCCCCTTCAAACCTGTCAGAATGGGAACTTCAGTGTTTGCATCTTCCCACATACTTCTTGCTCCCAATTTGACTAGCTGTTTTACAAATAGGAGAAATAACAACACTACAACATGCTTCTTATTCTATGACGTAATGATAATCATTATTGAGTGCACTACCCAAAATGATATTCAACAGGGAAAAGATGACTTCATTTGCACTTGGAGAATAAACTCTTTCAGTGACAGATTTTAGACAAGGTAGTTGTAAAGACTAGAGCCTCTTAAAATTTGGGAACTTTTCACAAAACAGTTTCTTTCTAGGTTTTGTAGGTCTTTTCTGGGCCCATTGTAATACTGATCTCTCAGAATTGCAAGGGTATTTCATTTCAGCTGAGTGGTATTTAATAATTAAATTATCCCTAGGTGCTACTAGATAATTCCCATGATGGCTGGTGGACGACAGGGTGACCATGAGCCGACACTGTGCCCTTGTGGCCAAGAAGGCCAATGGCATCCTGGGGTGTATTAGAAGGGGGGTGGTTAGTAGGTCGAGAGAGGTCCTCCTTCCCCTCTACTCTGCCCTGGTGAGACCTCATCTGGAATATTGTGTCCAGTTCTGGGCCCCTCAGTTTAAAAAGGACAGGGACCTGCTGGAGAGAGTCCAGCGCAGGGCAACTAAGATGATTAAGGGAGTGGAGCATCTCCCTTATGAGGAAAGACTGAGGGAGCTGGGTCTCTATAGTTTGGAGAAGAGGAGATTAAGGGGTGACCTTATTAGTGTATATAAATATATAAAGGGGGAGTGTCACGAGGATGGAGCCAGGCTCTTCTCAGTGGCAAACAATGAAAGGACAAGGGGTAATGGGTACAAATTGGAGCACAAGAGGTTCCACTTAAACCTGAGAAGAAACTTCTTCTCAGTGAGGGTGACGGAACACTGGAACAGACTGCCCAGGGAGGTTGTGGAATCTCCTTCTTTGGAGACATTCAAAACCCGCCTGGACACGTTCCTGTGTAACCTTATCTAGGTGTTCCTGCTCCGGCAGGGGGATTGGACTAGATGATCTTTTGAGGTCCCTTCCAATCTCTAACATACTGTGATACTGTGATGGCTGGCTGCCATAGTGTGTGCCATGTCTGGCAATATCATATCATACTGAATTTTTTGAAGGAAACAATGGGAGCAGTGCCTCTAAGACAGACCCTGACTCGAGTGCTTTCAATACCTGCTTGTAATACCTGAATAGTAAATACTTGCCACTGCCGGTACTTAGAACGCCTAAAACTTCTTGTTATAGGACTTGCTTCAGTACTGCTGTTGTTTGAAAGACACAGTGAATATTCTTTAGCAGGGCTTAAACCCCATGGCTGAAGAAGTCTTTCCCCCACCACTCCCCCTACTGAATTTCCATTCTCTTTGTCCAAAATAGTTATTTTTGTAGGAAAAAATGGTCCATTACCTTGTAACCTGTGCTGCCGGCAATTATGTGGTAGGCTGTCGAAATACTGATCTATAAATTCTGAGTAGACCTGGTGGAGAGCAGTACCCAAGTTTCATCAAGTATTTGTCACTATTCTGTTACAGAACAATTCAAAATATTTATCAGTGCTCATTCGAACAAAAGACTAAGGCTGTAACGCCATTAAATCAACAGCATCAACTGAACATGCTACACCGGGAACCCTGACAACAGACAGCCCATCTGGGTAACGGACAAATGAAGTGCAAGTAGAAGTAGACCATAGGCAACAGCTTTCGTTCTGCTCTTCCCTAGAGCAGCAGCTATCTCCTCTTGCCAGCAATGTAGTTAATCCTTCAGCTCAAGACATTCTCCCAAGTTCAAGTGTTGGGATTTCAACCCTTTTGGCATGCAGACTTAACTTGCATGTTATCACATGCAATTGAATTTGCTTTACTTTTTTTCCTGATAAAAAAAAAGGCCAGCAATCTTAAAACTACTATTAAAAGAATAGTAAATGAGTTAGAAAGTCAGTTACCATCAGCTGAACCAATATTTGATACATGGTTTTCCGCACAACCTTAATTTGTTCCTCTTACAGTTATGTTTTATGATAAGGTCATCAGCCACATGATCACACACTTTTGTACTCGAGTTCTTGGCATTATTCAATATGCACAAAAGTCAAGGTCCTGAAGGCTGTGTAGAAAGTAACACATTTAGGGGATTTTTTTTTAATTATTATTATTATTCATTATTAGTAATGGAATTACATAGAAGGAAAAAAAAAGGATGGAGTTTCAGTAAGAAAAAGATTGGTCTTATGAATGACAAAAGTTCACATGGCACCAGAGACCCAAGTTTGATCCACATGTCTGCCAAATTTTTATACAATGCTGAGTTATTTAAACTGAAATCTTGGCAGGAGTCCACTAATTGTGCATTCCTTAATTCCTTGACATCAGTTCAAAGTCGCAGAGGTAGGTGTGGAAGAGATCAGAGTGTACACAGCTGCATTGTATGAGAGTTTATCCTAGGGAGTGCTGGTTAGTAGGACACTGCACTCAACTCTCTAGACCTAACACTTAGAAGTAATGCAGTTCTGTGTTCCAGTGCTGGCTGTGCTACCTATTAGCTTTTTGACCTCTGGGAAGTCTCTTTGTCTTGATTTCCCCACCTGTAAAATGAAGATAATAACACTCTCATCTCATAGTGGAGGTGAATTTATTAATGTTTACGAGGCATGAAGATTCTGTGGTGATGAGCACTCTAGAAACACCATGAGGAAATAAACAATTCTGCATTCACTGCAGGCATTTGATGGTGTGCAGTAAATAAAACAGGGACCAGTAATAGCATGTTAAGGATAGAAATATTGAAGAGCTGTCTCTTTCTCTGAGAAGTATTTATCTTGGGCTTCAAGCAAGGCAGGGGGCTGCTGTGGAAAAATTGCTATATGGTCCTTTAATTAAAATTTGTGTCATTATGATTATGTATGGGGGGAGGGGAAAGGTCAACTTTTCCCAAGCGACGTTAATTCTGGCATTTTGTAGCTTTTGGGGACTTGAATTTCTCACTTAAATAGTATTTTTTAATTCTTTTGTTGAGTCTAATGACTCTCAATGCATACAGGAGAGAAGGAAACAGACTAGCTCTAACCCATACGAATGTTAATATGGTCCACGCTTCATAAGGAAGAACAAGCAGACCTGAAGGTGACTGTAGCTGGAGATAAGTTATACCATAGACATAGACACAGGGAAGCACAGTGGCTACTCAGTTTTGTGATTATATTTTTAAACAAACAAACAAAAACCCTAATTTATGATTCTTGGTTTCTTAGAGTGCATGTGATAGTCAGCGTACAACCAGCACCCTCAACATTTTTGTCCCAGCCTTTTCTTGCAGTTGCGTTTCATCCTTCTGTCTTTAAATCAATAACACACTATATTTCATTCTCTCAAACCATACCTCCTTCCTGCATTTGCTGTAGCCTAGTCTTCAGAGGCTGATTGGAAATCAGCTCAATCTGAAATCAGGAAGGGTTGAGTCATAGTTCACTTGGTTCCAGCTACAAATGTCACTCGGCGATCACTTTTCCTGTCTTAGTGGTAGAAAATGAAATATGTAGAAACTCACCTCACTTCCAGGTGCTTGTAGAGTTGAGATAGGAAAAAAATTGCTGTGTTTCCTGCCTGCCCCTGGCAGAGATTTACAGCTCAAAATGTAATTGCAATAAATTGCGCCTTTAGTTTTTCTAAAAAATTTAATTCAGGGAGTTTGGGTCAGCGATATATTTGCATTATGTTGTGTGTCTGCAGTGATTTTTGGCATACAAAAAAAAATGCATCCATGAGTGCTGATACTGAACATTTATGTGTCTTCTGCTTATTAAGCATTTAGTTGATGAGGAAGAGTTGCCTAGTCTTTATTCAGTAGTGGCTGTCAGAATCACAAATGAGTAAATCCCAAACTAGAGGAGGAAACACATAATAAGTGAAGAAACTCTTTCCAGGTCCACTCTATGAAAATGGAATTTGGTATATATTGATCTAAACCCCATGTTTATAACTGCCCGGAACAGAGCAAGTGACTGTATTTTGTCATACTCTTATTTATCTCTTTGTCAGTGTTTCATGATTTTGGTAATCATACTTGAACTGAATCAGCTGGAATGAAAAGGGGTTTTAATTGTAGTTTAGTATAGCTCTAGCAACAGAAGTGTAGTCCTGTCTGAAGTTCTGCAAGTGAAGTATCATTCTGATGTTGCTTTTACTTGCTAATGGCTGTTTTGTTATGAGGGAGCAGGGATGACTTGTTAAATCATCTTCTGGAAGAGTAGTTACAAAAGCCCTGCTAGAACTTACCTGCCATTGTCATGGCCATTGTTGTTTTAGCCTAGTAAAAGTCACACACAATATGGATAAGGGTATGAGAATACTACTCTGCTCTTTCTTATTACTATAGAGGCTATCAGCAGAAATGTGGCTGTAGGTAGTCACTTGGGAATATGATGTTCTAGGTTTCAAACATATACAAGTGCATATTAAATTTTTTTTAATGATTTTTAGTCAAGCTTTGTAATAAAGTCATAGCTCTTGTATTACCTACCGTATTTGGGGTAACCTGACTCTGTCTAACTTAATTTTTCAAGCACTTCTTCTGAAGTGTGTTTTCAACTCTTAACACGATCTAGACCTTAGATTATATACTTACGTTGGTAGTCTATGAGTGGAACTCTACCCCCTGCAGCTTCCCTGCTGGAGCTAACTGCAAAGACTAAAGCAGATTCTGAAAATAATAATGGGAATGAAATCATATTATGCAGAGACTTGCCACTTTTTGCAGGTTCAACCATTTGTGTTGCTAGCCCCAAGTATCTTAAATATCATAATAACTGATGATCCCATATTGTTGGCAGCATTGGTTACTGTCTTTAGAAGCCAAAATACTGAAGCCAGAACACTGAAAGTGAGTGAGTGCGAACATCAACCACTTGATTACAAATGCGCTTAGCCATGTAAGATATATTGAGGATCAAACACCTTAGGACAAAAACTCTTAATAATTTAATCACTGTTCCTGATTCTGCTGTCTGCCTGTTAATTGCTGCGCTGTCTGACCAAAAGGCCACCCTGTGCTCCTGTAACAGTCTTACCTCGTAGAACAAAATCAGAACCATTAGACAATCTTCTAAAAGTAGAACTCATTTCATGATATACGAAAGACATGCTTATATTCTCTGGCAAACCATAAGTAATGACAGTAGTCTCCAAAATGTATTCCCCTTGATAAGAACATCATGTGCTGCACAGTTTCATGAGCTGTGCCTTACCTTTGGCCTGTGGAATGCATGTGAAACGCTTCAGAAATAATATCCAAACTGATGTATCTGTTCCTTTTAACAGTTTGTAACTGTTATGAAAGGACACAATCCCGTACGCTAGCTGTAGAAGCCTCTAAATTGCAAGCAAATAGAATCCACTGAAAAATGTCCTAAAACCGAACTTGAACAGCTTGACACTAACTGCATCTGTGGTTCCTTGAACTCTCTTATTTCTGTCAACTCCTTTCTGATATTTAGAATCCTATTTGAAATCAGATGGGACTTCATTCTCAAAGTCCAGATCATCAGTTAAAGAGCACATTTGAATCCTCTGTTTTATCCTCTGCCAAGATCATTTCAATTTCCCTGAGGCATGCATCAAATGCGGTTATCTAAGTAATAGGAGATGAGATCATGTCATTCCTCATCTCAGGTTTCTAGACAACACCCACACTCTGGGACAGCAAAAGCTCACTATAGCGAAACCTTCAACCAAATATTTACACAGAATGTTTACATACGCATGGGAGCTTTGACGCTGCACGGGTATTCTCCTATCCAGGGAATCACCTTGTTTTTATAAGCTGACACTATTTACATGACTCTCAAGTCAGCTCAAATTCCTGATACTTCAGTGTTTGCTTGAAACATTTCACAAAGGGTTGTGATTCTCCCCATCTTTACATTACTTCACTTACTGCTCTGTGACACTATGCACAGAGAGAGTTTATACACAGAGAAATCATTACCTCTGCTTCTGTAAATTTCTTGGATCAGGCTGTCTATTTGTCAGATGCTACAATGACAGTTGTCTCTGAATTATCGATAACCTGATGTTCTCAGATGAGTATGGGAGGGCATCCCCTCTCTGTGTACTCAGCTGAGTTTAGATGAGCACACTATTACACATATGCTTTATGTAAATAAAATGAAAATGTTAGGTCTCAAAACCAGAACTGAATCATAATCCTGTACTATTAGAAATGAGTCTAGGGAATTTATTTAGCAATGGCTCTTAACAAATCCATTTAAGCTGAGGTACAAGTGTATTTGCCATTGTTGGTACTGTATTTAATCTTTAATCTGTTTTCTAATTCAAAGGGACCTCTATGTTCATCTGATCTAAAACAATCCCCCCAAGTCAGTAGCTAAATCTCATATATTTCTTCATGAAATCATTATTTTAGATTTGCACTTTAGAAGTCTGTTTTCAATACATGCCAAAAATAAGAACCGTCAAGATGTCTTGTAGTTTTTATGCAGGACTGAGGGTGGGTTTTGTTGTGTTTGCTGTTGCCTGTAAATTTTGTGATTGATGGTGTTTCAGCTCAATATATACATGTTTCTGTTACATGTCAATTTTGGATATAAACTTGTTCTAAAAAGTGAAAAAGATGGAGGGAAAGGTTTATGTGCCTGTTTGGTCATATTCATTTAGTGTTTGGAAGGTTTAATCACATCAGAATGAGACTTCCCATGTCCTCAGCCCTGTACTATTCACAAAGCTCAATTGCCCATAGCTTTGCTTGTTATGCTTTGTGGCAAGGCAGGTAATTCGCGACAGGTATTTCTGAATTTATGCTTAGTATTTTTTTGAGCTCTGACTTGGCTGACTGTCTCTGCTTAGGTAGACTTTTGTTTAATCAGAAAATAAGTTGATATTTCTGCAACTGAAAAATAGCTTGTGGTAATTTCTGTGGGGAGTTTTCCATCCTTTGTGAGTCTTTTTCATTTGCCACATTGCTGGCACATATGGGATTCTGTTGTTTGTATTCACACCCCTGTAAAATGGTCAGCCAATGTCAATTCCAAGGCATTGGGTGCTGCATTTTCCTCACCTGCAGCTGCTTTCCTGAGTTTTAGGAGCCTTCCAGCATAGAGCTGCTCTTCTGGGGGCTCTCAGCTGAGCACACATCCACTAAGGCTTATTCTTGAAATGATGGTTTGTCACTCAGAGTTGACATAGCTCTCTGAAACTTCCCTGTACTTTAAATGTTGCCTTACTACCTCCTTTGGCTCTGGATGAAAGGTGAGTGTTAAAAAACTTTTCTGGCTGATCCTGACATTTTGCAGTTTCAAATACTGGGGTGTCTTTGCTACCTTTAGTGCTCAGCAGTTTCTCTGATAAAGGACTTACCCTTGAATTTTTATCTTTTCTCCTCCAACATATCTTAAGAGTGGCTTCTACCCAATGCCATGATGTGGTGATGATGTAATGACAGCATGATGTCAAGTTTGGCTCAGATGCCATTGGAGGCTCTTTGCCTTGGATTTTCTGATCCCATCAAGACCTCTTGGCTTTCAGAAATGCTTAGCCAATAGAAAATATTAGAAGCAGGTAGGCCAATCTGAATGTGGTTCTGTATGCTCAACCTAACCATAAAATCCAAAGATCTGGCTAATTTTTGTTTTAAATTGTGAAGAAAAGTGAAC
The DNA here is from genome assembly GCF_033783945.1 of Neopsephotus bourkii. NCBI lineage: Eukaryota > Metazoa > Chordata > Aves > Psittaciformes > Psittacidae > Neopsephotus > Neopsephotus bourkii. The sequence goes on along the minus strand of NW_026901866.1, from coordinate 860,633 downwards.
ACACAATGTTCAAAGTGTAAAAATAGAGAATTTCTGTAGGTATTTAAAAATTGTACAGATTATACTGAAAAGTATTTTGTACTGAATCCATGTGAAACTAGTATAAACTACAGAAGAATTATATTTAGTTACTCCAAAGGAAGCTGATCTGTACATTCTTGAAAGGGTATAGAAAATTAAAAAAAAAAAAAAAAAAACACAAAATAACCCAAATAAAAACCTGAACAAGAATGAAAAAGTAGACAGAAGGACAGGAGACTGATGAGAAGGAACTTAAGAATATCTGTGAATTGGTAATTAATGTAAAAGTGATTTAAATTTTTCAATGCTCATTGCCCTTCTCAGTGAGTAATATAAATCATGCAGATGAAAAAAAATCCAAAGACTCTTACAGGGTTACATTATTGAAATTTCTTTACAGCTCTTCAGAAGAAGAGTGTAAGATTTCTAATACGCAATACTTAACTGATTGAGGAGTTTGAGAAGTATTGTACTCTGTCAGACAGTAAGTGCAACCTCTCCTGTCGTACGGAAGAATGAAATATTAGAGCTGCTCTCAGCTTAGCTTGAACTGCTGAGCATTCCCTTCAGAAAAGAACATGTTTGATGGTGATACAAGAGCCCATTGCAAGGAGTCATGGAAATGTGGGGTGCAGCGGATTTAAAAATGTAGCCTCTTGTAGTGCACTGAAAGATGAAGCGGCATGCTTCTGCACTCTAGATCTGAGTGAGATGCAATACAAAATCCACCACTGCTAAAAAAAGCCAACAACAGAACAAAACAACTTAGATAACATCAAATAGCTTAAAGTGCTTTGTTATCTGGTTCATATGTTAATTGACTGGAGAACAGATCAAGTTGTGAGGTGCAAGTTCCTCTTTCTGCTACTGTTGCAGACAAGCATCAATACAGACAGACAAGTTTTTAAAAAAGGCAATAGCATGTTCATGCATATTCATTAACTTATTAACCCATTACGGGTTCTGTTTGTTTCAGAAGACTTTGCAAGTCTAAGCGGTTAAAAAATGGTAATAAGACATACATTCCTGTGAACTTTTTTTCTTTTTTTTTAATTATAACAAATGTGACCAAACTCATGTAGATCTCCCATCTGTACTTGCTATGGAGTATTGGGATGCAGCCCTAAATGTTGCAGAAACTGTTTTCTTTTTATACTGTGATATTGCATTGCTTGTCTGCACATGGATATGTTTCATGCTAATTGCTCCTGATTGTCTCCACGTGTGAACACTTTTATTCTGGAACACGACTGGGTTGAAACCCAATTTTTATGTCTTAGAGGAATGAAATCCCCTTGATGAAAAATAACAGTGCCCAAGCATACAATTAATTGGGAACAGCTACTGAACTGTAGAAGGACAAACTAAGTCTGAAAAGCCTATAAACTCACATTAAAATTGTACAGAAGGACACAGCTGTTTATGTCCTGGAGAATAAAGGCACAGGCCATTTAGTTGACAGAAGTTATACAACATGTGACCAAGGAAAGGGTAAACCCATTCGATTTGTCCAAACATATTCAAGAAGGAGCTGAAGCAAGGGATTGTCTGGCACAGGAGAAACCCTAAATGACATTAGTTTGCCTCTATCCTTTCCAGTACTTTGAGTCTTGATTATCTTATGCTGCATGGCCAACATCATGAAAACAGAGTTCTTAGAGTATTCTCAGTTTCACTTTACTTTTAATTGAGTGCAGTTCTTAGTCATTAGGTGAAGATCTGTTTAATTTTTACTTCTTTCTACCTCCTCAGCTTTTCTGTCAGTTTAAATACAGCTTTTCCTTTTAGCTATCTTTGCCCAAAAGTGAAAACTACTTTCTTTGTTTCTAGTTCTGTTTTGGTCTTTCTCTTGAATAGAATTCACGAGTGGTTTGTGTGATACCTGGAAGGAAAAAAGAAAGAATGCAAGGGCATTTCTGTAACTAGGAAATATGAAAGTGATTGTTCCTGTCTCCTCTACATGGGAGAAAAAGGCTGCTTCTGTTAAGGATTGGATATAGTTTTATGGCTCTGGGTAGTATAATCTTGTGCAATTACCTCAGTGTGGTTCAGAAAAATAACTCTAAATATGGCCATGTAGGGTTCCATGGCTGTTTCTCATTTATTTTGTTGAAACTTTTTTCCTTCTTAAGTTAAATAAAAGTTTTTCAGCCCAGCTAAAACACAGAATATGTGGGTCAAGGTATTACCGGTCTCAGTTCTATATTGACAAGGAATCATATATTTTACTTCTGAAAATAATGCCAGTATTCTGCTAAAAATAGGCCAGAGTGCTTTTTTTTTTTCCTCCTTATCCTTTTTTCCTCCTTATCCTTTTCTCTCGCCCCAGCTTTGGGATCTGCAGTGCTAACAGGAAAAAAAGTTGTGACAGGGCACTCACAGTTTCTGATTCATAAAGTTAAGCTTATGCTTCAGCATATGTGATGTCCCTCCAGCTCATGGATCAGGATTCAGGAATTTGCATTGTTCTTTTTTGGCTTCATATCAGAATTCTTGTGTTTCCTAAGCAAATAATTCAGTTTCTGGCTGCATCAGTTTAGTATATGTACTTTGTGAAGGTGAAGAGCTTTTGTAACATGTGCAAATGAAAGGCAGTGAGATGCTATCACTTTGGATTTGGTATAAAATCTGACCAAGATTAGAAAATCCAGTGATTGAACCACTGATGGTAAAACTGTAAGAGAGAACTCCCCTTACAGCTTACACCTCTGGATCTGCTAGAGTGTAAAATTTTAAAGAAGAAAAATAGTAGGCCTCTAAATGAAAACCGCTGAATGTGAAGGTTAATTCTGGATATTGGAACTTGCTAGTTTTCCACGGACCTAGAACAGAAACAGACAAACAGGAGCAGCAATGAGTGCTAACCATCTTTTCCTAACTAATAAGAAGGGTGATCTGCCACCAGATCTTTTATTTGCTCGCAAAATTCCTGGTAGCTGTTTGTGTCATAGAAGACTGCTCATGGGAAACTGTTGTCAGTACTATCTGTTGCCCATTATTTCACTTTGATTCCTGATATAACTTGTTTGCTAGCTTTCTTTCAATAGAAAAAGTTCCACTGAAGTAAATGGAAATTTTGCCTTTGACATTTCACAATTGGTTTGGTTTTGGTATTTTTCCTGGAGGGGAATGGTTTGGGTTTTTGTATTGCTGAGGGCAAATATTTTTCATAATGGGACTTATTTGATTGTTAATCCTTAAGTGAAATTAATTTGGCTAAATAAGTTATTATGAAATAATGTAATTATAAGTTTCATGGGATATCTGTTATGGGACTCCACGGATAAATTTTATATTTGCTGTCTTATAAAAATAACAGTCTGGAAACCTTTCTGTGTATAAAATATGTGTTTCAAAATATATGTACTCTTAGAGAAACAATTTATCGCTTTAAAGCTAAGACTATCATAAACTTATATCTGCTTTTAAACAGACTGTGCATATCTCAGATTGAAAGCCTTTGGTTTCTCCTTACAGTGTGAATTTCCATGCTATGTGTGTTTCTAGCAGAATCCTTACTGTATGTTAAACAGAAAATTTTTTGATAAAGAAACGTCATTAGGAGCACCCCAGAATCATTTAAAACATTGGGCTTCAAAAATGTTAAATACATTTCAGTGTGAACTTCTGTATGGTAAGAAACTCATCTTTAAAATGTTCATATTTATCAACGTTACCAGAAAAACATGGCTGGATGTGCATATTCCAACATATTTGTTTTCTTGCTATTAAACTAAACTGACATTCCGAAAGGACATTCTCAAAGCAACTTCTTCAGATGCTGCTAAGTTGTATTTATAATTAGTTCCTAATTTAGCTGTGCAGGCAGAAGGGAGGAGGGGATCTTATGCTTTGCCAGATATGTATTTTTTTTCCCTTTTAAATGTAATTATAGGAGGGGTTTTGCATTTAGACCATCCTAACAGATATCCTCTCCTCAGCTACCAGTGTGTAGTTACTGCATTTATGCATTCAACTTCTTAGTCAAGTGATGCTATTTTTTTTTCTGCTGCTGCCTTACAGCCACTAATAATAACACATGAGGACAGTCAGACAAAATGAAGACAAATGCTGCTTGTCGCAGCAGAATCATAATGTCTCCAGACTCAGTAAAGACAGTCTAACTGTATGAGGATGCTCCTTATAGCTTATTTAGGCCTGTGGTTTTTCCCTGTGGTTTTTTTTTCTTTTTCATCTATTTTTTTTTTTTCTTTCCCAAAAGCACAAACGTTGTGCAGAAATACATTAAGGCAACATATGGGCACGTAAGTTAGCCAAAACAATGTGGAGCCATGGAGAATAGAGATTGCAATGTGCAGATGGATATTGTAAAAAATTAATGAGTGGCATAACAGATATAAAAGGTAAATTTTAGTCATAGTTCAAGTAGAAAGCATAGAAAATAGTTAAGAATAGGGTTTTACAAGATTTTTAAATCACTTGATATACAATATTGAGAATATTGTACAGATATGTTTTTTCCATTATCTGATAATCATGTTTCATCACAGCAATAATTATGTCTATGTAGATATATGTCATCAGAAGTAGATTGCTGATAAACAATAGCACTTTTCTTCTACTTGATGTAAACCCAACAGTATTAAATATCCATATTATTTCCAGTTCAATATTACAAAATGTCAGTCATTGTGACAAGCCTGGCAAGAGCAGTGCATTGAACAGCCCTCTGTCTAGTGAAGTGCTGGTTTAGACAATCGTACTTCCATGTTACATTATTTTGTTGGTAAAATCAGACTCTGTATAGAAAAAGAGCAAATAGTGCTTCTCTCCTCTAAATTCACTTCTTCATAACAAAATTGAACAGCTTCCGGGAAAAAATGGGAATCACTCTTGCAATGGGCAACATGAACTGCTTACCTGCAACTAAAATCTGATTTTTCTTGGATGTAATTGAGTAATTGATTTTTTTTTTTGTTCCCTTCTCTTATTATCCTATATTTTTGTACTTTTCCTAAAGCTAGGAGTCCATTTTCTTCTTTATTAAAAAAAAAAACAACAAACTTACAAATTTGGCGTGGGTACTTTCTTGAATACATTAAATGGCTATGTGTTGATACTGATACATCTTTGACCTTCATTCCTACACTACCCAATCTCACTGTAAAATTATGATAGTTGCTAGTTTTAATAGGGGCAAAAATGGGAGAGAGAATCCAGAAAGACAGGGAAACTGAGCATTGCATTGAATCTGCTGTAGGTGACAGTAGTCATCAAGAACTGGGGGGAGAGGGGACAAGAATATGTCAAAGGTAAATGTCCAGTTATTTCTTTGCTTGTTTAATTAGAAGCTTTGCTGCTTGCATATCATTAAAGGCAATGAAGAGACTACTAGAACAAAAAAGGCAACTGATTCAAAGATGCTTTTCTGGATATTTTGGTTAGTAGTTTTATGCTGTCAGTTCAACCTCTGCTAGAGAAGTGAAATGTGCAGACCATATTAGTCAAAAGTTTGCTTAAATCAAAGGTGTCTTTCTTTTATGTGGATACAAGGTTTAAAATCATAGATCACAGTTTTTCTTTCCACAGAACTACACCAGAGAGGGAAAAAAAAAAAAAAAAAAAAGGAGATGAGAGGAAATGGAATTGCACATTTGTGTATCTTTTATCTATGCAAAATTTGTACGAAAATAAGAAAAGTATTGCTTGGAATCATATACCAATAGCCAACTATTTCAACAATGGTCTTGTTAAGTTTAACAGGACTGCTCCTTAAAATTTCTTGAGAAGGCCATCTCTTCTCAACGATCTTAAGCAGAAATGTTTATTTCAGAAATGACTTTTCTTTAGAGGTTTGTGAAACGTTCAACTGTTCCATTTCTTGTGGATTTTATTACAACTTCATTAGTGGAGGACACTTTCAAAGAGATATTTGAAGTAAAGATGGAAGATGGCTTTGTGGGTGTTCAGAGGAGATGTTTTGCATGAAGTGCAACAAGTAAAATTGTACAGAGTTTTACCTGGATAATTTTGATTAATCAAAAGTGCTATGATTTGTGGGACAGGAGCAGAAGATCAATATTCCTATATGAAGTAAGGGAACAAATATGGAAGATAATACCTTGAAAAGTACCTTGTACTCAATTTAGTAAGAAAAGGGTAATGAAGAGAAAGTGGCAGTAATCATGACATTAGAGAGTACTGATGCAGGAAATGTATAATTTTAATACAATTTTTGAGTAAATAGACAAGGTAGATGCTGTCTATGGGACAGTAAAAGAAGGGATGACAGAAGTTGAGACACATGGCAATGAAAGCTTTCACAAAGTTCTGCTGGAGTAGATGAGGAAGAAAGGAAAGATAACAGAAATGTTATGCAGGGAGACTTGGCAATGTTATGCCCAGATTAGAAGTGAGGAAATGATCCAAATATTTCCATTAAAACTGTTTGTGTATCTGCTTCTGTTGCAGAAATAATTTTGAAGCAGTTAGCCAGTTGTTTGTGTCAAGAAGAGGTAACTGTCCCTTCCTAAAGCACCGTTTGAATTTCAAGGGACTTTTCCCAAACCAAATGTCAGAAATGTTCTATGGTGCCAGAAAAGAACAGAAAAATAAAAGAAAATTTGCATATTCAGGTGAATATTTAAAGGGAAAAAGGCTTTTCAAAATAGGAACACTAATGTTGAATTTGGAATATTAAGAAAATTATATTCATTCAAATAAAAAACCTAAGCGTGCTTCAAATACAGATGTCAAACACAATCTTGCCAAAACTGAGAACCATAAAAAATGGGGTACCTGAAAAATTGAAAGATATGTCTTTATTTTAAAGCCCATGCCTTTATTTTTATTGCTGTACATAGTAATAGACAACTTTTGCTATGACAGTAAGATACAGAACTAATGATTTGCCAATACTCTGATGTCTACAGTGGCATAACTTTGGAGGTGGGACTAAAACCTGTTTGCTAGCTATTTTAAGATGAGACAGTTCAGGAGGTGTTAGCAATTCACCTCCTAGCTCTATGTCAAGATTCTCCCTGTAAATTAAATTATTAATTGGCATGTATGTCTGTTTATTTAATGAGGAGCGTGACAGCCTTTACTGGCGCATATGTGAGAACAAAAACATCACAGTAGGAGCTTCTAAACTGCCCGGCAAGCCAAGGGGTTAAGCAGTTTGATATGCTGTATTAAAAGTAGCTGTTATTAGCAAATGTTGTCTGGCTAGTTGCAACATAAATACCAGAATGTGATATTCATATGGAAGAAAATATAGCATGTTTATGCAATTTTTATGTCTGTAGTAAAGATTAAAAGTTACTTTCCACATTCTTTCATTTCCATTTATTTATATGAAGCCCACATTGCAGTGTTATTTTGTAGGTTTTACAAAATTATATCCCATTCAAAGACCATCTTCAGCTTTGGTTATGGCTGTGTGGGACAGGGCTGGCAAAGGGCAGAGATGATAGCAGATGCATTCTGTACTGCAGGAATGTGCATGGGTCAGAATCCTGCAGGACAGAATATGGATAGATCAGCAGGGTGGCCGAATTCCCCCCTCTCCAACTGTTTCTCAAGAACCAAGTAGCAACCTCCGTAGTCGTATTAGCCATTCAAAGTCAGCAATATGAATAAGAAAGTTTTCCATTTCTGGATTCTGTGACTCCAGAAAATAATGGATCTGCCCAGTAGTCACACATATTCCATCTGCTTCATGCATTAAGCTCTCTGTACAAGTTGCTTGTGGTCTTTATTGAGACTATTATATAATGTAAGAAACACAAGATGGCAATTATATAATGTAATAAGCAGAAATGGCAATTTTTTATTTTTTTTTTGAGATTTGACCTTCTTTAACACTTTCATATGCTGGTTACCTGATGGGACTTTGGAAGCACATCTGATTTTCTTTCACATCTAGAAACTGAGAAAAAACAGGTTGTGTAAATCTGTTGTAGACATTGCAACCCTTGATACACTGATACTTTAATCTTCTGTTAGTATAAAAGATCAGATTAACTTAATTTTTCCAGTAGCCTTTTGTGCATTCTTCATAACTAAAAATGTTGTTGTATTTCTTTGGAATGCCCAAGGGATAAGTTACAGTGAGCAGAAATGAAAAAATAGAAATGGTAAAAAAATACACAGATCACTCAATGTCACAGTACCATTTTATAGTTCTGGAAAGCAAATCGAAATATTTTTGCAGACTGGAACTATCATTTAATTATCACAGTATGGAAGTTGGTTATGAGTGTATTGTAAAATATGGCTATATAAGGCAGAAGCGAATACGATGGTTGGTGCTGCCTTCCAGTTCTCTTTCTATATTCTTCATGAAAGAAAACAAGAAAAAAATAGCTAAATGCCATTTCTATTAGGGTTTAGTATCTTGTACCTAAGTGTTTGATCAATAATTAGCATATCTTAAAATTCTGTATGTTGCTTTACACCGATTTTTGCTAAAAATAAAAATACAGTTAGACCAATTATTCTGAAGAGGTACACAATGCCTTAACGAAGGAGAATGTGAAAATTAGGGTGGTTTTCAGAGAGAATTCAATTTTCCCCATAGTTTTATCTAGCAGGTTTTTGAAAGCATTTAATTCCTTAAAAAGGATTTATAATTATTGCAGCAATACACCGTTTGTATGTTGGTGACTTGCTAAAATAATTGATGGGCCTGAGCATATGTACGGCTTGTGTAATCTCTGCATTGTCTATACCTTAAAGAGTTTGCCTGCTTTTTCGCATTCTGCTTCAAAGGAGCCCTCTGCTGGACAGCGTGGCTTGATATATAGTACTTGTGCCTATGTGCACATATGCACAAATGAACCTATATATAAATATATAGGATAGATTTCCTATTACTCAGAAGTTTCTTGTCATTAAAAAAACATAAACCACTTGAAATACAAAAATACAAAGGATGCTTTGTTTTCTTATGCTTACAGTGTAAGTTGTTTAAAGTAAAACACGCTTTGAAGCTCTGAAGAACAGGAGCATATTGCAAAACATATATTTTTGCTAAACTAGTATTATAGTTAATTTAAGTCATTTCCAAGAATAAATAATTGATTTAGAAAACAGCATGTGAGTTATACATAAAATAGTGTGGATATTCTGTGCCATTCTTACTTTTCTGTATTAACATGCACTGTCTAAAATGGTTTAAAACTTTATTATTTCTTCTCTGCAATTTAACTTTAGCTTTAATTTATCTTTAATATGCTCTTTTTGCCACATGGTGATATTAGTAGTAGGGCTGTAAATTTCAATATAAGCAATGTGCAAATGCTGCAAATATAGCTATATCTAATCTAATCTATATCAAATATAACTATACAGTTAAAGTGACATTTAGCTAAGCGATACTTTAGTAGATTCACCAAGTCATTCCTTATTAATTTAGAAAGTAGATTCCTAGTTTTCTCTTTGTTTTCTTCATAAAATGCTAAGTAAATGCTTTGAATTTTGGCAAGACTTGCTGATATATCTAAAGGTGCAGCACTTCAGGAGGGCTATATGTATGGTTTAAAACTCTTTTTTTTTTCCTCTGACCTAGCACATAGTGCTGTCTTTGTTACACGTTGTCAGAGTAGCACTGAAAAGTACTTGAGCTGTTTCTAACATCAGTGATAACTTCAGCGTGTAAAAGGAGAGGAAGTCTTGAGTAGTGCTGCAATAGGCTTGTAAGCATGACCTGAACACCTAAATGTATTGTGTGTAGGCCCCAACTTTTCATTAGGAACGTAAAGTTTTCTCTCTCATTAGGAATGTAAGATTTCTCTCTCTCTTTTTCTTTCCAGAAAATGTCAGTTTGGCTCAACTGAGGCCAGAGATAAATAATCAGTAATAGTTAAGAACCAGAAATGACAAGGTTGGGAAAAGTTCAGTGTCTAGTGTGGCATTTTTTCAGAGAAGTTGAAATAATCATCTTCTGCATGTCCACCAGAAACGAGTTCCAAGTATATTCCTAACTTGATAAATTTAAGAAATTCTTCAGGCTATGAAATGATCATACTTTCAAGTTTTACTTTACATATGTCTACATTAAAAATAACAGAAGTTCATGAAACTACAAATTGGAATCTGGTTTCGAAAATTTTTTATTGCATGCTCACCCTGGTAGTCTAAGTTCCCACAAAACCCAGTATACTGCTGCCTGGAATAACCATTTCCAGTGACAAGAGAATACTAGCCATGTTGTTGGATTTAATGATCTGTTTGTCTGCTGCAAAGCTAACTGAGATCACAAACTAAATTATCTGAAGTCACTGCAGCCAGCTTGCAAAAGGTAATGGCAGCTCTAAAGTATCTCAAATTAGAAACAAAGATCTAAAAATGTGCATAGATTGTTTCTTTTCCGATTGTGGTTTGGTTTGGTTTGGTTTTTTTTTCACAAAAAATTGTGTATTTCAAACATTCGCATTTAAAACTGAAGGAGAATCTTCTTTGCCAGGTTGGTTGGTTAACTGCCAAATGAGTCAAATAACATACAAATGCACCATTCTTCTTTCATGATTTTTAGGTAGAAAATGCTTTCACTGAGTCTGGATCTGCTTTTGGTTAGAAGTTATAAACATGTACATGTACTACTACACTGCGGCTGTCTTTTACCTGCCAACAATATTACAAGCATTACAGTAATTTATCTTCAGTTAGGAAATGAGGGTAAATTTTATTATGAATTTGCCAGTGTGGCTCCTAAAGTGGTCAGAGAGTTGATGTTGAGTGACATTACGGCACTTACTTCACAAGGCTTAAGGGTCTGATCCAAACCCATTGAAATTAATGAAAATACTCCGATTGACCTCAGCTGGCTTTGGATTAAAGGCTGTGATTGTACTGCAGCTTCTTGGAACTTCTAGTCCAGTGAACCAGGGACAGAATCCAGAAGTAATATCCATGTTTCCTACTTTCTCATGCAGAGCACAGGATCTCACACTGACTTCCTTTTCTTTTTCTTCTTTTTTTTTCTTTTTTTTTTTTTTAGTTTTTCTTTTGTATAAATAAAGAAATTTAAATGAGCAATAAGGTACACCATGCAGGATATTTCTTTTGATACTTAGATTAACTTTGGGAAATTATGACATAAATTCCCCCTACAGGGTTAGTGAGTACTCTAATTATGGTAATTTTCTGATATGTGTGACTGGCATGTAAAACCTTTTGTATCCAGACCCAGACAGAGCTGCTGAATGTCCAGATTTGTGACCAGGCAGATGAGTGCCCCTGCTTCCTACTGGGTACGACAAAAGATTCACCTACCCTAATGTTGCATTTTTGGCAATAGCCACTATGAAATACATAGGAAAAATATTAGTCAGACAAGCATGTAGTAACATTTTCCTCCTGGCTTTGTCTGACTGCACTTTAATGCTTTTCTGAACCAAACAAGGTACCTGTATTTATTGTGGGGGCTTAAATTTTTTTTGTTGAGTTCAAGTATTTCTTTCCAAATTGTGAAGGATATTGGCCTCTGCACCTTGCATGACAACAAAACCACTTGTGACTTTGTATGGTTCTACCTTGCTCCCACTTAATATTATTTTTTAAAGTTCAAGAGATCTGCTGTATTCAGTCTTATCTCACATATAAGCTACTCCATTATTTTGAATCTTGTAATTGCGATTTTTGGTAACATACATGTTCAGGATTACTTGACTAGCAAATTGATGTATGCATGAAAGCATTTTAAAGGGAAAGTCAACATTAGATTGCAGTAAGAAGTCTGTAGTCTGGCAAGGCCTAGGAGAAAGAACTCCCATTCGTTTAGATTTAATTGCACTTTTAATGCCTCACTGATCACTTTTTTTTTTTTTTCACGAAGTCCTGCTTCAAGCAGTAGCATATCACAGATTGTCTTGTAGAAATCGCAGTCCATGTGATTCTGCTCATGGATCCTTCATCAGGTAAACACCATTGCCAGCCTATCTCTACAAAGAAGGCTGTTCTGAATAAGGCAAGTACTAAGAAAGTCAGCAATTTAAATAAATAAATCAGTGCCATGACTGCTGTTCTTGGCCTTCCTGAGCGTCTGCTCTCACAGGAAGAGCAAGTCTGATCCATGTTATCCTCGAAGTTCTCACTTGTTTATTGGCAGCAGAGACATTTCAACTGAAAGACAATAAATGAGAGAACTAATCTGGATAGCAACCCCACATTACACCAGTCAGAGTGTGTGAGCAAGGAAGCTAGCAGTCCATCTTGTTCACAGAGAGAAGGACAGGGAGTTAAAGTTTATTGATTTTTGTTGTTGTTCTGTATCCTCCATCCAGAACAGAAGCAAGAAGATTAGAGAATTTATTGTATTTTTTTTAATATAGTCAACTTCATCAGGAATGTGACTGTTAGTGTAAAGGAGCTGCAAAAACTATGTTTTAACCATTCCAGCATTGTCCCTGCACCAGCTAATTGAGAATAAATGGATTTCCAGTGGTATTTTTTACATTTTAGCCATTCCTTGATGATGATGCTGGCTCTTTTCAAAGAGCACAGAAACCATCTCTGACTCAGGAAATATTCGAACCACAGATTGCAGGGAGAGTATTCAAAGAATGTGTACCAATACAGTCTTCCCTGTGTATCTGCTTTTCCCCAGTTACATGGAAACAGTAAGGGATTAGATGGCCCTATGGCCTTACTTGGGGGTTGTTCTTACTTTAGAGTACATTTCCAATCAACATAACAGCTTTAGGAGAATTAAGTACTTTCTGTAAAAACTCCGTTTCCATTTAAGCACTGAAGTAGGTGGATGGATTTTCACTATAGTTAAATATGAACTCTTAAAAATAATTCTTACTGAACTGAGAGGAACTGCAGGCAGAGACAGGGTATTCTTCCTGTAATCTGAAGATATTTTCTTGCAACTTAAATCTTGGTTTTGTTAAAGCAGAAATCTGCTTTAAAAGAGGACAGATGATCTTAAGGGTCCGGATGATTTTAGGCAATAGTCCCTTCCTTTCTTGTGCCCCTTTTAATGTTTCTGAGACTAAATCAGATGTTTGCATGTATAGATGCTGAATATCTCTATAACGGCTGTAAAAATACTCAGCAATATCTCTATAAGTTGGTTTATTTGATATGGTTGCCTGTCCGTCACAACAGCAGAGATTGCTTGGGAGTTCCCTTGACACTTTTGCTTTACTCTCCCTGGAGAACCAGTCCTGTCATTGCAAACTTCTCTTTCTTCCTAACATGAACACAGTGGACATGAAAACAGGGAGATGGTCAAGGAATCATGTGACTTTGAATCTGAACTTTGTACATACAGATTATGACAGAAACTAATTTAAACCAAAACCATAATGATGACAATGATTCTTCATGTTGTTATTATATACATACTATGGTGTGTTTCACAGCATGTTTCCAACGTGTTACTGACTGCTATAATCTCTATGCTATTCATAAGGAGAAAGAAATCTAGAAAATCCATGCCAGAGGTTTTAAGTGTGCACAAAGATGCTGTTTGTTAAGTAGGAGTATTTCAACTTGACTATCACAGACAGGATACAAAGAAGTCATGAAACAACCTAAATTACAAGTATGTGAAATTTAATAAAGAAAAAGGCTCAAACCTGTTGTTTTAATTTTGATCTGCTTCTTAACACAGACCCCCCATGAATCACCTCCATGAATCAGGAAAAAAAAAAAAATCAGAAGGAAATCAGCTCCAAAGTACGTCCCTACTTGGAGTAAACGGTTTTCTTCTTCATACAAAAGTAGTTCTGCTTAGATCCTGTGTCCCTGTCTTTTCAGCAATTCATGAGAATGTGGAGCTTGCAATGTGCAGTCTGTCCCTTCTCTATCATGTTCTAACAACCTGGATGCTGGATCCCTAAGCACTCCTGAGATAGTCAAGAGGCCTAGCTAACCTCCATGCCTAGGTTCATACAAAGATTTTCTTGACCTGTTTCTGTATCAAAGACATTAGAGTAACGTTTTATTTAGCTCTTCAGTAAAACAGGCAATAAGCCTAATTTCTTTTCGATGTCTTTTTCTGTTTTGTAGCAAAATGCCTAAAAATTACTGTGGGTTATATGACATCAGACTGGTGTGGAGCCACTTGTTAGGTAATGATTAGTGAAAATATTGTTATCTGTGTTGAAGAGAAGATTTAATATTTTCCTGATGCAAGGGAAGCTTTTAGAACAGTTTGCCACCTCTGTATGTTACCATAACTGTACACTTTGCTGTTTCTTACGTTTTTGTAAACTGCTGTAGAGTGCAGTATATTTGACCCCGTGATTATGACTGAGACGCTTTGCGTTAAAAATGATTTTGTTGAGAGCAGGCTGACATGCTGATAAAAATGAACTACATTCCAGACCAGATTTCAGTATAGTACATATTTCAAGGCCACTTCATGCTTTGATATCACAAAAGCAAAGGTCTTTTGTAAGTGCAAGCTTAGTATCTATAGTGTGTGGGGGGTTTTTTTGCAGGAGTTACTGTTCTAAAGGCAGAGTTTTATCTAAAAATCTCCTTGTCTTATCTTAATAATAGTGTTGTCCTTTTACCCCCTCTATTTGGCTTAAGGTGTAGCAAAGATCTATATTAGTTTAATGTCTTCTCATTTAATTAAAACTGTTCAATAGTTGTTCCGTACAGTGCAGTCAGCAGCATATCTTGGAAAATGCTCCTTTGGATGGTACGACTGTCTAATATTGAGCTGTGCAGTTTAATATATACTTCTGAAGGAGGATCTGTGCTTTTTAGGACACAACCACTAGCTTTTATTTTAACCGCTGAGGCAAACTGAGTTCATTAGTGAACATAATAGGATTAGACATGAAAAAAATGGACCCAAACTTTCTAATCTCATTTGAAAGGAGCCTCTCCAAAAGCAGACAAATGCTTTCTTTTTGCTGCCTTTTTTGGAGCACCATTTTGCTGAAGCTTACTCAGATTGATAGAATAAGTAAAAAGACGAGTCACATTCTACAGAGTGACATTATGTCTGACTAAGGCAGTAAGAAGCACTTGCCTTCAATAAAAGGAAATGTATTCCACTTCCTATTAAGTTTCCCCTCTGCTTCTTATTAAGTTCAGGTAGGCGTAGTTCCCTGATATAAAAATATGTATCCAAGATTGACTTTCTCCTTTGGTTGAGGACACTAACTAAATGAAATGATCTTCAGCATTGGTGGTTGCTTATTATCTTTCAAACACGTAAGTATAGTATATGTAAAAAGGTTCCTTTTGAATGAAGTGGTATGGTGCCGCAGCACAGCTAACCTTGCCCAGGTGTCTGCCTGCGTACAAAACTCCTGCTGCTTTTCCAGTTGAAGTGTGCTTGATCTCTTCTCCGTCTCCACAGTTAGGGGTCTATTGTTA
Source organism: Neopsephotus bourkii (assembly GCF_033783945.1). NCBI lineage: Eukaryota > Metazoa > Chordata > Aves > Psittaciformes > Psittacidae > Neopsephotus > Neopsephotus bourkii. Next base: position 845,303 of record NW_026901866.1, on the reverse strand, counting down.
CACTCTCATCTGAAAGCTTGCAAATGACATTTGGTGTGATCGACTTCTAATGGAAGATTACAATCCTGTGGATCAAAGTGAACCATACATTGGAAAGGGGCTTTTAAGAATTGTAAAGGTTTAACATAAAGAAGATAATTACACAGTCTGATTTAGAATTGTTTCTGTACGCGTCACTCATACTTTTACAAGCCAAGCTTGTACTGCAACTGCATATGCTAGGAGTGCTTTTGTATAAGAAATGTAATTGTAGCTTGCACAAAATTCTCCCACGATTTCATTTTTACAGAAGTTTAGTACATAGGAAGAAGGTCTACCTAAAGATTTTTCTGTATCCATTTTGTTCAAGCCTTCTAACAATTTCCTTGGGTTTTCACATAATGAATGATCCCTGATACTGTTGTGAGATTTAGAGTCCTTTTGTTTAGTACTTTGATTAATAAATTGTTTTCTTCAGACCAAGGACCGAAGCAATATAGGGTAGTCTGTCGTTTGAGCACTGCCAGTACTGAAGCACAGATAACTGGCTACAACTCCATATTATTCTGTGTGATTCACAGGTGAGATTCAAATACCACTTTACGTTTGGAAGTTATCTCTGAGAAATTACCTTACAAGAAAATCTAAGGGTTCTAAAATAATTTTGTGTTCATCTGTTAGTAAGGTGATTTGTAATGGGTTCTAAATACTAGGAAGTAGCTGCAGCTTTGTCTAACACTGACCTTACCACTTCACATGACTGATTTTGTAAGGATCTACATGTAGGTGTTTAGATGTTTCACTGCTTCCGTCTGACATAAACTAATGATGTAGACAGGCTAAACATGGTGACATGATTAAACAGTGATGTTAATTAGTGGCTTCTATGAGAGACTCGATCCCTCTTTTTAGCAGCATTTGTTATGCTTGTACGGAAGTCAGAGGGACGGCAGTGGATGTTTTCTTTATAGTATCTGTTAATCACAGTAAAAGTTCAGGAAAAACATTTAAACTATCTGGTAAAATGCATAAGGTACATCTTCATGCCCCATGGTTGTGCAAGAACAATATCTTTAAAGGGAAATGGCAATTTTGTGCAGGCAGTAATCATCTGTACTATTACTTAGATGTCATGTATTGATGATCCTATTTCAACCAAACATATCTCATTCAGAGAGCTTTTGATGGGAGGAATTTTTGGAAGGGTTTAGGAAGGTTAAATCTGTGAGACATGGCTTCCATCTGGAATGCATTAGCTACAAAGATTTATTAGCCAGAGTGCCTCTGCATAATGTTCCATGGAAAGCAAAGCCCTGCATCTAATTTCCAGCATGATGTCTATATGAGGAGTGATCTTTGAAATATCATAGGTGACAATCAAGTTTGTTATAAAAATAGTAAATGCACAGGGTTTTCATGGCAGCTATTTTAAATCCCTCATGAGGGCTGCTAAGCAGATAGTTGATTTGTTGACAAATGATAAAACTGTAGGAACAGCAACATGCATGACATTTTTAAACAGGATAGACTCTTTAAGCGGTAAGAGCCACATCAGGAAAATTATCAACATTTAGTGGTTGCTTAACTCTGTGAAGGATGGCATTAGGAAATAATAGAGGCAATATTTAACTTTCTGTTTCAGTGTTTTTTGATTAAATCTGTTTCAAGAAGTGCTACTTCTGATCAGCAAGCAGGAGGGAAAGAGCTTTAGAGATTCTAATGCATTAACAAAACTGATTCCCTGAAAATCTAAACTACCATACGTCTGATGGTGATTAAAAATTACTATCATATGGACAGTACTGATCTCAATTTCACAATGAGCCAAAGGCGGGGGGGGGGGAAGTGTTTAGTTTTTTTTTAGGTCTGTAAGTACAGGAAAAAATTCAGTGATATGCCTCCTAGAGAACATTTTTGCACAGAACTTCCACAGTGGAGTGACTGGATTTCAGTCGATGAGAAAAAGTTGCATGAGAATCTGAAAATCAGAATAATGTAGGCAGGACAGTGCATTACTAAATATTAACTGGTTCTTTGATGAGAATACTGTTTCTGAAAGACTGGGAGACAGCAACTTCTTTTCGATAAACTCAGTTGCAATATATAAAGCGTCAAGTTGCCAGTACTCTCCAAAATTCCTAATAAAAATAATTCCAAATAAATAATTCATGCATCATGATCTACTCCATTCCTGTCTTCTTGTTGGCCTCTGAGTCAGCTGCTTCTGTGCTTGTAGAATGAATACCAATAGAAAAAATATTATATATAAATACATTTTAAATGTGTATGGAGCATAAAGGAAAAATAAATCCCAACACTTCTCAAAGGAGTATAGATATGGAATTAGAACTGTGAGCAGCAAGTATGGATATCTGAGTTGTAGTCTCAGCTCTACTTCAGAGAGAAAACATCTGTGAACCTGGGTGAACCTTTAAGGTGTATGTGTCTTGTGTTTTCCATTAATGAATTTGAGTGGGTGATGTTAGCTACCTCTTTGCATAGGAATCCTGCTTCAATTCTGTCATAATAGAAGAAACAGAAGCAACAGGTAGATCGCTTTCTGAATTAGTAGGAAAATCCATTGCTGAAATATACCTAATATTCCCTCCAACAGACCATCTTGTTTCTAGTTCAAGTTTTGTCCTGTGTGTATGTGTTTGTGTGTCCATAATAATGCACACATGTATATATCAAAATGTTAGAAAATATGCTGGGTTTAATCTTTTCTTTATAGAATCTATTAAGTAAAAAATACAGATTATCTAATAAGGGTATTTTATAAAAATTTGTAATATCATGTCTTAGGAAGTCGGAAACCATATGTAATACCTGGAACATGCTAGTGAAGAAAGCCCCCAGAAATCTGCTAGTCACATCCAATAGCACCACTTGTTGACTCATTAGTAAGTGTTAAAACCCTCAAAAGTGACAAAATGCGAAGGACAAGAGTAACAATCCAGCTTTGCCATATGTGTGTTTTGGGGATAAATCAAGGTTTATAGTTTCTAAATTGCTAATTCTTTTGGCAAAGATTTGGGGTTAAAAAAAAAATAAATCAATAATACTTTAATCTTAGGGAGTTTGGTGGGTTAAGAGAAGGGTGTTCAATCCATTTATTCCTGTCTGGAATGAAGAAGATACGTCTCTGAGGGCTTCCACTGCATCAAGAGCATTGAAAGAATGATGCACAGCAGAGAAGAGCACTTTCTCTGCCTCTTTCCCACATTCGCATTCAGGTGGGATGCGAGGTCCAGGGGAACTGTTTATTAGAGCTCCTCTCTCTCTTTTTAAGTCTTGCTGTGCAGCAGGATTGGAGAGTTATCAAGATCTTACTGCTTCTAACTGATGATACTGAGCTGCATTTCCAGCTTAGTATCTTTTGACTGTAACACTTTGCTGTTCAAGAGTTAGTTCTAAGTTTATTTCTAAGTTACTTTTTAGTGCTTGAGCTCATTACTTCTTGCAGTCCTCGAGAACAAACAGCAAAGCAGAACACATATGGGGGATCGTGGTCCTTACAAGTGGTCAGGGTTTTTAAGTGGATCCATTCATGACAGAAGTGCATGTTTAGACAAGAGGTAAGGCTGCATTATGTCATAAGGAATTAGTGTTTAATCAGAAAAAGTTATTCATACCTACCGTGGATGTGAAAGTTCCAAGTCAAACCTGTGAGACTGGGCTGTTTGTTTGTGAGTTACCCTTTAAGAAAGGTAAGTTTCTCCACTTGCATCAGAAAGATACTATATTTTTCTGAGCTGATGAGGGGAGAGGACAGGGAAAAAAATGGGCTGAGTTCATGGAGTTAAAATGAGGAATTCTTAATTATACAGTTTGAGTTTCTATTGTAGCCAGTGAAATGCTTGAAGGCAGTGTTAGGTAGTCACTGACCATTAGGCACTTCTTTTAAAGGTATTCCTTGTGCATGTTTCATTCACCTGTTTACAGTAGAGAGTACATGGTAATGGATCTCTTTGGAACAAGTGACTGATGTATAGTTAATAATATATGTTCATTTATGTATCCTATTCTCAGTTCTTTCTTTTTAAAATATTTTTTTGTTCAAACAAGTACTAGAAGAATGCAGCTTCATTGTGTTTATGTGGTTGTTTTTCTTCTGGGAAGGGCAACTGTAGGAGGCAACTGGCAGGAAAGAGAAACATGATCTTTGTAAAACATTTATGGGACATTTTCAGCTGTAGAGATTGCATGGCCATTCAGTCTTGTTTTCAGTGTGGGTATGCCCCCCACATTAGAAAATAGCAAAGACATTACTCAATGTGTCAGCATGTTTCAACTATTGAGTTTTTAGGTAGTCTTTGCTGCAAATGTAGCTGCTTCTTCTACTTTCAGAATCCCCAAAAGAAGGCAGCACTGCATCTCAAAATTATTGATCTCTTCTTATGATCGAAGATCAAATTCAGATGCAGGTCTTCAGTATAAAGTCCATAGCAGGAACCTGCTCTAAGTTAGTCAACATCAGCCTCATTATAAATGGAAGCTGCTATAGGAGACAAAGTTCATGTACTTTATATCATTAGGACATGCACCTTGAATACTGTGTCCAGTTGTAGGTCACTCGTTACGAGACACTGAGGTGCTGGAGTGAGTCCAGAGAAGGGCAACAAAGCTGGTGAAGGGCCTGGAGCACAAGTCTTACAAAGAACAGGTGAGGGAACTGGGGTTGTTAAGTCTGTAGAAGAGAAGGCTCAGGGGGGAGCTTATTGGTCTCCACAGCTACCTGAAAGGAGGATGGAAAGAGGTAGGGGTCAGGCTCTTCTTCCAACTGACAAGTGATAGGACAAGAGGTAGCAGCCTCAAGCTGCACCGGGGGAGGTTTAGACTGGCTATTAGAAAAAAATTCTTCACAGAGAAGATGATCAGGCATTGGAACAGACTGCCTAGGGAAGTGGTGGAATCTCTGTCAATTGGAAGTGTTAAAAAAATGTGTAGATAAGGCCTTTAGTGACATGGCTAATGGTGGACTTGGTGGTCCTGGGGTAAAGGTTGGACCTAAATGATCTTTAGGTCATTTAAACCTATTGAACCTATTGATTCTATGATTCTATGATTCATGTACGGTATATGGCAAGTTTCTTCTACAGCAAGTAGTTTTAAATGTCAAAATGAGTACCGATATTTCTAGACATTCCATGTGCTATGGACTAGCTTTCACTGGTTATATACCATAAAATGCATTTAGAATTTGTTTCAACTGTTTACTAAGCATGTTCTTTTTGTAATTCACCCTAATGGGAATGTTATACACTGCTAGATGGTTGTCTTGCCTTACAAACATAAAGGTTTTGGAGCATCTGGGTTTTCTATATTGCAAAATCTGTCAATTACAAAAGTTATTGTTAATTCCTCAAATAACACCATCTACAGTTTAGTTTATGGTGGCATATGGTGTGGAGCTACGTGAGATATTTGGCCCTTTTTGTCTGTTTACTCATATAAAGTATTGAATAGTACATCTACTGGAGCACAGAAAATGTCCTTTTTAAGTTAGAACAGTGATTGTGTTAATATAAGCAAACCTAAAGCATGTGTTGAATGCTTATCAGGCATTAGAATCAATAAGTAGTCTTTAGATTTAAAATTAATGATTTTCTGTGTTCTCCAAAAGTCAAAATCTCTCAAAGTTGTCTTTGTTGCTTCTGATTTCTCCCAAGAGAGCAAGGAGGGTGTGATAAATCATCATACCCACAAAATAAACAAAGTGCCTGACAAAAAGACTTAAATTAGATTTAAAAGAGGCAATCTCTGCCTTAAACGTCTTCGGTCTCTTGAAACTGTAGTTGTGGAAATGTAAGATTAAATGGAGACCTGGTACAGCTCCAACCTAACACTATTGCAGAGATGTTAGAAAGAGCTTTAACACTATCTTGACATGGGAATGAGGTCATGTTGGATTAAGTCTTCTGACTGTGTCCCTGCTATTTCTTTGACAAGTCTTTTATGGGTTTACTTGATAATGCCAAGTGATGTAGAAAATTTAAATGCATAAAAAACATCAGCAGAATAGCTGACTAAGAGCAAAGAGCCATTACACAATCTTTTATGAAAAATTGCAGGACACATTTTATTTATGAAAGGCTTAAAAAATTAATTAATAAATAAACCCATGAACATACATCTATACATAAAGCAACCGCAAGAGAAAAACCTTGCGTACAAAAATTTAACATAGAGGTCATTTTTGTGAAGAACAAGCTGACTAAATGAGTTAGAATTTATGTAAAAACTGTTTAAATACACATGAAAAAATACACTTTGAAATGTGAAAGTTGAGATACAAACTCATAAAAGACTGAAGTACTTGTTATAAACTAGCAGAAGCGGTCTTGTAAACTAGCAGCAGCAGTATTCTTTTCCTTGAAAACCTTTTGTTCTGGTAGCAATGTACGTGAAAGTGAGGCCATCTTTGGATAATGCTCTAAGGTTAATGTGGAAGGAAAAATTATTCCTGGTAAAAAATTTGCAGCGTTCTACAACATGCTGCGCAGTGTTAGCTATTTTTTATGTAACGATACATCCCTGTTCATGTTGCAGTAGAATTTCTATTTTTTTCTCTTGCAGATTTGTAATAAATTTGGAGATTTCTGTCCCATTACTTTCTTTTTGAGCGTGCCAGACTCTTACAGATGTTATCCTATATTTGTGTGAAACCTGTCACTAACAAGAAATATGCAATACACTAAAACATCATTTGCAAATGGAATACAATGTAACCTTTCAGAAAATTTACCCAGAAAAGCCTCTGTGGAACAAAACAAATGCCTGCCAGTAGCTAGTAAAATTTTGAAGCTATGACCTGTACCTACTAAGAATAGCTGAATAGTGAATTAGCTGTGAAATGTGTGCACTCTTATTTTATTGTCTTATTCCATTAAGAGAAACATGAAGCTGAAATGTATCAGGAAGAGTCAGTAGAGACAGAGGAGAAAATCCTCACTGTGAGGTGCGCTGTGAGTTTAGAAGACTCTGTCCCTTACCAATCCAAAATAAACATGTTGAGCTCTGAGAAGGCAAACTGTTACAGGTTTCATAAAGAATGTTTCACCTAAAAGAACATTTTTTTCCCAAAAGTTAAATTCTGTTGAATAATCTGACAGAACATGCTTTTTTTTGAGGCAGTAGTAGACCTTTTAAGCCATAGAGCAGAAGGTGTTATGCTAAATAAAGCCCTTGGAATGTTCAGATGAACTTCTTGCCTTCTCTTAAAGAAAATTTGACATGTTGACACTCCTTCTAAAATTTTGATCTATGATAATCCACATAAATCCCACCCAGTCAGTTAGCTGGTGTGTGATTTTCTCTCAAGTGTAGTACCTGATCACCCTTTCTTTTCAAGAGCTGGTGACCTCTGAGCAGGACAGTTTGCACCTTGCTAGTCTCATCTTGGCATACTTCCAAAAGGCAAAGAGGTCAGACTTCTGTTAGTGAGCCAAAAGGAAAGTTCAGTCTGAATGCTTAACAAGAGAATAGAGCATACTGCCTTAAATGTTATTCTGATGTGTAGTGGAAAGTGCCAGAACTCAGTTTGGGAACCTCCTTGAACACAGATAATAAATTTAATTCGAGCTGATCACATTCACGAGCAGTTAATGTGATGTCTTTACCAACACCTGTGGGTTCTGAGCCAGTTTTTCAACTTGCCACAGAGGTTTGCAAGGTTCTGTTCTGCGTTGGTAACTTTCAGATAATTCTGATGGACATTAATGGGAGCTCCTGGTGTATGCTATTCAATTTATAAGATTAATGTCATAAACACACATACATACTATTACAGGCCCTGACAGTGATTTGGTCTCTAATTCTTACTTTATCTAAATCTCAACTTTAAGTTCTGTGTTGAGAATCTATGTTACTCTTTTGGAATACGTGGTAAGAATACAAATTCTGACCAAGTTCATTAAGAGTTTCCTTTTGGGCTCACACCAGAACAGCACCAGTGATGGTAGTGTACTGCAGGATTTTGCTTATGGAGACCAAATAGTTTTATTTATTTATTATAACAATAACTTGCAGATACGTCAAAATTTATGTGTTTTTTTGTTTTTTTTTTTTATTTTTTACATTGATAACAGCAATAATTAAAACATTCATTAGAAAAGAGTTTCTCAATGGTACAAATAGCTTTTTAAATCCAGCAAAGCCAGAATGCTATTGGATTATTCCAAGGGGATTTTTGAAGAGACCTATTAATCTGTGTCATATTCAAAAGCAGTTCTATGTTCTCTTCACAGACAGAATGTAAAATGTTGTATTTTTCATCTTGATGCATTTTTTAGTGTCTGCTATAATGCGCCTTGAAAATTAGGAGATACTGCATGAAGGAACATTCACTAGGTTAGCTAAGTCTGGAGCTTCACAAGTTAGTCTTTGAAATAGAAGATTTTGTTTGTCAGCAAAATATATTTCTAACAAAGACAATTACGTATAGAAATCATTTACTGATAAGCTGCTACTGAGGAAAAAAGTGTTAAGACACATTAACAACAATGTTAAGAAAAAGGAGCATTGAAGCTAATGAAGTCTAATGTGGCCTACTCCCTTGTACAGTTTGGAGATGGTAGTGTCCAAAAGCATGGTTGAGCTTTCTTTGCTTTGTGGATTTTTCCTTCAGAATTTAGATCATTCTCCTATACTCAGGTATTTATTTCATGAAACTCGTTGGAGCTTAGTATCTCTGAGACACTTAACCTTTTCTCAGATTTGGCTTAAATAGGTCAGTAAGTCCAAGCGTTACAGTGAAGCAGCTATAGAGGCAAACAGAACAATGCCACAGGGCTTGTTTTCACAGGAGAAAAAAAAACCCACCATAATTGTATTTCCTGAAAGGAGGGAACATCAAAGTAACTTTGAATAGGATCTGAATATGTTACTATGCTTTCTTTATATTCTCTGTGAGTTGCATGCTCATCAAAACTTCTTTTTTCTCTAACCGTTGTGTAGCTGGATGTTCATGATAGAGGAGCAGAAAGTGCTGTGTGTAAAAGGAGTCCACAAAGAGCACTAGCTTTTTGATGCCTCTCCTCACTGTTTTTAAGGAAGCCAAATATAGCAAAATGATTTGGTGAGTTAGAAAGACTTGTGGTGTTGTGTATTCGTACAAGAAGCTATCAATGCATAAACTGAAGTACAAATTAGTTCTGTAAAGGCATATGCTTAAAATGGATTTTGACCAGAAAATAAGGGAAGAAGAGTACAGTTGTGTTACTAGGATTGACCATGAAACATGAAGTTTGCATGTTACATAAAATGGTTTTTGACACATTAAAAAACATTCAATCTATCCTCATTCTAATTCACTTTATGGTGAATGGCTTAATAGCAGAATATATATCATTTATACTGCTATCCTTCATGCTTTTAAACTGCAATATCCTTTCCTCAATGACTGCTTGTCAATTTCTCTGATCTAGAGTTGATTTCATAGATTAACTAGGCCAATTAAGTAGAGTTATGATTAGAAGAAGAGAAAGCAAATAAATATTAATCTGCCATCCTGAACTTCTTTCCAAAATCCTGGCTCCCAGTACACTTCAGAGTTGCATATGATGTCTTATGTTGATTCATCCTCATTACTGACTGTAGATTATTCAATCAGTGTGGTTTTATGGCACAAATGGAGGTATTTTTATGTGATGTCATTTCTGCAAACGTTGCCACAAAAGCACTGCAGCCCAGACCCTGTGTGCAGTTTGATATTGCCCAGTTATCTCTCTTCTCCTTTCTGTTAATTCCTTTGTAGTTGCAAAAACATAAAGTGTTATTTCATCTCTTTAGTAATCAGAACTGGCTTTAGTTCCTTTTTGTTGCTACTGCTTGGCATCTGTTCATTTGGATGACAGAGCAAATTTAGGGCAGTCTCTTCTCAGGACTATGTATATAGACTATTCATTAGGACAGCCTTAATTAAATTTGTGCTTAGAAATCAGACTCTCTGTAATGATATTCTTTTTTATGTTTTTAGACCAGTACATGATACGTTTGGATTGAAAGTTGCATCATATTGTTTCTTTATTGATACATTTCCAGAAGACTTTTTCTTTAGGTGATTTTTTTCCTCTCTTAGCCCTTTCTTAGTATTTTTATGACTCACAGGAACACGGGCCAATAAACAATATCTATTATAGATGCAAGGTTATTGGTAGAGGGCCTGGATATTGATCTCACATAAGTTAGAAATGGTTGAAGGAATGAACTTATTTGTTGGCAGGTGTCCATATCATGAAGCAATCACCATAAATATCTTCAGCCTGGCCTTTTCTTGACTCATATTACAAATATTAGAAGCTGAAAATCAGAATGAAGCAATATTGCATGCAGAGTTGGAACACATTAGCTATCCAGCATATGAGGAAAAACATGCTACCTCTGTATAAAACATGAGGGCTTTAGCCTCTAGGGCTGTCAGTTTGGTCCTTTGCAAAAGGAAGATCTTAAGTAACACACTTCTTTAAAAGAAGAAGACATGTCATTCTTAGTGTAGTTCTCTTTCTTATGGTTTTGCAATCAGAAATTAAAGTATTTGCTTGTAAAGATTATGAGTGTCACCAACATATAACAATCTTTCTATTCTATATATTTTCTGACATGAAAAGGGTGAAAATGTCTGATTTTGCCAAGGATTGACTATTTTTCATATTGATTTTTCTGATCTCAGAAAATATTCAGAATTGAGTCCAAATGCTACACTACCTAAAGCTTGATGTTACTTTGAGACTAGCTTTAATGAGCAATTGCAACTGAGCCAATCTCAGTTGCTCAGTTGCAGCTTGGGCAAGTAGAAAAACCCTGATGATTGATCTGTGTGGGTGAGTTGGCATCAGTTTGCAAGCCCTCTGGGTAGAGGCAGAACATCCAGCAGGAAATATTAAAAAGTAAAAAGGAGAAGAAACATTTATCACCCATTTACTAACATTTTATGGCAGTGTTATGGTAAACTGAGAGATGAATGCCTACATTCATGGTTTTTGCACTATTCTGAGGCACTAATAACATTAAATCAGACTTAATACTTCACACCAAATGTTCAGTAAAATAAGGAATGATGGGAATATTTGTTGATGCTATACACTACAGGTACAGCATCAAAAGTAGTGCTTGAAAGGCATAAAATGCAGCAAAATAGAGGTCAGAATTATGCTAATATCATGATAATATAAAAATATTAAGTCACCAAATGACAGGATTACAACCCAACTATCTTCAGTCCCTAGGAAGCTTTCAGCTAAGCTCATGGTAAATAAAACAGCCGGTCCTACATGGGAGTCTTATTACAAATTTACACATTTGTATTATTAGAACTGCACAAAGCATTCACCTCTGGAGACTGGGGTTAAAATCTGATTTAGGTTACTGGAGAATATTAGTATAGTTGTCCCAGCCCATTAGACACTTCATTATATAATCTCCTCTCAATACTGAAGGCAGTAGGTATGATTAATATGTTCTTTTCAGAAAAGGCTAGGGTTGGCATAGCCAGAGTATCATGGAGCAGGGTTAAAGTAAATTGACAGACTTATATGTAAGAACATGCTCATTACATTAATTATCTATATCTATCTATCTATCTATCTATCTACCTATCTATCTGCCAATTTTTCTGCCAAATTGGGTATATAGTGTACTAGTGATTTGAGTTGGTGGAGTGCAGGTAAGTGTTCGAAGGAAAGGGCATGACTGAAATATATTCCAAAGTCAAAGCATGGATTAGAGATGTTAGTTCACAATATTCAGCACTCTCATATTATTAAAATTTGCTATCCTTTTTTACTTCCTAGCTATCCAGCAGAAGTCAGTATTTGGTGTCTTATTTTGTGCAGGTACAGACATTATGGGGTTTATTACATTACTGGAGTCAGGAGAGAAAAGCTTTTTTTTTCAGTAACTGCTTTACTTCTGTTATTGATCCTTTTTTACTATTCATTTCATTTTTCTATAATTGCTTTAAATAGTGTATATTGCAAGAATGTAATGACAATCTATATCTATCCAAATACTATGGAGATAATAAAGTCTTTCCTTGTCAATATTAATTTTTTTTTCTTATTATATTCCCTTTCCTCTGATTAGATTTTTAGGCAGGCATTTTAAATTCCTGTAGACATAAACTACATAGAACCAAGCTGCTGTAAAGGCCTAACACATCAGTAAATGTCACTAAAGTGTCAACTCTTTGCATCATAACTGCAGTTCATTTCTCAACATTGACAGTGATGCTTATACTGGATAAGGATTGGAATGGGCATATTTCCGGATCTTAATTACATCAGGCATAGGGATGAGGAACAGTCTTTTTCCTCATGGGGAAGAGAGAGTGGAGCTAAATTTGGCCATCTAGAGCTCTATGCATCCCCATTTACCCTGAGATAATAGGATTAAGTTAAGCTATGGGACTTCCTTAGCTATAACTGCCTTGCTGCCTTCAGCAGGGGTCTAATAAGGATAGATATAATTGAGTAAATGGTGAATAAGAATAAAAAAAGTACACAGTATAAGCAGAATGCTTGTGAATAAATGATGACAAATTGGATTCTATCCAATCCCTGCTGACCTGGTTAAAATACAGCAACGCACATGGAATAACAGGGTGAAATGTACATCTTTTTTTGTTGTCTAATGTTTGCCACCTTATCTCTAACCTCATGCATAAAGTATCTTTTAAGTTTAAGGAGAAGATGGGCAAGAGCATTTTTCTAGTGTAAGCAGTAGCTTTTTAGTGCTGCTCATAGAAGCTTAAAGGTGCCCAAAATGTATGTGGCTACAAAATGTATGCTGCACAAATGGGACTTTAGTTTTCTGACCCATATCCACTTACTGAATTTAATCTGTTAACAGTTTAGCATTTATTTTCACTTTTTTTTTCATCTCTCAAAGAGAGAAACAAACACGAAGAACGTAGCCTCAATGGAATAATTAATTAGATCATTCACTGTAATTTATTTAAATACAGTTATTCTATTTTTATTTATTTTTTTTTTGGTTTGGGGGACTTTTTAAGTACAATTAGAAGGACTTATGAAAAAAATAACAGTAGGAAAAGAATTTCTGTCTATCAAAATACACGGGCAGCATTTGCTGGTGGAAAAGGCAGTCACTTAATGATAAATAATTTTCATACTTGTGACCTTTGTGTGCAATTGTGAATATGAAATAACCTGTATTGGTGGAGTTCCATTCTGTGGTTGTAGATGCAGATCATATCCATGAAATTTCAAAGTCAGTTCCACAATGTTCAAAATCCTGTTGTAGACTAAAAAGTGTGATCTGCCTTCATTTGTTCCATTTTGTGGAGGAATGAAGTCAGTCTGATGCTAGCATACATTGGGAGTGACTTTGTAAATGTTTAGGATGCTGTAGTAGGTAGAGCTAGTTTTAGAATAGGCTTGTCCCTGCAGTTTGCTCCTCTTTCCTTTGTTTCTTGGAGATGGTCCTGATTTTAAACCTCATGAGCTAATGGTTAAACTGACAGACTACTCCATCCATATGCATGTTATTACTTACGTGCCAGGTTTGCATGTGCTAAGGCACCTCTTATAAATCAGAGCCTGTGTTAAACTGTTGCAGCGTCTCTATCTTACCGTAAAGCAGAGCACAACATTAGTATGTTTTGCAATAAAGGTCACTAGTTTGTTATTAACTGTGCAGAAAGAATGACTAAAACCTTCAAAAGTCACCAAAAGACACAGAAGCCAATCTAGCTAAGTAGGGAATAACAACACAAAGATTACTATGAGCAATAACCTGAAGACTTCTAAGGAAACTTAAACAGTCTGTTTAGGGGAGGACTGGGAGATCTATGAGCCTAAGCAGGAGCAAATTAAAAGGATAATTACAAGAGCTAAAATAAATACCAAATATTGCATTGTGAAAGATATCAGCAAACAATAAAATATTCTTCAAATTTATTTGTGAAAGACAGAAAATAGAAGAGAAAATTAATTCACCAGAAACGAGTGTTGGGAATTGGAGACGAGGTGATACAGAAATAGTTTGTGTTTGCTTTTTTAAAACAGGCTCTTCTCAGAGGTTTTAGAATGAGTTCTATACCATACATGGACGCATAAGGGCATAAATGCTGAATTTGCAACATGGCTAAAGTACCAAATACAAATCCACGTTACTATTAGATATTTAGTGGAAATTATCTGATGAAGTGCACACAGCTAGTTTTATCAAGCAGAAATGAAAGTTCAGAGATAGAAGACTGCAATAAATTAACTGGCTTCTAAAATATATTTATGTCTCTGTATTTTTTGAGAAACAGAATACACCTATAACAACATGACCATTTTAAAAGGAATTGTGTAAACAGCACCTACCAGCTCCTTAGGTGCTGTTTAGGCATCAATTAGGCATTGGGTAGCTTCATTTCAGGTTTGGGGTTACTGTCCTACACAGGCAGTATTTCTCTTAGTACATGTTTAAATTTGAGGACTGTGCCTACTGAAATTCTCAAGCCTTTAGAGATTTTACTGTCAGAGCATATAGGAGCTAGCATGATTGTTATGTATTGTACCTGGATTTACAGGTGATTCAGTGTTTAACAGCTTTAAAGAAAGAGACAGGGAAGGGAAAGAATTTGTCATGTGCATTAGCTCAGTTGCTTTAACAGTAGAAACATTTGGAAGTGTTATGGGTGGTTTGCTTAGAAATGTTTACAAAGTACTAATATGCATAGAAATGAAAATATAACAATTTAGTAAAGCTTATTGCCTTAAAAGCCTTCGCCCTTTGGGATTAAATTCTGATCCCCTTGAAACCAGTAGGAGTTCTACTGACTAGACTGGAGCCACAAGCACATCCATAGTTGCTTGCTTTTTTTTTTTTTTCTTTTCAATATTAGTAAAAACAAATTTTTTAATCTTCTTAAATCTGATTTTAAGATGCAAATCTAGTATTTTTAGAGAGAATTATCTTGGAAAATTTAACAATTTAAATTTTAGGAAATCCCATAATATCTTTATTCGAATAGGGCAACTGTAATTTCAGGATAGTAATGTAAGAAGCTCATTTGATTAATGATAGTATAGCAACTGCCAGAACAAGAAATATAATAAATGCAATTAAATTCAGTGAGTTTACTGTATTAAAATCCTTGTCAAATGTTTTGAACCTGCATTCATCGGATCTGAAATCGTCCCAGACTCTTATGAGATCTGTCCCTAAACAATTTAACAAATCACAATGACAAGAAATCCCGTATCTTCGTTATGAATCCCTGCATAACTGAATCGCAGTCGTTCTTTCACCAGCTTTTCCTAATCTCCTTGGATTATCTTCAGACTCAAAATTAGCAAAAAGACATTTCACTGGGATCAGTGGAGCTCCTGAAGTATAAACCTTGTGAAGGACATCTGTGTCACTGGGGAAATTCTTGTATTTCATTGAGCCATAGTTGAAATATCATTTACCCAATTTAAAGTGATTTAACTTTATGCTAGCCTCAGGGATTGCATTTGAAATTGACTCAACAGTTCCATTCACAGTGCTTCACTAGAACTTTTCTGTGCTTTTTTGTCTCTTAAATTTCCACTCAAGTTCTAGAGTAATTAAAAAATTTTCAACTTAAAGATAATTTCATCCCACTCCACTCCATCCAAGTCTACTTTGCCAAAAAGGGCAGACAGCTCTTGAGCAGCAAGCTCAAATTTCAAATGTATATAATGAAAATTAAAACTATTTTTTTATAATTTTACCTAATTCTTGTATTTCTTTGAAAGGTTTTTTACAACTCTTTCAGCTCACAGGGAGGATCCTGTCTTCAAGAGAAAGACCTTGTCTTCAAACTTCAAAAAGTGTAACATTCAATAATAGCATCAGGAACTAAGAGCTGAATATTTCCCTCACCTTAGTTATACTCAGAAAAAAAGCTGGAATTTGTATTCAGAAGCGTGTGCTTGGATTACATACAGTTTATATCTGCTGTTACTGTCAGTATTATTACAATTGGAGCACTGAAAGTCATAATCATGAATATAGTGCTAAATGCTGGATGACTATGGAGTAGCAAATGGCTCTGCTGTAGACATTGCACAAAAAACTGCTGGCTCCACTGTGCCTTGTGTGATGTCCTTTTTACTGAATTTCTTACTGTGTCAGGGTTCTGAGGAGGCTACTTGAATTTTTAGTAAAGCCTTACCCACATTTATTTCTGGAACTAACTTTTGTGTAGGTTTCAATACATCTTTGGCCATTGTTCCCACTTTGTCCTGGAATCTCAGTAAACCAACACATCAATGTACAAGTAAGCTAATAAGCACTCTTGTCACCCAAGCTATCAACATTATTGTGATGAACTGGAAAGTGGTTTTGCAGTTTTACGTTATATCTCTACTGGTACTTGGTGCCTATTACCTACAGGCTTCAATATATACACGCAAAGAGAGTAACTGCCTGAAAGGTTTAATGATACTTGTGAAGCAGTCAACCATTATTTCCCTCTGCCAGATTCTAGTACCTGAAAAACTTAGGTTAATATAATGATTGAGTGCTTCCACTTTATGCCATATGCAGTAGTGGTATTGCTCTGTATATCACATGTAATATTGTCTAGCAGTTGTAAAGTGTTTTGCATGTGCACTCTGCTTTATGACCATTAACTAATTAATCCTTGCAGTGGCCTCAATGAGGTAAACAAGATGCTATCACCCATTACTATCACATGGTTATGCTGTCATGCTTAGTTTATGAATTTATCTATTTACTTTGTAATGCCATATTTAAAGGTTCAATAAAACCAGTTGAAAATAATGAAAGAGAAGGGAAACTCTGACTTTTAGAAGCACATATGACATTTTTATACAGGCAGTGAGAGAATACAATTAGAGTGTACAATGAACTCTAAAAGGAAGAATATAAAATAAACTTCACAATTCTACTTAATAGATGAGATTTTCTAAGAGACAGAGATTAATTGGGAAAAAATAAAAAAGCTAAGTACAACTGCATCACAAAGAGGGTCAAACCTCATTCTGAAAAATTACAGGTTTTGTTTGCAGGAAACCATGCTAGATTGAGAATCTTAAAACAAATATAGTATATGCAGATGGTTTCTTCTAAATGTGAATATTTAAATACCGTTTAAAGTTACATGAGATAATAGGTCAAACCTAGCAGAATTTTCTTTCTGCTGGTGAGGAGTTTTCTGAAAAATTTCAGTGTTCACAGAGGTAACCCTATCTATGGTGTTCCCAGACAGTGAATCTACATCAGTGTTTTTATTCAGATCAGGGGTGCAATTCTGAAGTGATGTTCATCATCCCCACATACCATGTTTAGCTTCACATCATGGAGGAGTCCTGGAGCACATGAACTAGATTCTTTTTGAGTGAAACTAAAGCACACAAGTTCCTGGAGTGCCACCTAGTACACTCCAGCTGCTAATGCCTATGATTCAGTCCACAGGACCAGACTACATCTGGTGCAGAGTAAAGCCATCTGAAATGCTGATAGCCTAAATACAAGGTCCTCAGAGCCACCTGTTTCATTCTACAGACCTCTTCTATTGGACTGCAATATTGGGAAATACATAAACAAAACACTGCTAAGAGCTTCAGGTTGTGACTAATTAGCATTTAGTCTGTTTCTTCCATTACAATTTTCAAAGTACATTGAGGAAATTTAATGATGAATTGCCATTGTTTAATAAAATCTAGATTTTTAACTTTGCCTGCCTTCATCTTATACATTCAGCATACTAGCACTGAAAATAAACCTTTGATTTTCAGCTTGGTCTTCATTAAAATAAACACCTAATTTAATGCAACTTCCTTAATTTTACCTATGCATATAATATTGTCCATTTATTTACAACTGCCATATATCAGCTTTGTAGATTCAGCTTTGATACAGGTTACACTTAGCATTAAGAAAATCTTAATTGGATTTGTTTGGGTTTTTCTCATGGTTGTTGTGATCTCTTTAAAGTAGGTAGGCTGGAATTAATGTATTTTTTCCTATTGGTTGCAAATAATCTATTCAATATTTCCAGAAGTTTTTTTGGTTGTTTAATTTTACAGGGCTATTGTTCCACAATATTAAAGCTAGCAACTCCTTAAACAATAGTCTATGGAGTAGGAAGAGGCTTGCTGATAGAGCCATACTAGCTCATAGCAAAGGCTCTGGGACCTGCTAGTTGAAAACTGTGCTTTTGAAGCAACTTTACAGAGGATAAGATGTAGCAAACAGAGAAACCAGCGCAAATTTTGAATTTTAATAATGTTTACACTGCTGCAATTGCGAAAACACTATATTTCATGAGGTATTCCATTGGGGAGTATTGTAGTTTGTATTAATATCGTTGTATTGTATTTATCTGCAATAACAATGTTTGCAGTTGAATATAAGTCATGATTTGAGTTGAGTTAAAATAGTATTTTGCTTTTTTGGGATCCAGCAAAGAAGAAAATCCTACAATTTCAAGCTTAGAAAAGTAACCTCAAGAAGATATTATAAGTTGGCTAGGCTCAGCATAGGGGTGGATTATTAGATTCCAGTGTTTCCTGAGGAGTGGTACATGCTTGTTTTGCAATGTGATTTTGATTCAGGGATTTAAACAGAACGTGCAAATCCTGTTCAGTCTCTCAGCATTGTTGATCTGGTTTTTATTGATTTTTCATCTATGCAAATCCAGGGCAGTCCATACATTTTAGAAGCCTTCTAGTAGAGTGTTGCAGAATAGGAGTTTTAATTAGAATTATATTCAGGTCATCAAAAGACTTCACTGTTTTGGAGGATGTAGCATTGTCCTGGTTTTACTGTATTATGTACTCCCATTTTGCAAGGAAAAAAAGTTCTCTTTCCATAAAACAAAGTAATGAGATATTATAGATTTTGTGTCCACCCTTTGCCAAAGACAGTGACTTACTTCATGTACATTTGTTCCACATACAGGTAAACACTATTCCATTAAATGTGTAGGGAGTTTTATCAAGTTTTCGTAGTTTCTGTATTTTATACTATTAAATGACAATAGTATTTGGGCATTTTATTCCTGAGGAAATGTGTGAAGTATGATTATAGGCTTGAAACTGATTTTTAAAAGAAAAAACCTGCTTTGACCTTTTTTCTATTAGCTTTCTCTCTGTTAATTTTTCTCCTAGGTCTGCTTAGTAGTATGCAGTGACATTGTAAGTGGAATGTATTTCCTCACATCAGTGCCTTGTTAATACTATTCATTAATCGAGAACCATGAGCTTGTTCAGAGGTGGTTAAATATTCCATATTTCCACAGGGTTTGAGGGACGGGTGACAGCTTACTTACAGCATCAGAAACCAGATCTCATTGCATTGTCATGACATTTTTAATACTGATAAAATAGCAGAGGCTGCATGTGAACTCACAGCCTGTAAATGGTATGGCAGCAAAATCCAAAATAAGTCATTCCATCAACTTCTCATACACTGAAGCTTAGATTGTTTTAAATAGGATTACTAGTGAATTACTACATGAAAAACATTTCAATATTGTTATACAGCAGGTCATGTTAATGTTCTAGGAGCTTTTTGTCTTACTCTGCTAATTTTTATATTCATTTTTTAAGTACTGCTTTATAATTTCTGTGTGTCAGTAATGTCTTGAGGTCCCTATGAGGATCAGTATCCCATAGTGCCCATATAGTGCTCTGATCCATTATTCAGGCAGCTATGTCCTGGGTTCAGCAGTAGCAGTCATTTTTAATCCTTTGTAGTAGCTGGTGCAGTGCTGTGGTTTTGACTTTTGGCCTGGGAACAGTGCTGATAACACCGATGTTTTTAGTTACTGCTCAAATGTTTAGTCTGAGCAAGGACTTTCTGAGTTTCATGCTCTGCCAGGGAGGAGGGAAAGCTGGGAGGAAGCAGAGACAGGACACCTGACCCAAACTATCCAAAGAGGTATTCCATACCACAGCACGTCATGCACAGGTTGTAACTGAGAGTGAGCCGGAAGGGCTAGTGCACTGCTGGGGGCTGGGTATTATCGGTTGGTGGGTGGTGAGGTGTTGTATTCTCTTCACTTGTTATTTCTTTTATCATTATTATTATTGGTAGTAGCAGTAGTGATTTGTGTTATACCTTTTTTATTAAACTGTTTTTGTCTCAGCCCGTGGGAGTTGCTTTCTTTCAATTCTCCTTCCAATCCCTCTGGGAACAGGGGGAAGAAAAGAAGGGGTGGAGTAGACTGCATGGTTCTGATTTATCGCCTGGGCTTAAACCCCGACAAGCTAACATGTGCTAATGTGTCTATCTTCAAGTCTATACCAGGGTTTAGTATTAAACTTAATTTGCTTTAAGATACCTGCCTACTGTTAGAGAGAACTGATCATCATAGATTGATTATTTTTTCTGCTGTATTAGAATTTAAAGGTAATTTTTAAGATTTAAAAATGCTACTGACATTATTTCACTCACAATTTATAAAGAAATTTTCAAGATACTTTTTTTCAATATATAAAGCAAAAAATAATTTTATTTACTTTTGGAATACAGCTACCTTGTTCTTGTAAAAGAAGATTTTAATTCCCTGTATGTCATTAGCTCTTCTGCCTCAACCAAGTTGGTAACACTGACAGATAAATAGTTGTAATTCTGTTTTCTGGCAGACCTAGGCATAACTTTTTATAATAGACTGGAATTACTGCATTGTAAAACTATCAGTGAGAGCTGCTGTGACCAGGCAGACCAGCACTCAGAGCTCCCACAGGCCATGCATGAACCTTGTCAAGTTTTTAGATGTTGAAGGAACTACTAAAATTGTAGATCTAAATGCCAGTATTCATTAAACTGCAGATCAGATGAAAGGTAATAATAATAATAATACTCCAGTGCTTAAAAAGTGTCATTATCAACCATTCTGTCACAGATTGTAAAGGCAGTACTTGGCTAGGTCTTCCAGGAAAGTGTATCAACAGAAGCCACTGCATTCAGTGACACCACACTCATTCATTCCTCCTGTAGTCCAGGCTGTTAGTCCATTAACAAAAACTTTGCACCTTCTACAGATAAATATGTGGTCTGAGATGCTTCTATGCTTTTTTGTACTTTTTAAGGAGAGGATATTAACTGCATTTTAAACAACAGATTACGGAAAATTAAGCATCTAAGATATGAGAAAGGTTATTTTAAAAGGAATGCAATTTAAATTGCACAGAAACTAGCTCATGTTCAAATGAGTTAGAACTTTTTTATAGTGTTGTATACATCTATAATAAAAGCAATGTGAAAATAGTGTTCAGAGAATTTCACAGTAGGGGTTATAATTGTGCTTGCTTAGAGACGTGTTCTGCTATTGATACATGTGCATAGCTCCCATTAACAGTAATAGGAGTAACGCAAGCTTTTTGATGGCAGAATGGATTCTTACTCTGAGTGCTACCATATTACCATTCATACTGTGATAATAGCAATATCATATTGCCATGATAATAGATGCATCACTGGAGCTAAATTAAGATTATCAGAACTATCTGAAGAGAAGTGGGAACACCACCTGAATGGTGGTGACTGAAAGCAGTGTGCCTGTACAGGACAAGAAGAGGTTTAATGACTTGGGATAATTGGGCACAAGCCTTGCAAGCTAATGGTACATTCTGACCATTTTTTGAAGGTGGTTCCTAGGTAGTATGTGGTGAATCCAGCTCTGGTTCGCTGTGCTTGCCTTTCTCTAAAGCATGGATGGCACTAAAAGGAATGAGGAATCCCGATCAACAAGATACTATGTTTGCCTCCTGTGCAACTGTTGTTGCTAACATGGACAGGGGCTTTGTCACATTCGACATCCTGACTCTGGCCCATCCACATGCAGGATAAGGTGTACCTTTGACCTTTCTTGTATCTCAGTGGAGCACACCGGGCAGGAATCAGGTTGCTGCCCTGTTTTCATTCTGGAGAGGAGCCCTCTCACAGCACTGAGCCCCAGGTGCATGCCCTGAGCTGCTCTCCTGGGATTCCATAGCAGAACTGCAGAGATTTTTACAGCTCCAAGTGTGCATCTCCCTTTGGGAAATATCACTAGCAGGTGAGAGTCTTGAAATCATCCTTTTTTTTTTTTTTTTTTTTTTGCCCTTAGAAATACAGTGATTGAAGAAATTAAAAATGTTTAAAGTAACAAAGCAGCTTCTATGCGCTTAACCTACCCTGACGCTTAACATTTTCACCCAAGTTCAGACAATTGTTGGATAACCATGTATCTAGGGATGGGGTTCAGTTTTCTTTTCCTACAGATGCATGTCCTTTGAGCTCAAGAACTCATATTTTTATCTACTAGGTTGGTTCTTTGTTTCAGTTTTGCCTACCTGAAGCTCTCTTCCCCTGTATAAAGGCATTGTCTGCTTTCCTGTGGACTTGCAGAGAGCTCTCGCAGGTTTTAACCCTTTTAACCACGTAGGAGCAAGCATAATAACAATCAGATACACAAAGGGATATCTAATATGCATTAAAATGTTAGTTGCAGCCAAAACATTTTTCATACACTTGTTACACCCAATTCATAAAATCCTTAGTACAAGAATGCCTGTGATCTCTTTCATGTTTTAACATACAGAAGTTGCCACACAGTCAGAACTGAGATTTATGTATCTATGACTGCCACAGGTAAAATAGCATTCCTAATAAACTCTATACTAGTGTCAGACGTATAAAAATCCTGAAGTCTTTGAATATACCTGTTTAGAATAGGATTTCTTGGTGCTTTCTTTCTTTAGATTATTATCGTGATCTTATTTACCAGGGCATGTGATGGAACTTGTTTTGGAAAGATATTTGAATGCTGTATACAGTCTGAAAGCATATTTAAAGCTGTTGCTTTCGATTTTTCTTTTAATTCCTTGATACCACTGCTAATGTAAAGGACATGGATTGAAGAGAGGATCTTCTTTTCCTAGGCAATGTGTTATTGATGAGCTGGCATTTGCCCTGTGGCTCTCCCTCAGGATTGCTTACATCTATTACTCACACACATCGATTGGTTAATTTGATAATTCTATCACCAATCAGCTTGTGTCTGACCTTTTGCCATGGCAATGATGGCAGAGTCTTCATTTTTACATTGCAGACCTGCTAGATTGACCTTTCTGAGGAGAATGTCAAGACATCCCTTGATCTTAACCTGTCACTAAATTTGTTAGAATTACACTGTCCCTTAACCTTGATCTATTGTATTTGTAACATTCAGGATATGCAGTTTGTATGGAAATATCCTTAAATAAGTTATGTCAGTCAAAGAATAACACTTTCATAATTAAAAATTAGCTTCCCATTAAGTGTATATTTTAGAAAGTTCTCAAGTCTATTTTCCTTCCCTACATCTGTGTGGTTCTCCCTGCACTGTAGTCTGCTCCCTAACATGTACCTTCCCTTTCAGTGACCACTGAATTTAGAGGAAATTTTTGTCCCAGCCTCTTGGATACTGGTGAACTAATCATGGTTTGTTCAACTGCCCTATTAATTAAGGGCTGTGCTGTGAGGACATCTGGGACTGAACAAGAAAATTTTGCAACCACACTGAAGCCAAGCCTTGACTGCTTTTGCTAGTCCCTGATAAAGTTCTTTCCATCTCCAAGGGTGCTTAAAAATACCTGGAGCATCTGCAAATTTTCAGGTTTTCTACAGATCAAGCAAATTCACTAGCTATTCATACCTGTAGTCTTAATACTGCCCAAGTTAGAACACTGCTATTCTGTGAGCATACTGGATATATTTTGCAAGAGGAAAACATGGTCTTGTTTAGTATGTATTTTATGATAAAATTACCTTTTGCATAGCCAAGCTTTGAAGTGTGCTTTCGGTAGTAATGATAGCCTTCTGCTTGCAGAAACATTCAGCTCTGTCACTAGGCTCAGATTTCTAGTGCATTAACTTTATCACAGAGCACAGAGGATAAAAGTTGCAGTCTCTGTTTGTTAAGATATTTACAAAGCCTCTCTGGATTTGAACATCAAGTTCTCCCTTCCCATTCTCCCAAAGTTGTCCTGTATTTTTCTTAGTGGAAAATTCAAAGGCACAACTTTGTGATACTGGCTATGTAAATTTAGTGTTCAGCTCAGCTGAGGGGAGATACAAAGAAATCTGCCTAGTTTTTTTTGTCTATGTTTTCTGAAAATATATGTGTGTATGTAATTCAGTTAGGTATGAGGGAGTTAGTTTGGGCCATTCTATGTTAAAGGTTTCCCTTTATGTGAAAAGCAGTTGATAACAGGGCATGTAATCACTATTTTTCATGAGGGTAACTAACACTGAGGAAATCTAATTTCAATAAAATTTTGTAAAATATATAGTATATTCAGAAAATGGGGACTTTTATACTAAACTTTAGCCTGAAGTAAACTTGAATGGACAAGTTAAATGTTTTGTTGATAGAAAGATAAATCTTACATTCAGAAATTGAAATTATCTCAGTATACAGTTTTTAACTGAGTTGGTTATCTTGTGTTGTATTTATTTCAAGAAACAAATCACAAATTATTTTAAGGAGTGAAAGCAATGATTTTGCCTGAGCAATAGCTGTTATGTCATTATGTTGAGCCAATACTCTGTGTTGTAGTAAAACTGATCAGCATTCATACTAAACTACAATTCAGCTTTTAGTAGTCACTGTGTCCCGTATCAAATAGATTGTTTTGCTCCACTTAGTGCATAGTAATCATGCTGCACAAAACCAAGTGGAGAGTTTATAAACCAAAGGCTTTATGATGTATTGCACTGTTTTCCTTACAACGTAGGATTCCAGCTAACAAGGAGGTCATGCAAGCTAAAGCAGTTCCACTTTTAGATAGTGACTGTATATCAATATATTTTGCTTGTTGGCCTTTCAGTACACCTAAAAGATGACATGAGGCTCATGCACAGGTTAACTGTGGGTGTTGTTGGAGTTTGGGGGGTGCTTTAGATTAGTGTAAGAATTTGTTTTTTCTGGGAAGTATGGTATTCATGTGTCACATGCCATGCATCTGTTTGCATTATCTTGTATCTCCCTTTGTGTTTGCAGTATAGGCCTTGAGGTAATTTGAATTTTGTCACTGACACAGTTGAGAGATTTATTACTGTTAATCATGATTCAACCAAGTACCAATCCTCAGCCAGCTTCTTTAGAAAGCCCTGCAAATGCAACTCACTTCTGACCCTAGAACTCCTAACCCAGCAATGTTTTTCCTATAGGAGAAAGCTGGTTTTGTAGTGAGAACAGGTTTTACTAAAAGTGAAGATAGGACCACCAAAGTCATTTAACTTGTAATCTAAACCAATCTAGTCCAGTCTAAGACTCCAGAAGTGAAAGGTTACTGCATTAGCCACCTATACCCTTTGTGTTCACAGAAAATTAAACTAAATCTCAATTTCACATGGACCAGAACATGCCACCTGCTAATTAGGAACAATGTGGGAAGACTGAAGCAAGAATAAGAAAATCTGTATTTAAAAAATTGAAAGATTAAACAGTTATCTCTCTCTTTGGTTTATAGTAATGGAAACAATCTTCATTGGTTTCAGAGTTTAATCTTGGCTGAGCTTCTGAAAAAGACATTGGTTAAAAATTGTATTTCAAATGTGCATAATGAAAGAGAGTACAGACAGTAACATATTTGAAATTTTAAATTATAAGATTTGTGTATAGCTAGATAAGAAAGAAGAGAGCATAGATGGAGCAAGAGAGAGTCACTGGCACACTGAACACAAGCTGTAGTTGAGGTCATAGTGGAAAACTAGTGCCCTGCTGGTTGAAAAGGGGGATATAATGCTCAAAGCCACAGGCTGAAACCATTATTCTCAACTGGTGCTCACTTTTTGATCCCAAAGAGTAATAGATTTCTCTATAAACTGATGACTATAGTTCATATCATTCTTATTTTATACCCATTAGAAAATCGCTGGATTTTTTGTTTTTCTTCTCACTTCCCATAAATCTATGTGCTTCCCTGCCATTAGATCAGGTTACTGACTACTTCCCTTCCGCTTGGTTCCCTCCATCCCTCCTGCCCCCAGCACAGTAGTCAGGCTTTCAGTTTCCTCATCTTCTCTCTGAAGCAGGTTTTCATCAATCATGGTGGTAGTAGTCTGCTCTTGTAATCAAGGCTGAGATCCATCAAGTGTCATGGCTGCAGCAGTTCCTTTCAAGCTCAGGTTCCTGGGCCTTTTCTGAGGTTCAGTGCCCTTGTAGCAATGGCTCAGTGACTGAAAATATCTTCAGCTCCTTCTTACAAGGGGATTTGCAATTCCCATTGAAACATGGTCACGGAAGCCATTGCATGAGAAATCACTCAGGCTCCATACAGCACCATGATGTCTTATTGATCCATGAGCACTATTGAAAAAAGGATGTAAAGAAGGAGGGAAAGAGCAGAAATTGTCAGCGACGTATGTGCATATGAAACTAGCAAGGGAGGAAGGTAGAAACATGAGGATTTGCAGCACTCAGAATCTTACTGTGCTGTCAAGCTGTATTCAGAAGTGCAAACAAAATGCTGGTGGCTACAGCAGACCCTGTATATTGGCACACACATGCTGAAATGCATGCTTCAAGGGATATGAAGCTGCTTTCTTGGACCATCATTTTAAAGGTTGCTTAAAAAACAGGTGGCCTTGTATAACCAACTCAAAATTATGTAAAATTAATAAACTCTTAGATTCTTATTACCTTTTTTTTTCCTGCCTTTTTTTCCCTTCCCTTTCAAACTGCAAGGACATTTCTTTAGAAACTGCTGGAGGAAAGCCCACTGATAACTCAGAAGGTAAAATAACATATGAGTTATTAAAAGGTCTTTTCACAGAAGTGGAATTAATTTCCATATCCCTTAGGAATCCCTGCACATGCTGTTATCACACAAATAGCATTTTGGTGGGTGGGTTAAAAATTAGTTAATAAAATTAAATTTAAAAATGCTTGGACTGTAGTTCAGGAGAGCTAGCCAACACACTTTAAAAGAATGAAGTCCCTAACAAAGTCAAAGCAAAAGCTGCAGTCTGTTTTTTCATCTGAAGATATTATTTAATACATTTTTGTACTGAACATTGATAGCTGAACATGCATCAAAATAAATTCTGATTCAGTCTTGACCTCCAGTAATGGTCTGCACCTGAATTGTTCCCATTTTTAAATAGACTAGGAAAAAGCACAGGGGAAAAAATTACATTTTCTGAAGAAAATATCTTACCGCAGTGAGGTTTTCATTCATTGTTAATTACAGAAGATGGGTGTGAAAGGCTACTGTAATTCTAACTGTATTCTGTCAATGACAGTATAGGACTTTGTTTAAATCCTTTTGTGTCTGTGTCTTTCATGTAGTTTAGGTACTGTTTGTTTGTAACTATATATGCATTCTACAGGACCTGGAATATGCTGTGTTAGTATAAACATCATCTTTCTTCCTCAGGTACTATTTTTATTTATGTAGCTTATTATTAATTCTCCTGAAAGCAAGAATTACCACTAGCTCCTTGAAAAGGGGGTTACTCATGCATCTTTCTGAAGCACTGGAGACTTTTAAGTGCTCCATTAGGCCCTATGTTATTTCTTGGGACACCTCTCTACTATAATAACAGAACAGTTTACTCGAAATTGTAGCACTGTGGTGCACAAGCCACTATTTTCAAACATTGTGTTGGTTGGGATGTGAGAGAGCATCAAGTCATTTGTTCTCTGTGATTTGTTTTCCCCCAGTGGCCCTAGTAAATAAATACTCGTGCAACAGCAAACAGAGAAAGATGTTGAGATTACTATCTTTCATGAGGATTAAAATGACAGTGGGTTGAAGAGAAGGCAAATAAAGCTTGAGGATTTGGTGTCTGTTCTTTTGCAGCTGATGAGGCACACAAACTTCCTTAACATTTTCGGTCCGTTGACAGTATAAAGTGTCTGTGGACCCTCCCATTTTCTCCTGTCATTGCACTGCAGTTCTATTTCTTGTCAAAAGAACCCAGACCTTTCTGTGCATATTTACAACATTCCACGTGGTAACAAGGTCTTTCAAGCTTTCCTCTTTATCCGAGTTTTTATTTCAGTTCATGTTGTACCATACTGTTTTTACCATGTTGGTGATGTGTTTGAACCATATTAAATATTGTTTCTTTGCAATGTTAGAAGCCTGCAATTGTGCAGTTCAATTTTGCAAACTCCTTCCCTACCAATGACCTTCTGTGTCCAGCAAATACCAATAACACGTATTCTTTTAGACATTCTTCTCTTGTCACCCATCCTGTTCTGTTTTATTATAAAACCTTTCCCTCCTGAACACAAGCTCAGACACTAGAACTAGTAGCATATGAATCTGACAATAATACAGTATATAATTAAGTTGCATCCCATTTGTTTGTAATGTTCACATCTGCAGACTTTCCCCTATTTCCATTGCCCAAGCTGAACATGGTATTTTCAGATGGATGACCCAGAAATATTAGTAAAGGTTGTGGTGGTTATCACAGGAGCATCTCTTTTACCACTGCCTCTACTGGAACTTGTTATGGACAAACCAGCAGCAAACATAAATTGTGATTTGGGGATAGTTTCATATTAGGACTTCAATACTAGCTCTTGATACACCTTACATATTCTAGCAGTCCCTAGATACCACCCAACTGCTACTAAAACTGAGAACTCCCATCTATACTGGGGTTTTGTACCAAAATTTCCTTAATTGGCTTCTCCCTTTCTTCAGCTCCTTCCATTTATGAACAGCCTTCAGATACCCCATTTTTATCACAATTCAGGTTATCATCTTTCACATATCCATTTGATCCATTTCCCCTAAAAAGTAATCACCAGTTAGGCAGAGTTGCAAAACTGTAGGGTGGCTCAACTATTTACTGGGGTTGAGGTGAAGCCACCACATGATCAGCCTGGCAGCTGCAGAGTGTTTAGATCAACCTAAGGACAGACTGCACTTAGACCTATAGTTTCCACTGATGAGAGTGAAACCACAATGCCTTCTGCTTTAGGACCAGCATCACACTTCAGTCTCAGCAGACTCATTCCTTATGTTTCTCGTATAGTAGTATTCTAAGGGACTCTGTCCTTTCTCAGATATCCTATAGAGCTTCTTTTGTGTCCTGAATGAGAGGATGACATGCCAACAAAATGAGTCAAAAGAAGGTTAAGAAAAGTTAAGTGTCTTTAAAAGATCAAAACCATTCACATTTGAGGGCCATGGCAACTTTAAAAAACATCTTCAGATTACACTGGAAGCAAGCAATCATTGTTTATTAAATAATAGAAAAAATATTTAATTACACTAAGCGTCTTGCCTTGTTTTCCCATATACCTTTCTCCTTTCATGAGTAAGTAACAATGGATGATTTTTTCCACTGAGCAGAAAAATGAGGCTGAACTGATTTTCTATTTCAGGTCTTGGTTTATTGTGGAAAATTTTACTGAAGTTTCCATTAAGCCTTCTGGCCTGTAATACAAACAGTATTGTTATTGGTTCTACTGTAAAAGGGAGATTTTTATGCTCAGCTTTGCCATCTGTTTTAAAATGCATGGCAACACCAGGCAAGAAAGTCCTGCCAAACTATGTTAACATTTGCAACAAGCTTGCTTCATTAAATAACCTAGTTGGACTTACTTGCTGAATAAAATAAGTTCTGTTCTTATGGTCGTGAGATATTAGATGACTCTTGATGTGTCTGGTTGTGAGAAAACACTAAAAGGCTAGGGCCTGAACTTCTTTGTTTGATAACTAAGGGTGAAGTAGTGTCCAAGCACCCTCTTCCTCATCATGAGAGAGAAGGTGATGGAAAGGAGATAGAATGGGACTGTGAAAAGCTTGATGGTCTGGGGAATATTTACTTTCTGAGTAAAATGAATCAAAAAAATTGTAAATCCCAAATTTTACATACAGGCTTTCTTGTTCTCCTGAAAAGTGAAAATAATCTTGTGGCAGGTTTACTGTTCCGAGAAGGTAAGGAAAAGAACAAGCCTATTGAATGGAAATTTTGGGGAAGATGTAATTCTTTTACTCTCTGAGGAGGTCACTGGATTGTGTGAGAGAAGCAGCATATCAGTATTTTAGGAGAAAAATGAAGAAAACTAACCTACCAACAATACAAATTTCATAGCACTCCTGAAGCCCCATGATAAAACATGAAGATGTATGAAAATCCAGAAAAATAAAGGAATAGCCTGAGGTTTCCTCAGAAGAGGCTCTATTTAGTGGTTTGATTACTATTGTGTTCAAAAGTTGAAATTAAATGAACTTCCTATTCTAGGCATGGAATCCTAACAAAGCCATCAACAAAACTGTTGCTAAGGCCATTGAATCAGGGTCTCAAGTCAGAAGTTTACCTGAACTTTCAAAGACATACACCTCAACCCACCTTTTCCATCCACCTACTCCCAGCGTGTTTGTTCGTCTTTTTTCTTATCCTAACAGGCCAGAGCTAGGACAGCTTGGACTTGGGACTAACCTCACAATGAATTTTCTTATGTTTAGTAGGTGAGTAGATACCTCTTCCTTCTAATAGTCAGGGTTGAGAAGGCAGGACTTGTCTTTCTGCAGGATTCAATTATTATGGGTTTGGATTTTTTTTTTTGTTGCTTGCTTTTTTTTTCTTTTTAATTAAGTAAATATATCAGTAGCCTTTCAAAACTAAAAAAAGAAGATTTTCTTTTGAAAATGCTCTGCATCCTTTTAAATTTCATGCACTCCATATTTTAAGCTGTTTACCTGTAAGTGTTGTGAGTGTTGTGATTGTCTCTTCATTTTGAGTGTAGGATCAGACCAGAAGGTGCTTCATTCAACATGAAGGACTTTGTGATGTTGGTGAAATCACCCAAGTGTATAAGAAGTGGTGTAGAACCGAACTGTTGACCCTCTCAGCTTTTCCAAAGTATTTTTTTAAGCTGACAGCAGGGAATTTATGTAACACTTCTGGCGACGGAAGATATAAGGATATTCAAACAGATGTGATGGATAAAGTAGTTATTTTCCTGGCATAGTAGTAGGCATATAAATAAAAATATTTATTTATACTTATTAATAGGGACAGAGATATAACTCTTGTCTGTTCATGTTTGTGTACAGAAATGAGAAAAAAAAACTCTTTTGACATCATAATACTACATGTTCCAAATCTTTATTGTTAATCTAGACCTTTAGATTCAGTGTACTGCTTTCCACATAATTTAATCATTGGTTATTTCAGCCCACTGCTTTATTCAAGGAAAGCCCCAGGAACCAAATTATTTGTGTTGTAAATAACATAATATGTGCTCATTACTTTGATCGCTTTTGCTTCTTTCAACAGATTTGATTGGATTCAGTCTCTGGCCATTTAAAAACTGCCATATAATCAATAGGGAAGCTGAAATACTGAATGAGATTGATGAGAAAAGAGCTTTGGTAATAAAATATTGGTAACATTCTCTTTTAAGCACTTTATATACAGCTGTGCTCTATGAACCCTACAATACGTCTCCTGTTGACCATATATAGAACCTGTTTGTAGAAGTGTTCTTCAGTAGTTGTCAACCTAGTGTAATTTGCCTGGCATAACGAACAGGAAATGAACATTGTAGATGACGTTCTACATGCCGGTCACTCCTTCTGCTCAGTACAGGTTGCCCAAGTGTGTGAAAATGCTGTCTTTGCAATCATGTTGATAGAAAGCAAGTAATTCAGGCAGTTTACATTATAGAATGTCAAATACTGTTCTCTCTGCAATGTTGGACCTACAGAAGATTCATTCTGCCCTTGCCTTTATCATCATATGTTTTTTCAAATATATGCTGAGAAGATTCCATTTTAAATAACTTTTAAAAGTTTTGTAATGAACTTTCATGCAAGCTAGACTAGCTCTGTTCACCAGAAAGAACTGTGATACTAGCAAGTACTTTGGGGAGAGGTGATGCTTTCGGCTTCTGATTCATAATACTTGGATGAGTGAACTGTGAATGGACTGCTAACTCTGTGTACCTTCTGTTTTACTTGACTGAACTGGCTGAGCCCTTTAGCTGGACATCAGTGAATTCTCAGCATTATTTTGTCAAAACACAAGTTGGTGCCCAATGACCTTGTCCTTGCTTTTTTCTTGATGATTACACAGCATTCTGTGACTCTGCACTGTGCTTAGAGCAGTGTTTTTCTACAGTGTTTCATTTACAAAAATCTAAATTTGTGATGGAATTTTTACATGTAATATAATGTTATTAAACCTTTTCCAGAGGGTACTGAGATCACATAGCAAAGAAAAAGCTGGCAACAGTCATTGCCTTCCTTCAACTTACTGAGCCCTCAAAAGGGGAGTACAAGGAATGGAAATTGGAAGCTAGTTCATGGAAAGCTTTAAAATATGAAAGGGTTTTAGGTATAGTCAGCTAATATCTAATTGCCCTAATAAGCTGTTTCTAAAGTGACACTGAATTTTCCTACAGTATATTCCACCAGTTGTCATCACATGGAAGGCATAGTTTGGATATTCATGTGCCCTAATGTGAAAATGTATTTTTCTGTACTGATAGATCAAAATGTTTTTGTAAAAGGTAAGGGAAAAGTCTAGGAAAAAAGTGCATGTCTGGAATTGATTGAATGCATGCTTCAGGGAACACTCTGGATAAATTGTTTAAGAAAGATTCATTTAAATAAAACAGTAATGATAAGGGACTGACTTCAAATCTGAATAGGTCACAAGTGAAATGAGTTTGGTGGTCTTAGGTAATCCCTTTGGATATTTATCCACGTTACAGCTCCCTGTACAATTTGATACAAGTCAGGATTACTGTTTGACTCCAAACAGTAGAATCTTAGGAGTGAAATTACAGATTGGTTCATCTCAGAGGCAACATGAAGAGACAGACCAATTGTGAGAAAATTCACATAGTGCCTTTCTTCCTGTGTTGTTCCTATAAAAAGACAGTGTTGCATAATAATGTTTTTCAAGCATCCTAAATGCCCCTTCATATAAAATTCATGATATTTCCAAGATTTGAGGTACTTTATGTGGCCTTACGTCTAAGTAGCAAGTTAGATCTGCTCAGGGAGTAGGGTATTTTGGGCATTATGCTCTCCTGAAGTCCCTTTTTAATTTGTTTCTTTTAGCACGAAGCCTTTTCTTTGCCTAGCTGTACCAGCCCTTTCCCCTTGTGCTTTGTCTATGGCCTGTTTCTTTGTGCTCCCCAAAAGGCATATAAATCTCGTTACCCCTAGGAAGCTAAGAACTGAAATACCATGTAAACATGAACTTTTTATCATTTGCATCAGCAATCATTTATGGAAGTTTAACTGGCTTTGAAACTCAGGTGGTGTGTGTTATTCAGAATCTAAGACCTACAGAGGCATATGTGGTGGACAAACATCACTTGGCATCCTACTCTTGGAGCACGAGCTGCTGTTGCCATGGGGCAGTGGTGGGGTGTTAAGCACATCTCTCAACATGGACCCTGACCATGCAATCTGAAACAGGCTGCGGTGGCAGGGAGGTGGCCTGTGATGAAAGGCACTGCTTCAGTGCCCCTCTGCCAGGTGTCACAGCTGCTCTCCATCTTCCTGGCAGGGCTGTCAAACAGGTAGAGGGCATGGCACTGGCAGCCTCCCATGCTTTTGGGCTGGCATGTCACCAGCTAATCATTCAAACAGAATCGATGTAACAGATGCATGTGACAATGTATTTCTAAGCTCTTAAGATCTGATTAAATTGGTTTCTAACAGAGAGCACCACTGCATTTTGGAGATCAGAAGTCAATTTTGTGTTTTGTTGACGCTTTATTTTGAATAACCTAAAAAAAAAGAGGCTGAGGGTTTATTTTTTATTTTCTTTATTCTGTAAGATTTTGTTGAGACAGGAAAGCTATGAATTTTTCTGTGATTTGCCTGGAGAAAAACATGAAAGGAAAAATATTTTTTCATGATATGTTGTGAAAGTTTCGTTGGCTCTCGTGGCATTTATGAGGTAGGAAAAAAAAAAAAAACCAAAAAAACACAAAAAAAAGAAAGTCCAACCTTTTTTTGGACTCACATGCTTAATTTCTGTTTTGTTCTTGTCCTAAACTCCCTCCAAAATATTGCAAGGGTAGTTGTACAACAGCTGTAGAGTAAGTAAATGGTAGGTATTACTGCAAGCAGTACGTGTAAAGAAAAAATACAAATTAAAAAAAGGAAAAAAAACAAAACCAAAACAAAAAAAAAACAGACCAGGGAGAATGTTGCCATACAGAATGTTTGTTATGGGGTCTGTGTGTTAATCAATAAACAAATCCTGCATGCAGGCAGATAATTATTTATCCTTGAAAATACATTCAAAGATAATCGGATGCTAATGTGGTGTTGTTTCCCATCATTCATTTAACCCGTGGTGGCAGCAGTTGTTTGTGGAAGGTTTTTGGACTTTGGTTCTGATTTAGTTACGTTGAGATGACTGGTTTTGATACCCTGGATGTCAATATGTAATTGTTCCTGGTTTAGGATGTGTGTGGATTTTCAGGCTTACATTCCATTACAGGTGTTTAGTGCCATTGTTTCTTTCTGATGAAGTCGGGATAGTGTTTTTCAAGGTGGTCTTCCATTGTTGAGAAGTCTGTGGGGCACTTAACCTACCTTAGACCTAAGGGGTCTGAGGGTTCTTCAACAAAGAATTTCCCGGTACTTCCCTTCAGGATGTGTCAAGGGCAATACAGACAAAAGACTGATGTCTCCTTTAACAGCTTGATAAGTATCTCAGGATATTCTGGTAGAATGGGTACTGTTTCTACACTGTACTGTATTCCCATTCAGCATAATATGGCTCAATATATGAACTATATGTGACAATGGTGAAGACTTATCTTTGCCCTGAGGGCTAAGTGCTGTAACACTTCTCCAGTGATAGGCTTGATAGAAGTGATGATTCAGAGGCAATGATCTGCTAAAAAGCCACATTAAATATGTGTGAGAATTAAAAATATGGGTCTGTGTTTATCTGGGGTTTTATTTTACAAGTTTCAAAGCCCCATTTATTTCCAGCATCAAAATCCCTTGTATGGTAAGCTAAATCATTCTTGTATTGACCATTTTTTCATGTTATTCTATTGAGACATCTTCCCAACTGAGTTCCTTATTGAATTGTATTTCTATGAGGATATTGTAGGTTACCAGCACATTTTTATGGTACACAAAAGAGGTGCCTTCTGAATTTACAGTGCCTTGCATATTGTTCCCTATAGAAGCAGTATCTCTGAAATGCTGAATAAATCAAAACAGAAGCAGTTGGCTCTTGACTTGCTGCTGTTTTTTTCTTTAAGTTTACATTTCCTAAAATAGTCTGTCCTGCCTAACTTTCTTAGTAGGTTAATATGTTTTCAGCTATGTAACAAAGGGTTTATCTCATAGAAGGACAAAAAAAAAAAAAAAAGAAATTAATGCTAAACCTGTACAAATGCACAAACAGTGCTCATAAACTCTGTGCCAAAAATCGAACATCTGATGTCACATAGTCCTGTAATAAATCTATGAAGGGGTAGTGTTCAATAGTTTCTAAAGAGATCTTCAACAAATTTTAATATGGTATGCTATTAGTTGCTGTTCAGCTGTTGATAAATATTGTTAAAAATCTGTTAGCCCCAGGATCAGTTTCCAGTAGTTTATTAGTTTTGCTTGCAGAGTTACTTATTTGAAATACTGCAGGTGAAGCTTATAGTCTGTTCTGTTGCAGTGAAATAGGAGCATCCCCATTAGTAAAAAATTCTTTCTGAATGCCTGTAGGCCAATGTTAAGGTGGTTACTTAGAACACAGTACACATATTTAACTCAATTTTGTTATTCTGAAACGGGCTGGGATGAGAAGCTGTTTGCTGTTCAGGGAAGTATGATAAGGGCTGCAGGCATTGTACGACATCTTCACATACTGCTGTTTTATCCAAAAATGTGACATGAATGGGTACCCATTGATGCAAAGTGGCAACTCTGGTTTGAAATGTCCAAGATTCCCCACACTAGTTCAATTACAACAACATTACAGCATAATAGGCCCCATCCTGCTCCTCACAAATGAGGTAGGGATCAGACCATTAAATTCATTTTATATATGTCCGACTGTGCAAAAGGGTTTGCAGGTGCATTTCTTGGGCTGAAGTATTAGTTTCCTTAGCATGCTATTAGATCTAGCATTTAAGAATTATTTTTACTTCGCAGTTCAGAATTTACGATGCATAGTTCGCTATTTAACAGTAAGACAGCCTTTGAAACTGTGGAAATAAAGTTTGCCACCAGTGAACTGGGAGAATGCAGGGCGTTATGGATCAAAGGAGATTAGGTGAGGAGACATAGGAAAGATAAATACATAAGCAAAGAGATGAAAGTGTGAATTCTTGTTGTTTAATAGGGTTTTGTATGAGTTTGTATATGTGCATACATACAGTCATGTAAAAAAAAAAATCTACACAGATCATAGCACTGATGCCTCTCTCCCTTCCTTCCCTAAGGCTAAATGTATGCGACCTAGAATTTATTTCTTCACTCATGACCTTTCATAACTATCAGGTATAAATGATTTTCTTTCACTTATTCACAGGCTACATTTGTAGGTCCTGTAGGTCTCCAGCAAGAATTTTCGGAAGATAAACTTGTGCTATCTCTGTCATTTATATACAATAAAGGAAAAAAAAAATATCTGTACCATCTTTTTTATGTGAAAAGCTTGATCCTCTATTCAAACTACCTTTCATTTGCAAAGCCTTTGCTGTTTTGTTGGGTTTTTTCCAAATTAAAAGCATGAATTTCTTTTAAGAATTTTTAGTTCCTTCTAAGTAAGGATCTGCTAATAGTATAGTATTATTACAGTAGACCTTCTAATAGTCTTGTCAGTACATACACTCACTTTTCCCAAGCTGCAGCTGCAAAATAATGAAGGAAACCACTGGTGAATTAAACAGCTTGTTAGTCATAGAGGGTAGTTGGAGTGAATTCTCCAGAGGTCTAAAGTACAGGGTAGTGGCAATGAGATCAAGAAAAGTCAAGTCACTGGATACTGAATATATATTAAAGCATTCTACAGATGTAGTATAGGGAACACCTTCATTTTAATGTCTTGGTAATTCAGTAACTTTCATGTCTGGTTCCTGGTCAGAATTTCGTTTAAATGCATTAAGCAAATTGTTCTGGACAGTTAGTTATAATGCATACTATAGTATTGCACCAAGAGCAAGTAAGACCTTCAGATAGATAGTCCTGTGCTGCTCAGTGCAGTTTCTTTTTATGAACTATATCCTAAACCTTCCAGCTATAAAACAAAGATAACCTAATGAGCATTTGATTTTTGGCTCTTAAGTCATATTTTCAGGGTTCCTGAATCAAAGGGAGCGGAGAGTGTCAAGCCCAGGGTAAGTTTTTTGTTCAGGGAGGTAGTGCAAAATCACCTTCATTCAGAACTTTTATCAGGCTTTTAAAGTAACTTTATTTGTTCTACATCTTCCCCATATTATGCCTGCCTACATCTTTTCCAGCTTTAACTCTTTCTGCTTTCTCATGACACCACAATTTGAAGATGAAACTCTTACTGAGCTATGCCAGTCATTGGGAACTTCCCCTCGTACCTGTCTCAGCTTCCTCTTACGAGAACTCACTTTATAGAGATATCTCATTATCTCTCTGTGAGGTTTTCTTGATACACACTGGAATTATTGCACATTAAGGAAGTTGCATAAAAATCATTTTGTGTATTCAGAATTTTTATCATGTGATGGTTAGTAGCTGACAAAAATTCTCTTCTTTACTAGTAGTGGTATCTGCCCCAATATTGGGAAAGTAGTCATGTTCTGTTACTGTGTAAAGCACTTGGAAATTATTCAGAAAATGCTTAAAGGCTAGCATACTTAGGCAGAGTTTTCTTTAGCAAAAAAAAAAACAAAAACAACACAAAAACCAAAAAGCATAGAATTTCTATGTTAACCGTCTTTTAACTTTAAAGAATGAAAATCAAAATATAACAAAATGAAATACTATCTTTTAATATGAGAGAAGACAGGTTTACATGTCTGTAAATCAGATAATTGTGACTGTTACAATTACCACATAGTCAGCCTTTACTCAGAAGCTTCATGGAGAAGCAAAATATTTTTCTACATCAATATATAGGGTGGTAGGAAATCTCAGGGCTTATGTACCTTGTCCTCAATGGTATCAGAGACATCTGACAGTATCTGAACTGAAAACCTGAACTGCAAACCTAATAGGAAACTGCCAAATTTTCTGAAAAAAGTCTTTCTCATGCTCATTTTTGTTTATTACTGAATCCAAAGAACTTCTAGTTGAATCAACAGTGCTGCCACCTCAAAAAGCAAGTGAAGTATCTGGAGCATATCTGTCTTTGGTAGGGTAGATTTTCAAGCCCTACAAAACTCAGGATCCTTATACAAAAGAGTTATTTCCACTGGTGCAGACTCAACTGCCCATATTTTGGAATACCTTGGTATTGTGTTAAGAATGTAAGTACAGTCTTACATGATCTGATTTATCTCTACCTTGTTTAACCTTTCAATGAAAGCTAAAATTGATTGCATGGGGAAGTGATGAGTCCTGAGTAATTATTTATCTTGGAAGGGTCAAAATTGCAGCCCACATTACACCTTACTGATATCAAGGGGAGGGTGCAGTCGATGGACAGGCTGTAAAAATTATCTTTGCATATCTGCAGATGAGGAAATGTTTCTTTCTTTTGTCGCATCTGTGTAATTCTTCTGGACAAAGCCTTTCACTCCGGCTGCAGGAGGACAGGATGTGGCTGATTGACACAAGTAATTTGTTTGCATCATGTGCAAATCAGAAATTATATCCAAAATAATGCTGTCTTCAGATAAAGCTGGTCCGATACTGTGAGACCCTGTAGGGTCTGTATTTAGGTGATTGTTAAATACCAGTCTAACATAGAAAAAGATGGTCCACACAGAGCATGTGGGATAGAATACAGAAATACCGGCCTCCTCCATCTGAGCTAAATAATGTTGTCTGCCACTTTGTAATACTATTAGGACTAATATGCCACATAAAACAGAGCAATAATTAATTATGCAGATGTGCAAGTTTATGCAGAAGAGGGCAGTAGAATTGGTAGCTGAAACTGAAGTAAACATGATTTGTGCATCAGGCAAAAATGATTATTGTAATGACAGGATTGAAGAATTTACATAGATGAGAAACTGAGGAAACCTTCAGGACCTAAACAACTTCAAACTTAAACATAACTTAGATATTGTAGAAGCTTTATACTGTGCTGAGGCTGCAGTTTTCTGCAACTTCAACTTTTGCTCAAGATGACCGTAAGGCAGAACTGTAATATCTGCAGGGAGTACTCGGATCCCTTACTGTTACAGCACTGCTCAGAGTAGATGGTATAATGGAGACATATAGAAACGACTCATTAAATTGTGACAGCTTCTTGTATATTATAGTTAAGGAAATAGATGAGCTATCTGGAGATACCAAATGAAGAGATCATTTCGTTATTTCAGTACCACTTCTCCACAGTTGGAGAAAGTTCATGAAAAGCTTTGTCTGTTAAGGGTATGTTAAGAGATATGATGTTAAGATGATTTAAAAAGAAAAGAGCAGACTTACAGCTGTAAGTCTCTTCTGAAACAAATATGCTGCCTTTTCTCCTTTAGCATACGAATACAGGCTATGAGTTGCAGGGATGCGTTAACTGTTTTTGTGGATTTGTATCTGTGATCTGTGGACTGAAAGGTTTGTATGACAACATCTGAATACAGACTTAAATTGAAAACATTGGTTTTTTTAATGTTCTTTTAAAGGGTTCTTTTAATTATTTGCCAACTATTTCTGGACTCTTGGATGGATTTATTTTATTTTTTTTTTAATATTAGAAGCTGAAATGGAAAGAAAAATGCGTAAATCCTCTTTGAATACCATTTTTTAAAAGAAAAGTTTTTGTAGCAAAACTATTTATACTAAAAATAGACTTTTAAATGGCATGCAACTTCCTTCGAACCACAGGCCTGATCTTGCCAGTTTCAGTGTGCCACTGAGTTGCCTGTTGCCACGTTCATTCACATTCTGATTTCAGCAGTCACTGCCCTTGTGGAAGTGAGAACTGGAGGAGGAGCTCAATGACTGCTCAATTTCAAGTGGGAAAAAAAGAGGTTTTCTTAAAACTGAAAACAATAAAATCCTACTTCTTTTAACACTAATGATTCCTTTTATTCAAAACCAATCAGTTCCTGTCCGTTTTCTGGTCTTCTTTTTGTAAAGGTGTTTTTCCCACTTCTGTCACCAGAGAGCTATAAGTAGAGAGCATTCAGTAGCATTGGGTTGCTTCCCCTTCTTGCTAACCAAGCAATTAAAAATATCTCCAGGCTTTCAAGGAAAAACAAACAAACAAACCAACCAAATCAAACCAAAACAGAATTAATAATCTCCCACTTCTCATATTTTTAATTTTATTAGAGAAAACACTGATGAGTTTTCAAGGCGTGGATGGTACTGATCAAGAGCTCATTACTTCCACAAACTGGCTGATACGGTTTATAAGGAAGGAAAAAATGACAGGCAAAGGTGTTCTGTTCTGTACTGGCAGAGTACAAGAGTGAAGTGTTGAAGAAAAAGTATCAAATTAAAAATTGCTTCCATCCCCAAAATCTTTGAATGTGGGTGGAGTCCTAACAGCAATTTGGACTCTTTTACTAGTCTAAAAGTTGGGTTGGAAACTTTGATATTTAATACTGCATCTTCATAAGTGGTGGTTAGAATTCGCAAAGTGGTGTTGAAAGATTAATATATCTTCTTCAATAATGAATAGATACAAGGAGGAGTGGGGAAAGTAGATTCAGTTCATGCTCGGAAGTCTCAAAACAGAGAATCAGAAGCCATGAGCCACTGACCGATAGCTGAGGAAAAGGTTTTATGAACTTTACCTCATTATCTTCTTACTAATTTTGATGGTAGTTATATTTTTCATGCAGTATCATTTTCTCAGGTAGGAGTGGCTTTTATGATGCTTTTTAAACTGTTAAAATTGCAAGCTTTATCATAGCAGAAATGTGTTATGATGTTGTGGCACTACTGAGTTTTATGTGCACTTCTTTGGAGGTTGAACTCCTTTGGCATCCAGTTTTATACTTAGGGCACACCTAATCGCAGTGTGCTGCTACAGTGTAACCTAGCTAAGAGACTTGCCAGACTAGTCTGCATAGGCTGATATTAAGTCTTCCGTGAAGTGAGACAGACTGGATTACTGATTTTGGAATTGATGATGAATGAAGAAGCCATACAGAGATGACATTGCTCTAAACTTGTAATACTGAGATTAGGGAGTTTTTCTCTTTAATGTTATAGTAATGGGCATTTCTCAAACACATAGGGAAGAAAAGATTAGATTTTGTGCCTACATTAAGGGAGGAAGAAAGGAAGAAATACCCACGTCTGAAGTTCAAATTAAGGTTTCAGAAGGTGCTAAACACATTTGAACAAAAAAACAAAAAGCTTCTTAACCTCAAATTCATGACAAAGGGCAGAAGGATGGGTTTATAATTGAGTGTCAGCTCTGCAGTACCTGTCACTTTATCTGTTTGCAATATGCCATATGCATTTATAGTGACGTATAAGTAATAATAATAATTTTGTGCCTCAGGCAAAAGGTATGGATTTAGACAACCCTATTTATACCCATCATTGACGCAAATTTCTTGTGTGTCCCATGGACAACTCAAATTTCTGCACCACATGATTCCTCTGCTGCAAAATGAGAGTAATACCAATTCTTTTTTGAGGGATGTTGAGAGACTATATCTGTATTGTCAATTTGTTGTGAGAGTCTGAGACAAAGATACTCCAACTGAAAGCATTTCCTGTGCTCCCAAATCTTCCCAGGGAAAGATTTCGACTTCTGAAACTGCAGTCAGATGCTGATTCTTGCTAAGGGTCTGTGGTTAATCACCAAAGCCTCAGCCTTGTTCTGTTAACATATTTTACTCATATGAAAGTTATAACTGAAATTTCAAAACGTAGGTGTTGTATAGCAGATTACGGGGATGCGGAGGACATCTGTCCCACACAGTGAACAGGCCTTGGAACAGATGTCTCAAATTTCTTCAAATCCAGAACATGCTGTCCAGTTTTTAGTGATAAACAGAATTTTTCCTCTTTGTCACTGAGCACCAACGTATTATCTTTAATGCATAAAATATGTAAATTCTTAAAGCATCATTTTGCTCTTTAGTGAGTTTAGATACTACAAAACGGTTTAATTATAAAAACAGACAGACCTAGTCCTGGGACCTGTGCAGCTTGAAATAAATGTGCAATCAAAACTGCAATTACCTGCAGAATTTAGTGTAAACAGATCAGCAATCACATAACAAACACAGGCTAGTTTGCATTCTGATATGAATACAGTTAGATCCAAAGCAATTTTCCTTTATTTATCTTAGCTGCTCAGCATAAATAAAGCAAGGGCATTGAAGCAATTAGCATAATTAGAGTATCGTGGTCAGGCCCTGTGTGATTTCTAGAGACGTTTCACTTTAGAATTCTTTTTCCCGTACAAGAGTTTCCCTGAGCCACTAAAATATCGCTTTGGGCATTTTTGTATTTCAAATTTGCAAGTTGTCAGTTTGAAAAACCCTTGACACACGGATGTGAAAGCATCTCACAGACAACCGCAGAAGGTATAC
Source organism: Neopsephotus bourkii (assembly GCF_033783945.1). Lineage (NCBI taxonomy): Eukaryota > Metazoa > Chordata > Aves > Psittaciformes > Psittacidae > Neopsephotus > Neopsephotus bourkii. The sequence goes on along the minus strand of NW_026901866.1, from coordinate 802,753 downwards.
CCTCAGCTTTTCATTACTAAGAAGCTGGGGAATTTCCTTTTTCAGCTTTTTCTCCTTCCTGACGTTTTAACCCTAGAAATGTCAGATTTAATTATTTCAGGTGCCACCCAGCAGATCTAAGGGTTAAAAACAACTTGTTCCCCCAAAAGGTGTAACATTTGTGCCAGTTGGGGGTTACACTTATAAAGACAATTTCCAGCTTTCCCATGGCATTCTTCTCCAGTCTTTTATTTGCTTTTCTCTACTAGCAACAGTGGAAGAGCTTGTGTGGGCATAGGCATTTTTATTTCCTCAGCCCCTGGAACCAGCTTTTCACCAGTGATTCTACTGCTGTGATAGCATTCAGAGAGCTGAATCAATACTAGACTGTAGGACCATTACTGGGCATTTGTAGGGTGAGTGTAGGGTAGGAAAAATATGGGGAACTTGTATTTTTTTACTAGGAAACGTGTGCTGTATCCTCTACCAGAGTGGTAGTGAATGGGGATGGGAGAAGAGGGCTATATCCTATCCTTTTTTCCCCTGCCCAATTTTCTTCTTTATTAAGGAACACTTCAATAAGTAAATAACAAAAGATTTAGAAATCATAGTGGTTTTCTTTCATCTTTATAAATTGAAAGGGCACCTACTGTTTCCAGGAGGACATGATGGATTTCTGGGCCAAGTTGTGACAAAGTGGACTTCAAGAGCATAGGCTAGCTACAGGCGGCACGTATACTGTGCAATTAATTGTTAACTGTCGAAAAGATTTGGATTATTAAATTACATGTCCTATAATTTTTAAATTGTCTTTGTCAGTGCCTTGAAATCTCTGCCTTTATGCAGGGGAACTTGTGACCTCATTTATCACATTCCTCTCCCTATTAGCACATGGTATCAGAAGTACAAAAAAGGGGAGCCTAAAAGGCAGAATCAGATCATGAGCCATAGATAAAAGGACCAAGATATTTAGAGTAATCTGATCTATTTTTTAAAAATATTGTTAAGTGAAGAATTAAAAAAAGAATAATAATAGAGCCAGGGTAAGACACAGTCATGGAGGTGCTTTAACTGCATTATCTTTGGGTGTTTCAGGATGAAAGTCTCCTTCCTGTCCCTGTCCTTTCATTTCTTCAAATGTATCCTACACAGCTTTACACCCAGTCAGTTTTACATGTTTGTCATTCTGTCTCTTAAAGGAGCCAAAAAGAAAAGAAAAAGACCAATTAAGTTTATCCAGGCCAATGCATTATTGCTCGAATGGTAATAATCCCAGTAAATTAATGCCAATAATGTAGGCTCTACAGAGAATTTGAATAGCAAACATTCCCATAGTTTTTTAAAAGAAAAAGCTTTAACTGCAGAAGTGTTCCATCCTTCTGACTGCATTTATCTTGCTGATTAGTGGTAATGGAAAACCTAGCAAGAGTTTACTGCAGAATATTGGAAGCCCTCCAGGCAGGCAGTAGCAGAAGCAATAACCCCTCAAAATAACATAGGTATGTCTGGGTATGAGTCAAGGGGCAGTGTGGGGCCACTGGAAAAGTTAGAGCTTAATAGTTAAAGACCCTAAAAATAAGTCTCTTAATGATAGGGATAAAGCAGCATGACATCTTTAAACTGGGCTGCTAGATGTGTGTGTTTATTCTTTCTTCCTAGTAATTTGCACAATATTAGGAGTTCTTTGAATGCAGAAGCAGTACCTTAAATATTTTTTAAATCTGTCAAAGACAGTGAGTCTTTATGAGTGAGTGTACTTTGATTTCTCTCTTTTTATTCCATATATCTGTCTGTATTATGTGTCTATATAAAAGCGAGGGAGCAGATGAAGGTTTACGAGTTAGGGAACAGTAAGTTTTCATCTACTCTTCAGCATCTGTCTTTTCTGTTGGAAACTATTGTAGTGAAAAGGCCAACTATCTAAGGGTGGAAATCTCCCCTCTGCAGCAAGCCAGCACAAGGTCTGTGCACTCTTAAAGTGTAAGTCCTTCGCTCTTGTCATGTCAGTGGGTTCTGATTTTTTGTGCCTTTTCCTTTGGTGCTCTGTAAGTCTTGTTTCTTTGGGGCTTTTATTGTGTATAGCATAGGTATTGTTATACTGAAGTCAGATATGCAGTCCAGTTGGTCCAGTCTTGTCCACCAGTAACCAGTAGTGAATGCTGTCCTGCTTACTCCCAAAGGCATTCACTCCTTCATATTCACTATGTGTGAATGTGTAACTCCAAATAAAGAAGTTGTGGGAAAGTTGAGTTGTGTGGGTAGCACCTCTGAGTATCTTTATTCTGACACTTTACCAGAAAGGAAAGTGAATGTTGGAAATAGTAAAAGCTTATTATTTAACACACTTTTTAAAATTTGCTCAGCTCGTGCAAAAATATGCCCATGTCCATTGAGCAGAACGTGCTACCTAGGCTCCTAGATAATGTGTTTCAGATTATATCAAATTTTTTTGTTGTCAGTGCTTACACTGTTCAATATTCTACCTTTTGGTGTAACTGTGGCAAGAAATGTAAAGACATGGCTGGAGTGTACCAGCGGGTTAGCTCAGGAAGGCTGAGCAAGTTTCTAGTGGCTGCCTGGAGACCCAGTGTTTAGACACATAACAGGATGAAAAGTTGATCACCCCCTTCAATTCAGTTAGTTCTCATTCAGTGCATAACGAATGCAGGTTGTTTTCTTATATATTGCCTCATGTCTTAAAGTAATAACCCAAGCAGTCATGTTGTAATTCTTGTTTAGCTGAGTCTCCAGCATTGCTCCTCAGTTTCTAGCAGTTTTGTATCGTATTTAGCAGCATGTTCTCTCTTGGGATTAAGTTAACATGGTCATATTATACCTGCGATCCATTATCTACATTTGATCCCTAAGAGTGGAAAATTGATTTTAACTTGGCCCTGCTGCTTTTAAATCCCTTAATAGTGTAGACTCTGGCTGCATCTGAGACCTCCTGTTTGACCCTAGTCCTTTTGGGTATTCAGACTGTGACACCATTTGCCTTGTAGGGAATCCATCATCACTCACACGTTACTTTGGCAGGTGAATTGTGGTTTTACTCTTTATTCCTGAAGTTGTGTAACTTGCTTCTTCTTGATTCTGTCTGTAATCTTAATACACAGGTGTTTTCTTCTTCCAGATGAACCTAAGTTGGTTTATCTGGAACATTTTCCACTCTTACAGTCAGGAGCATCTGGCTCATTTTATGAAGATGGCTAACAGATTTTAATTAGTATGGTTTTCAGTATTCAATGTATAGTGGATTCCCCCCAGAATGCAAAATGAAGAGGCTAAAATTTTGTTACTAAATTCTGCTTGTTTCCTAAAATATTAGCTATATATCTTCATGCTGTAAGGAGCCTGACTTGTATAGGTGTTGAACGTCTGCTTTTGGGGCTGAAATTCATGAGTCCTGACCATTTATAACATCTCTAGAACATCACCCAGTTGCTTAAAAGAATGGTTTCAAATTTCTCTATATAGCAGTGGTGATGTAGAACTTAATTTTTTTTCTGGTGTTGCCCACACTCCTAGTAATGGGCATGGCTTATTTACCGAACGTCAGGTCAGGAAGCTGAAATAAAATGTGGGTGTAAATTTACCCTTGATGCCTTTAAGTTGCTTTTACTGTCATTGTTGGGCTTCTGGGCATCTAATAGTTCTGTTGTTACAGAACTTTAGCCTGTCCTTCAATGTTACATATACCCTGGTTTGTGCTTCCTTTGTGTATCCAATTATACCTGTAAAATTAGGATCCTTATCTAGTAAAGCTAATTGTTGTATTCAGTATCGATCAGTTAAGACAATGATGTAGGCACTGTTAGGGGCTGTGTCTTCTGTCTTACTCTACAATCTCACAAGGTTATTTTGGAGATAAATTAATGTTTATGAAGCACTAAGATGTTGTAGTGATGAGCATCATGGAAGAACCCACAAGGAAGCTTATACTTCTGTCTTTAGAGCATGGTTTGCATAGAATGCAGCAAATAAGGCCTAAGGCCACACATTGAACACAGAGAAAACAAAATATCAAATAGCTGTTCATTAAGGCAGCATTATCTATTGCATGCAGTAAATGAGGCAGGAATTCCAGTGGAATGTTTTTTTCATTGTTCAGTATATAATTTCTTATGAGCTACTAATGAAAATTAAATGGTCAGAAAGCCTTGCCTAAACCAGTGTAGCTTGTTGGAAGACATAGAGGCTTAGGTTAATTACACATATTTTTGTCATTTGAACTAACAGAGTAACTAAAAGAAATTATTATTTCCTATATATGCTCCAGCATGAGGGGATGAGAGGGTAGGATTTAGGAAAATGCTCTTCACTGACAGGGTAGTCAAGCACTGGAACAAGCTCCCCAAGGAAGTGGTCATGACCCCAAGCCTGTCAGTGTTCCAGAAGCATTTCAACAACTCTCTCAGATATATGGTTTAACTTTTATGTTGCCCTGTGTATTCAGGAGTTGGACTCGATCCTCATGTATTCCTTCCAGCTCAGGATATTCTGTGATCCTACGATTTGCCAATGACCTTTCCAGTTTCGCTGATAGCTGAAGAGTGGTGAGAATCAGAATTTGTAGGAGCCATTCCAATCTTCGGAGGGAAATTTGCTAAAGTGGGAAAATCTCTCTCAGTTCTATTTCACAGTGTCTAAATAGTCTAGCCTGTCCCCTCTCCCCATTTCTAATACTTGTTTTCCCAGTGATTTCTCAGCCTGTCAGTATTTCTCACCAGCTCAATTTCCAATCTCCGTACTGGCCGTAATTGTCTATATACATACTAGCTACTTAACAGCTCTACCTCCATTTTCTTAACTCCTTCCTTGCCATGTTGTTTCATGTTGAACTAGACTCAGAGCCCTCTAAATTTGGACCAGGTGGTTTAAGTGATTTTCTCATATTATGAGATTAAGCCATATCTTCTTGGCTTCTAGACTAATCAGTCCTAGAGTCCTCTCTATACCTATTCTTAATCCCAGTGTCATTTCCCTCTCAGTCCTTGGCAATTCTTTGCTTCACTGTTTCACCTAGACAAGGCCTGGTTTATGCTTCCTTCATATTCAGACAAGCCAGCCTTCTCCTCCAGGCTACAGGACAGATAACTGGAAGACATGTGATAAGGCAAGTGCCAGTTACTAGTTCCAGTTATGACATACCACTGACCTAATGCAAATTAGATGTACAAATAAAAGCTCTGGTCAGGTGCCAGCAATCTCTAGCAGAATTTCTGCATGGTTTAAGTGGAATCAGTGAGAATTTGTTTGGTAGATGTTCTCTAGTGAATTTCTATGAGGCATGTGTAATTTGGAGTTTTATTGAAAGACTTGTAACTTGGTTAAATGAGAGCAGGTTTGAAAAGAACAGTCTAAAGAAAAGTTTATAAGTTTTTCACACAGGCAATGTAAAATTGCCCCTACCACACTCTTGAGAACAGCAACACTAATTTGACCAATTTGTACCAGAAATTCAGCCTGCAACTCATACCATAGAAGTGACGAATCTAAAATCTTGTTTGCAGAATTCCCATTTCAGTCTTCTTATAAACCAGATGAGCAGGTTAAATCCATTTTATGGAAACATGTAGTCCTCATCTCATATTTTACTCAGAAAAGTATTGGCTAACAAATTGATCAGCAATGTCAGAAGGGGATAGGACTCCTCAGTACTAATTCCTTTCTAAATTGCACCAGTTTTTCCCTAGTTAACTAATTCCATTATATTGTTGTCACTCCTGACATCCACAGGAGTAACTGAGTAAAACCAACAAATATATTTGCTTCTATGTTATGTTTACATGTCTACATAACAGTCTGAAATAACATTTTTTGCTAAAACAGGTTTTAGTAGGGGTAAATTTCCACAGATAGCATGCACTAAGTTTTGGATCAAGGTGGAGTGTAAAGCTCACTTTAAAAACAAGTAATAATAATAATTGCAGACTGGATGAGTGATAGAAAAAGGAAGTATATAAATGTGGTCACTGGGACATTTATTTTACTATGGGACATCTCTGTGGATGGGAAAGATCTAGATCCCACAGAGTGTGGGTATAGGCAAATTTAAACACGTGATTTTTTGCCTTTATAACTACAGATTTCTAGAAGGAAAGAAAAAAAAAAAGGTATTCTGGTAGAAATTTTGAAAGTTCTAAATTAGACATGAGGTGTTTGGCTGATTGGTCAAATACAGAATTGAGTAACAGTGTACTCAAGATGCACTGATATTTTTACATCGTATTCCGTTTTGGATATTGCATCCCTAAGAATGAGCAAGGTTCATGTAGAGAGCTAGTACAGTAGCTGAATGACTTCAGCTAATGTTGACACTCATCAATAAATTTCCTCACTGGTAATACATATGTGTCATGTGCCAAATGTCTTCAACTGATATTAGCATAAATGGGAAAGAACTTGTCTTACCCAAGACAACAATATCCTTTTCCTATCTTCTTTATCACTTTGAAGTGCTTCTTATAGAAGTATTTCTTTGTAAGGGGAAAGGGTTTCTTCTGTGACAGAAGATTTTTCATACTGAATGACTTCATATTTTCTGCTGATGACTGCCCACTGTTGACCACTGTAAGAGCAGAGTACATTAAGATTTTTTTCTCTTGACTTGGCTACAAAAGCCTTTTTCAAGGCTATGCCTTAAGAGTGCTGGCTCTGGACAGATCCACACAGCTATAACATTTGGGTAGTATTTTTTTAAATACTGCACTAAGTCTGAAGCAATTTTAAGCATAAGAACAAAATGCTCTGCAGGTATGTCCACGGGTATTCTCTTACAGGAAGATACTGTGAGAAAATTTACCATTTCGTTCACTCTAGCATTTTCCAGAGGCAGTATCCTTCTTTGTAAGCAAAGGATAAAAATTATCCATTGCAGGAATAAGTTGGTAATGTGAAAAGTTGGGAAACAGATCCTTTAGAGGAAGAAAAACCATCCTTCATCTTTGCTTCAGTCCAGACATTGCTGAACTGTTATTTATTCTTACTTGTGCCTTTGCCATCTAAGCTGCTTTGGAGAAGATGTTATTTGTTATTTTTCTGGCACTGTTTGGAGCACCAAATAATTTCTGGATGGCATGCTTGTGTATGCAATACTTGTCTGCGGTAGTTTGACATCATTCTAAGAAATGGTTTACTACCAGTGCAACTTAAGTGTTTTTCTCCTGCTTTTTCTTCAACCTTCTCTTAAACTCATTCTGTTTTCTCTTGCACATTTTTGGTCTCTCTGCCCTATTTTCAGTGCTTGTTGATCTGCCTTTCTGCCCCCCCCTTTTCTTGATGTTCCTTATTTTATAGTCGCTTTTGCCCATTTTCCATCATGTTTTCAGTATCTTCAGGAGAGGTTTAGCTTCTTCTACCTACTGCGTTCTCCACACTCTGTTTTTGTGGTTGGTTGGGGGGGGGGGAGGGGGTGTTAGATTTTTTGTTGTTGCTGTTTTTGTTGTTGTTGTTTTTTTCTTTTTCTTAGACCTTCAAATTTCCCTCCTTTCCATCCCTCAAAGCCATCAAATTAATCTCTTTCCAGCACATTCTGGAACCCACTCCAAGGCTTTACTCCTTTGGATTCATAAGATGTGCTCTGTATCCTGAAGGTAGGAAAGAGGACCCAGAGGTCTGAGCTTGATCTGGGATCTGGCACTGCAGTGCCTCCAAACAGGTGAATATTCTGAGTTAGTGGAGGAGATTCTGAACCAACAGCTAGTTCATGAAAACAACCTAATCTGAGTTTCACATGTTAAGATCCCATTAATTGCCAACAATGTTTAAAAAGATAAAATGAAAAGGGACAAAGGAGAGTAGATAAACATATAGAACACTGAGTGTGTAATCTCACACTTGAAATGGATATTGTATTTTAATTCTAAGACCTACGCTCTGATCATGTAGGCAATGTCATGCTTTAATTGAAGACATTTGCGGAATAATTTTAACTTTATTAAATCAGATTTTAGTACATGCTTCTACATGTTTAAAGTATCCGTCTTACTGCTTGGGTTTAAATAGTTTAAAAAAATGGTACTTTTGCCCTAAATTTTTTTAAGATACATTTAGTAGACACTTGTCCAAATTTTATGGCAAACCAAGTTCATGCCCCTTTTTATTGCCTGTGGAGCACAGAATAAGTAGTGGATTTTCAGCCTGAAAAGGGTGGTTCACTATTGAACCATATGAAAGAGAGATCTTCTTATCACGTGTCCCAGTGTTGATCTGAAGAGAAGGATAAGCATCATTATATTCTTCCCTAGTGTTTTGGTGTAGATAACCAATAAGGTTGTGGTTGTAACTGGAACAAGTTTTTTTCTGGAATCACATTACCAAGGCCAAGTAGCAGTGACAGGCAAGTGACAAACCTTCAGCCTCTTAGAATGGAGAAATGAATGCCTGTATGTAGTTCATAAAGTGTTTTTGATAGGCTTATTTTTTTGTGGAGGAAAGTAACTGTAGTGAGACCAGTTGTTAATATAGATCTCCCTTACAGGCCTTGAAAAGCCAGGCCCTGAAAAGCAGTGTTTATTTAAATACTGTAGCTGGAAAAACATTAGAAATCATAATGACACATAATGATCTTTTGAGGTCGCTTCCAATCTCTAACATACTGTGATACTGTGATACTGTGACACAACTTAGTGGAATTTGTTTTTTTTGTTCAAATTCAAATTGTCTTTTTTTCAGAAACTGGCATTTCTCTATAAAGTCAAATACACTTGCCTGTTCTCACACTTTGCCACATGCACACACATATTTCATATTTTTTCTTGGAACACTGTGTGAGCCATTCATTATTGACTTGTTCCTCTCTTTGAAAGAACAACTGCCCACACAGTTAAAAAACAATTGTCTGTAGGCTTCATCCTGTTCATGCAGAAGTGTGTGTGTGAGGAGTATTTAACCCAGTTGTAAACTCAAGGAAACAACTACCAGTTCCCTCCATGATGGAGACTGATTCAGGAAAAGATCAAAATTAAATGAAAAATTAGTTTCCAGCTTCAGAGGGACAAAGGAATATGGTAAATTCCCAAGATCGTTGTGCTGTTTCACCAGTCTTCCATATTAAGCATGATTTGTGTCCATTTGGCAGAGACTTTGGCCAATGAGGCTGCTTGCTAACAACTATTGTAGATGGACTCTTGAGTTGTTCTGTCTTGGAAGGCTAAGTACTATTACTGGAAATGGGTACATAGTTTTCAGACCCCTTTGCATACATCAAACTCCCTGAGGACAGCTCATGTATTCCTTTCAAACCTCATGTTGCAAATAATGTAAAGCAAATTGCTAGCAGCTTTGTGGTAAAGGAGGATGTTTCTTCCTCATAGTTTTTACTCTGATTCATATTGCTCTTTCTCACAATTCTCTTTCTCTGAATATGAGGGTGGCAAAACATAGGCTTACAGATAATTGAGCTCCTGGTTGTTTCCTGAAGAGCTCCCACAAACATATTTTTAGATCGTTGAATTTGGGTCACTGGCCACAAACTTGCATATATTTGTCTAATATATATCACTCCTTTCCCTCTACACTTACCATTTTTTTTTCTCCAGAGTGAAATTCATCCAGTGTTTTGTGTTTGCTATAAATACACATCTCAGCTGTATTTCTATCCTTTGTGTCAACATTAAAACTCCCTTGTTCTATGTTTAGCTTGAATAATTACCAAGCCATTTGCAATTAGAACTCTAGGATATGACCTCACACTGATTTATTCCTTTGTTTCTTTCTGTATTTAATACATTTCAGATACTGAAAATGCCAAATCTTTGTCGTTTTATTTTGATGTTTATCAGTAATGGAAACATTCCAAAACAATCAGCCAAATACCTATGCTTTGTTCATTTATTGCCTTCTCTGAAGATAAATTGACTGTACTCAACTCTCTTCAGCATTTTTCTTCACCTAGATATTATTGCCTTGTGCAGCCACCCCAAGGTGACTGTTATCACTTAATTAAATCCTTGCACGCTGGGAAGAAAAAACAACATTGTTCGTTCATAACCCCAAGGAGGTGTTTTTTTTTCTTTAAGCCACTAAGCTCTTTCCCTGTTTTATTAACTTATTCCTGGCTACAGCAAGACATACTTTGTTGATGAGCAAAAGGTTGTATTAGCTTTTTATTTTCTGGGTAAACTTATCTTTTCTCTGGGAAAAAAACGTGGGCATTACAACAAAGAAAAAAAATGGGATCTCTCCAAACCCTGAAATTCTAGTAAAGGTCTGTGTAAACATCAAGCTAGTAAAGAGAAACAGGGGAGTAGCAGGAAGGAAATGAGAAAATAAAATGCAAACATAAAATTGGAGCAAGACAAAAAAGTAAGATGACATGTATATACACAGAGAAACTACTGCAGTGCTAAGGGAAAACTGACATAAGGAATAGCATTTTTGAAGAGAAAAATATATCAGGGCTCTTTATGTTACTGTCTAGAGCAGCATCTTTTTATTAGCCTCTTGGTTAATGTCCTCTCTCTGTCTATTGATTTTAGACTACATAACACTGTGCTCTTGCTTTTACCTTTGCTTTTTTTTTTTTTTCTAGAATGCACAATCCTACAGTAAGAGGAAATATTGCAGATGAGCCATTCATTGAATATGTGAGACCTTTGATTTGCTTTTATGTTCTTTTAAGCACAGTACTTCATGTGAGAAAGTTCACTTGAAACAGTGAGTTACCAGAATATGTACAACGGTTTAGCTGTCTTTTTCCTCATTTCTAGTCCATTAAACGTAGGACTAGAAAATAGGTTTCTCTACTCTAAAATTTGGGCTCAAGCAACCATATGTATTTGTTCATGATGCTAAATCATTTTGCCACCTGCTGTGTTCAACAGCCATTTACAAATAGTAAATGCTATTTAAAGCTCTAATATTTGGAAGAGCAGTTTATGCTGTGATATCATTTGTACAAGAAGCGTAATATTTTTGTTTGTAAGAACTTTTAAGTAGTTGGATAATTGTGATTTTTAAAATATTGCTACTTGTAATGTGTAGACTATAATTACTGTAGGTCAGAGACAGTAGTATAAGTTTGTATATGAACCACAAAATATTGATAGATTTGGATGGATTTGTTCCAAACCCAACATGTCTGTAGTATGTATCATAGCTAGTCTCTGAAAATTCCCTGTTCATGATGAAGTTTCAGCCTGAATTCTGGGCTTTCTTTTTGTTCTGTGCTTTTAAATTCTTGTCTGTAGCTTTCTGAATCAAATCAGTCATTTTACAGTGTTTATATGCCTTTAATTTTCTCTCTTAGCAATAACAAAAATCTGTCAGTTTACCTTCACAGCTTCTAGGAATGCTTTCCAATCTGCGTGCAATGGATCTGCCATCCACAGTGATTTTAAACTATACTCTGTGTTTTTATCTAATCTATTTTAGCTTAGAGGCCTGGAGACTATCTATAGATTTATCTGCACATCTTAATGAACTTATCGCAAAGGTATCTGAAGCCTCTTTTATTTGGAATAAAGGCAATAGCAAATTTATCAGTCATCAAGATTTTAGGCTTGGTTGGTTTTCAGATTACTATTTGAGAGTGGTGTGGGAAACACAAATTCTGCACTGAATTAAGTTTTGGTGTCAAAAGGGCATAGATTCCTCAGAAGGAGGTGGTCTGGGCATCAGCAACAGCTTTAGGAGTTGGCTGTAGGCAGAATTTGATATTTAAATTTGGGGCACTGATTTAAAATAGCTGTACTAAGTATATACTTTCTGTTTTCCAAAACTGGTTATGTCAGATTTTTTAACTTTTCTTGTGCATTACTAATTGAAAATTCTAGTTCTGCATTTGTTGTATTATGTGATTTTTCATAAATAATTTTAATACTTATTTGTGATGACAGTGTGTGGAATACTGACTTCATTGCAGGATTGGCAAGTTGTACCGGAAGCTTGTGAGGAAGAATTTTATTCCATCAATGTTTAGCTATAAATAGTTGGCAAGATATATTGCAGTTTCAAACAAGCATGCTTTGAATTTTCATACACGATGAATGTCCATCTTTTGCAGTCCAAAAGCATTCTGAATTTCTAAGCACACTGGTGTCTTTATTTTATCTTCTCTTAAAAATGTAATTTAGAAATAAAAAGTTAGTGGTAAAATACCATAGGAAATCACCTCTACCAAGTTGCATTGTAATCCTACTAAGGATAGTAGTAGGCTGAAAATACTGTTTAGATTTTCAACCCTAGTCAGAACTCAAACATTCTTCTCAGATGTAGAAAACATTTGGTTATATTTCTGTTGCACTTATCTTGTGTGTGTGTGCTTCTGCTCTTTCCCATCTGGTTTCAAACCAGAATCAGGGAAGGACTGATAAAACACCATTTCTTTTTCACTATAGTGACTAAAAACAGATTGAAGAAATTCAGATAAATGTCGGAACTTGTTAAAGCATGACCACTTAAATTTATTTATTTTAACTTGGAAGGGTTGCTGCCAATTAAAATGGCAAATTCACATGCAGAAGTCTATCTATACTGCTTTCTGTTGTGTGTCAGGCAGCATGTTCATTTGGGCATGGTAATGGAACAGAATCTGAACTGGAAAGACATTCACACAACACTAAAAAAGTATTGACATCATCTAATTGCCTGTTTGATAGGACAAGGGGTAATGGTTTTAAACTAAAAGAGAGTAAGTTTAGACTATATATAAGGAAGAATTATTTTATGGTGAGGGCTGTGAAACACTGGAACAGGTTGCCCAGAGAGGTGCCCCATCCCTGGAACCATTCAAGGTCAGGTTGGGCAGGGCTCTGAGCAACCTAGTCTAGTTGACTGCTTATTTCAGGGGGGTTGGACTAGATGCCCATCAAAGATCCCTTCCAAACCAAATCATCCTACAATTCTCTGATTCTATTTGATATTTGATTCTGGCTAAAGATAGTTTTCCAGTGATTTAAGGGCAAAGGAGAAAAAAAAAAAAAAAAAAAAAGTAGCTACTGGGACAGATATAGTATGTTTGAGCAAATTCTGGTTTGTATTTTATTTTTTTACAAAAATGTTGAAGATAAACTTGCACTGGACATTCATTTATGTGCCACAAGTAAGACTTAAAAATATACTGCGTCAGGGAGAAGGGATATTGTCAAAATGCAACATTACAGGACCTCCAGGTAGCAGGAGCAGGAATTCAGAACTGCAAAATAAAGATGCACAGATAAGTAACAACAACTGCCTGAAATTTAGAGAACCAAGCAAACATGTAAGTTATTGCTTAGGGTCTAGAAAAAGACATTGCTCAAGGCAGGAGACAATTGCAAATACATGTGACTTTTTAATGGAGCAGAAAGAAGAAAAATATCACAATGAAAGCAGTAAAAGCTAGAATGCTCCATTCGCACTGTGTTTTTAAAGCATTGTGGTTAGAAGAAATTAGAAGTGTTTCCTTCGTTTTCTCTGGGTGGTTCCGAATAACAGGAAAAATGGTGCTAATATTTGGCAGGAGGAAGAATTTTTCTTTCATCAGTTCCATGGATGAAGGCAGTTTTACCACAATCATCTTGGGGAGACACTTTAAGTTTCAGATCTGTTACAAATTACAGTGAAACAGTAGCAATGCCGAGCAATAATGTCAGTTCCTACCTGAGACATGGGATACAATGTATAGATTGTTGACATATGCAATAAATAGCATTAGGGTTGGTGGTGTCAAGACTTGTTTGGGGCTGTTCAGATAATGTGGCATCTGTGTTATTGGCACAACCGACAGCTACTGTTCTCTGCAGTGTCAAGGGAACCTTGAGCACCCTGTGATGAACAGGTTATTGATACTTCATGCTGCAGCTGCTTCAGGGGACCCCTTAAAGGCATATCATGGTAGGGTGGCTGCACACCAAAACCCTGTGGTAAAAATCCAGAGGAACATTTTCACGTAGTTACTATGAAACTGTCTTTAAAAATATGATCTTGGTTGAAACCTTGAGTTTCTGGCTTCTGCTGGTCCTGTATGGGCAAATCATAACCCACTCACCTCTCCCCACCCTAGAAAATAGGATTTTATTATGGAAATACACACAGACAATTATCACAGCAGTCAGAGGTGCCAATATAATATATTAGCTTGTATTTTTAAAAGAATATAAACCTTTTTCACTGAATGAGCGGCTCTGTGCTGTTATGCTTGTGCTCATATGCTTGAATTTATGCAATGAGCTGATAAACAGCAAAATCCGTACTTATCTTTACCTACACAGGTATTAGAGGTGAGCTTAAGGAAAAAAAAAAATAATAAAAAGAATATAAAAAAGAAGGAAGGAAACAAGGGAGGGAGGGAGAAACACCAAATTTCCTCACAGGTTAGGGTGAGATTAGAGTATTGCTTATGGCAGGGCTACATGTTGCCTTTTCACATGCTGTCATATTCCAGCTGTGAAACAGAAGTGGAAGGTCAACATAGCAATGGTGTTTCATAGTGGCAAACTGAGTTACTTCCTGAAATCGTTCAGAATCAGACCTTCAATTCCATCAGGATAATTTATTTTTACATAAATGTACTTTCCCCCTTTTTGTGGGAAATGTACTTTGAGAGCGAAGCACTGTAACCTCAAAACCCTTGAAAGAAGAACTGCAACCCACCACAGAGATACCAACTTTACTGTATAGAATACAGATGTAGTGGCTGATTTCTTCAGGGGAAGATTTTGAAATATTTCCATTATTAATGATGTCTCTAACTTGTTTCAGGAAGATGATTGTTTGATTTGCTGTTAATCCCATATATTTGCAGTATTCTTGTGTTCTCTGCTCTTAACTGCACAGAGGAGTGAACAGAAACCAGATCTTCCATGGGCACCAGAATAACACATCATAGTTTTCAGATTTCCATCTTGTCTTCTGTTGACTTGTGTGTCTAAGGCAGTCCAGCCTGGCTGAGGCCTTTTGAGTGCTCAGGGCATCTGAAAGGTCTCTGCTTTGTGATGCCTTATTACTGTAGGAACGCATAGTCCACCTTTTACCACTGCAAAGGCTCTCAGGGAGTTTCATCTCCATTATCAGTCTGTTTTCACCAAACCTGTAGGAATTTCTTTAAGCCCTCCGCTGACTGTCAAATGTAGCAAAAACTAGCCATGGACTGGAAGGCTGCTAGAAGGACAGACAGATAAAGACAAACAGAATAGAGGAAACTAATATCAAAGTTTAAGGAACCACTTCACAATCCAAACATCCAAGGGTTATTGTTTTGTGGGCTTTTTTTTTCCTGTTTTGCCCCCCCCCTTTCTTTTTTTTTCCATGCCTCTATAAACCTAACTTCTTTTGACTAGCAGGTTTGCATTCATGTCAGTCCAAATTCTTCTTTTTTCAAGGATGACAGGACTAAGGAGTCAACTGGCAGTAAGAGTTGTGGAGGCTTTTATGTACTGGTCTTCACTGAAAAAGCAAAGCGTTGCTTTAATTCAGTCCGTCTGTATATGGATCCTAGAAGAGGTCAGAGTGGACATCTGTGGAAGTGCTCCACACTCCTATAGGTGAAGAAAGAACTGGTATAGCAAACAGGTCTCCTGCATTAGTACAAGGATTAATGACAGCTGGAGGAGCTCTCAACTGCTGAGGATCATGGTCTGTCTTCTTTGCCTGGTAACATGGGATAACTGGCTGAAGATAAGAACATAAGTTTTTATTTTTTTTACACGTATCTGCTAAGAGTTACAGTTGGAAATAGCACTGGATTGAATGGACTTTGGATTTGTTCTTAACGTTCTGTGTTCTTACTATCTCTGTGTTCCACTATCTATAAAAATATTCTCAACATGTTCTTCTTTCAAGAAGAGTATAAATCAGAATGATATGCTAGTCAAAGAACTCAACTCAATTTCTCATTCAAATCTATTTTGGTTGTCTGAATTGCCATCTAATAGATTAAATATGCTAAACTAAGCCCCTCATCCTGTTCTTCCCTGAGCACAGACTCTCTGTTTCATATGTATGAAATTGTGTGATGCAAGTGAAAACACATGTACTCAGTTCTGGGCTAGAGGTCTAATTCTAGCAAGCCAATTGTCAGGATCAATCATGAGAGCATTTGAGTACCTACTGAGTGCAAGTGTTATTTTAAGAGTACAATTAACTCTATATCACAATTCTTTTCCCTATAATTTTTCACCTATTTTTTTTTGGACAACAGACAGTTAGATATCTTTATCTGTTTACTTTCACACAGTGTCAGATTGTGTAGATTGAAAGGAAGGCTAATCAAATATGCAGATATACAATGAATATAAGATCAATTTGATGAGAGCCTAAACTGAAATATTCATACATAACACAAAAGGGCTTTAAACTTGCAGCTTTGGAAACAAGTAACATTCACAATAATACCTTTTGCTCCCATATTCTGTTCTGCTTGTATAGGTGCTTTTACCTGCACAATCTCTTGATGTGGTCTGAAGTGCAGATCTGGGGACTTAGCCTTCATTCTGCCAGCTGTCATAATTTATCATAGCTTCTGCTACTGGGTCACATTACTTTTCCACTTTTGGCAGTTACGGTAGTAAACATTATGTAGGCACGTACAGTGTCCAGTCCTTTACTGTGGGCAGCACCTCTCACACCTCATAATCGCATATGTGATTGGAATATTTGTAACACCAAAGGGCAGAAACCACTTCATATTCAAACCCTATATATCCAGAGCAAAGCCAGTCCCAGCCAGGCATACACTTAATCCTGACCAAAGTAATCACATTCTTAGGGTAAGAGATATATAGTGTAATCTCTCTATGATATCTCATTGTAAATATATATAGTTAACTATGTTAGATGGCATGCAGTTACTGCCATCACAATCTGCTGTCTAAACAGTCTGGAACCAACAGGAGGAAGGATAAGAATTCATTAGGACTTGGCATCATAAATATAAAAGGTCAGTGTTTTAATACACAAGTCCTACGGGATGGTTTGAGATTTTGGAGCAATATAGAATGGCCTTCTAGAAAAAAAAAACGCATTGCTATCTACAAGGCAAAAATCCCTAAAAGTCATTTATTGCTTTTGTATACAAAAAAATTGTCAAATTCTTAATCTCTGATTTTTTTGTCTTGAACTCCCATCACTTACAGGTTTGTAATCTTTCTGTGATTCTCGGGCTTAACTCTGATACTTGTCAATTTATTATCAGTGAATAAACCTGGGAGTACGCCTTTAGAACTTGACTAACAACTTTAAACATTATTCTTCCCTCTAAACTTTTCTCATTTATACTCTCCACTTTTACAATTGTTCTGAGCTGGAAAAAGATCTGTTTTTTCTAATCAAGTAGAAAGTCTGCACCTCTAAGTTTTTGCTGCTTTGGTTACGTAAACATACTTATTCTGTAAGTCTGGTGAAAGAGGCAGCAAGGGAATCAGTAAAGTTTACTCTTCCTCCTTAATTTCTTGGCTTCAAGCTGTAAAGCAGACCTCCTTATTATTGACAAATTTATTTTTTGGCACTTCCTGTCATCATAAATTGCATCCTGACCACATGAGCAAAGAGCACGAAGATGACAAATTAAGAAGCTGGCATCGAAGTCCGTTCTAACCACATCCTTTGAGCTTGTCCTCTTACCTCATCTTTTTTACTGTAGTTGTTCTGGTGCCAAATACATCTTGCTTTGTTGCCAAATATGTGTCATTAACTCACAAGGATTCTATGGTCATGTGACCATATAACAATTGTGGTGGACTGTTAATGAAAAATGGCAGTGGTTTGAGAGTTGAAAACAGGGTTTTCTGTGTATCTGATGTTGGGATTTTTACTCAATGGTATAAAGCTTGCAGCCCAAGGGACACAGAAGCAAGTCCTGTGCCTTTTTATTTTATGTGGGCTTTGGGGTTTTGTATTTTCTGCAAGGAATTAAAAAGACTGAAGAGGAAGAATAAAGCTTTTAAAGATTCTTGTAAGTCAGTAGATGATCAAACTTCAGTTGCTTGTTTTTATTCATGTGTATCAAATTCATCCCACATAAAATCCTATTTCCAGGAATAGTACTCCAGTAAGCTCATAGGACTTAATTGTGAAAGCCCAAGGTCAGATTTTCCACCTAAGTCATTATGCTTTTGTGTGTTTGGTGGATATTTGGCTGATATCTTAATAGTGAGAGCACAGTAGTCGGGCACTGAGACTTTGAATCAGATTTCCGTTAGCCATTGTTTACACCTTTTATTTCATTTTATCCCCTCATCCAAAAATGGTTGCCATGTTGAAATGAAACTTCCTTTTTTGTTGCTGTCTTTAGTAAATCATGGGGGTTTTAAGCCACGCCACACAGTCAATAAATTATGCAATGATACATTTATTATAAGAGAGGGACTATTTACTTTCATAAATGTCAATTGCATCCAATACTGCCTCTCTTTTAAAAAGAGAGTAAAGTATTTTTGCTGTTACTGAATGTTGTATGTCTAATTGGTGACAGGCTTTGTCCTGAAATTAATGCTCAGCTACAGTTATAATATCATTATGTCATAACAGTGAAAAGTTCTAATTAAGATGATCTGTTTGCCAGGAAAAACTTTAGTATATCAATTAATCTATTTTATCAGGGGGAGTATTGCCTTACCCAGCTCCTATCTCCTGGTCAGAGCATGAATGATGAGAAAAACATTACAGATGCGTGTTGCATTGGACAAAGAACACATGCATGCATTTAAATCATGTATATCTTACTTTTTACTGATGTAATTGTGAAATATGTTCTTTTTGCATTCATAATTAGGGGGTGTAACAGATGGTGAAGGCTTAGTTTAAAATAATCTGTCATTAAAATAACCTAGCCTACTGGTAATTCTTCACTCTAACTGGAGTTTAGGTCAGGGTAACAGGGTCTTTTGCAGCAGTGGAATATGCTAGAAAGAATTAGGGACTTCATGGATAGTGGGAAATATGAGGATATTCTCCAGAAAGGCACCATAGTAAGACTCCAGTGAATTAAATTTTCCTGTAGTGGGAATATGCAAAAACGGCTGGGACAAAATTCCTCTGACAAATATAAATCTATTTAGTATGATGCATTATACATTAGTACGTATTTGGTCAAAGTGTTACAGTGGGCTTCATATCCTGAGAGGAAATAACATCACTATTCTGCAAATACTGTAAAAGGTACTTAATATTTTGTGTTAGAAACCCATTTTCATATGTCAAAGGATATAAATTATAATTATTGGCATTACTATTCAGAGGTGCTGTAGGTAGTGACTTTTACATCTGAATCTCACTTCCTTTGCGTCTACCACATCGACTTGTTGGTGTGTGACAAAGGGAATCTTGTATCCGTCCTGTGTAGGTAGTTTAGAACGATTTTCAGGAATAAGAAAATTGGCTCAATAAATCAGATACTTGCATGTCCTTAAAGCATTTATTTTAGTGTTTCCTCTAAGATTTCATTCTCTAACAGCTCTGAAGAAAGCATATAGATTTCAGCATGGTATTATGATAAATCTTCTCAAGGAGGGGCAAGCATTAACATTTGTGTCGGTTCTTTTTCATCTTAATCCAACCTTGGTTAATAATCAGAAAATTCTACATAGTGGGTAAGAAGATGTAATTAACCCTTTGACCCCAGAATCTTAATTGGTGCCTGTTGAAAACAGTGGGGCAGTTAAAAAAAAAATATATTAAAAAGTAGCCTGTGGTGATTGAAACAGCATAATACATAATGGTATTCTGAAATCAAAAGTACTAGGGAACTTCAGCTTTAATCACACTTTGCATAAAACCAGTTAAGTGTGGGTTTAAACAAGAAGTTGCCAGCCTTGCTTAAATTGGATTGTGCTCAGTGTCGGCGTTTGAAGTCACCCTGACCCTTTTTCAGCTGCCACACTAGATGGGATAGGACTGAGTTTATGACAGTCAATTTATAAAAATAAAACAGAAATTAAATCAAGAATATTTTCCTAACAGAAGACACTCTATCTTTATATTCATGGCCTCTGCTTCAATGAAAACAGGACATGTTATGAAAAGCCAGTTACATTTGCAGGCGCTATTTCTACATTACAGTTGATGATAACTATGGAAGATCTGACACAGCAATCCTATCTGCCTTTGAACTGAATGAAACTGCTCAGAAATTCTGGCTGAAAATTACACTGTGGCACTCATTTTGAGAGAGACATTTGAAAGCTGACTAAATCCAGTACCCTTCTTGCATTTATTGTGTACTTAGTTATACGTAGGTAATATGACTGATACTTCCAGAGATTTCTCATTAAAACAAAATTCTTTATAAACAGTTAGTATACAATAGCATCACATACTCTTCAGTATATAATATAACCTCTGTTATGTTGCCTTGAACCTTCTCTGAAGTCTGCTGCTCTCTTGGCATGCACAAAGGACGTACGCTTTATGAAAAATTGAAAATTTTCAACACACATTACTTAAATAATAAATATTCATAAATAATACCTATGAATAACGAATGAGACAGTCCTTCAGAACTATTGTTTGACCTGTATAAGGAACAACAAAATTGTCACAAAAGTGGTCCATCTCAGCCCTTTCATACTGGCAGGAGGAGCTGCCTTGCATTGGAAGGTAGCTGTTTCTGCCCATATTTTTATTGTCATTTTTCTTAGGTATTAAGCATTGAGCTTAGTACTTGGGGCCCTTGTTCTAATGTCTTTGTACTGTGGGCATAGTAGTTCACTGTTCCATTAGCTGTTAATCAGTGGCATTTTCAAAATATGATTAAATACTTTCTGATTTTGCTCTAGTGAATAAAATATTAAATTCGGTCAGTATTTGTACCCAAGGATAACTTCAGGGAGGTGGGAAAGAAAATGGAGAAAGAAGGACTGACCAGGACATAGTAGGCTCAATTAGCATAATGAATGGATTTTATGGCATGGGAAGTAACTAATCATGCAAGAAGCCAAGGAGTTGTGGGCATGCTGCGTTGGCCCTGCCAGTCCATCAGTGGTACCTCCTTAGAACCTTCATTGTAAAACTAGGAGGCAAGAAAGAAGGAGATCAGAAAGAAAGAGAAGAAAAGGGTAAAGAATTAAAACTGTTTAACTGGAAGGTAGCAATCAGAGTCAATGGCATGGAAAAGCAGCAAGTGCTTAAGACGTCTAGCACTCCTCACTTTAACGCTCTTCCCAGTTGCTGGTAACTTTCTGGACCTCAGTCATGAAAGTTGAAATTTCTTTGTACAATTCTGTCAACCAGAGATAGTTTTATTTATATTTTTCCAGCAAAACTGTTTTCAGGCAATTCCAAAACAGGAAAACATTTCTGCCTAATCAGTACTAGAAGCTTTCTTCAAAGTCATTTAGAAGTCTTAATTCCTAAATAAGATGATGTGTAAAAAAGAAGCAGGAAAGCCATCAGTGACTCAGAATTATATTTTGATGTTCTTAGAAAACTCCAGATATGTTAGATAATTACACACTAATGTAAATCCATCTGAGAAACTTCAGTCTTGGCAGCTTTACCCACCTGTTGGTTGTTCTGATGTTCCTGAGTGGCCTGACTCTCGGGTACGTGAGCATTTGCATGGCATACCTTCCCACCAGCTTCTGCACCAAGGCAGCGATATCTTGCCACAGTGCAGCATTAGACACAGTCTGGTCAGATCTGTCATTATCTCAACCCCTCGTGCCCCACACTGGGTGCCAAAAAGAACTGTTGTGGTTTAAGTCCAGCTAGTAACTCAGAACCATGCAGCCGCTTGCTCACTCTCCCCACTTCCCCCCCCCGAGGGATGGGAAGGAGAATCGAAAGAATGTAACTCCCACGGGTTGAGATAAGAGCAGTCAAATAACTAAGGTATAACAAACCACTACTGCTACCACCAATAATAGTAATGATAAGGGAGATAACAAGCGGAGAAAATACAACTGCTCACCACCAGCCGACCGATACCCAGCCCAACCCAAGCAGTGATCTAGCCCTTCCAGGTAACTGCTCCCAATTTATATACTGGGCATGACGTGCTGTGGTATGGAATACCCCTTTGGCTAGTTTGGGACAGTTGTCCTGTCTCTGCTTCCTCCCAGCTTCTTGTGCACTGCCTCACTGGCCAAACATGAGAATAAAAGTCCGTGATCGGAGTAAACGTTACTTAGCAGCAACTAAAAACATTGGTGTGTTATCAGTGTTGTTCTCAGGCTAAAGTAAAAAACACAACACTGCACCACCTACTAAGAAGGAGAAAAATGACTGCTACAGCTGAACCCAGGACAGTAGTGTGCTAAAGAGACCAGATCATTAATGTGTTCCAACTGTATTTAACTCTCTTGAGTAAAAGAGCAAGGGGACTGCACTAAAAGCCTGGATATCAAATATCATGATCATGCCAACTAGTAGCAACCTGAGGTTAGACAGAAACGTCTAGCAGACTTGTCATTAGATACAGAACTATTATGGATATTTGAAGCACCTGTGTACATGCTGTCAGATCTAGGAAAACCGAGCCCTGCAGATAGGCTGGGAATCTGATTCAGTATTCTGGATCACCATATTCACCTGATTCATTGTTGCTTGTGGAGAATGGTGTCCTAGCAAGAGCACATATAGGTGGCCGGGGAATCTGGGTGATAGTTCTCAGTTTTCTTTCTAACA
Source organism: Neopsephotus bourkii (assembly GCF_033783945.1). Taxonomy (NCBI): domain Eukaryota; kingdom Metazoa; phylum Chordata; class Aves; order Psittaciformes; family Psittacidae; genus Neopsephotus; species Neopsephotus bourkii. Next base: position 780,229 of record NW_026901866.1, on the reverse strand, counting down.
GAGGATTAAACTAATTCCCTCAAATGTGAGACAGAGCATCAGGAAAACTAAAACCAAGACCTTTAAAGACTTACTCTTCTATGTGACAATGAAAGTGGATAGTAGCAACAGAAATCATACATGGTGGGGGAGATCAAATGTGTAAAGGTTTTGATTGTCCTTGTATGGATCTAAGTTTGAACTTTACTATTCCAAATTTTCCACCTGTTATTGATGTTAAAATTCAAGGAACTGGTGTTAATCATTTGAAAAGAAATGATGATGATTTATAAGAGGCCATAAATGGCTTGCATAATATAAATGTTTTTACATGAAGAAAATCTATGCAGATTTACATTTTTATTAATTCATAAATATAAATTAGAGTCTTTCTTTAATGCAGTGACTTTAGTGAGGGTTTGTTTTCCAATGTGTGATTTATTCTTTTTAGAAAACACAGATTTTTGAACTAATTCCACCACCTACTACATCAGAGAGGGGTGAACACTTGCCAAAGATAGCTTCTGACCAGCAGCGTGTTAGAAATTAATCAAGAAGCAGAAGAATAAAAAAAATAAAAACCCTCAGAAACCACTGTTCTGTATTTCAAAAGATGTGAAATGATTACATATCGCCATCAGATTTGGGTGCATCTCCTATTTTTTCTTCCAAAGCCAGGCTGATCTCTCAAATTGTACAGTTATATATTACTCTACACGTACCTTTATTCCAAAGGGGTATTTGGAGTGGGATTTCTAGGGATTGTTTCTTGTTCATCCCAAGATTTGGAGTGGTTCTTATTTTCTGAGTTGTTTTAGCATTTCTAATTTCTGTAATTTTGTGATTTTACTTCTGCAATAGTGAATGCTTCTTTGCCAATAATCAAGCTCATAAGAAGCATAAAAGTAAAGGTACACACAGTGTATGAGAGGCAGTTTCTTCCTGGTGAAGATGTACTCTTATTCCTAGAGGTATATTTCTGTCTTGATGTGCAGTGATTTACTGTGAGTGTCAGTTTAGAATACAGTCCTTTGTTTATTAACTGCACTCATGTTTCAAAAGGTGTGCATTAATCTCTGTAGTCGTATTTGGTTTTTGCAGTTGCAGTGGAAACCACATCCAAAGACTTGAACCTGTCAAAGTAAAATCTGATCTAGAGTTTTACACCAAAGGGATGAAATTCATAACATTTCTGTAGACCTAACCTGTAAACATATTTACAGTAATCTGCTGATTGGCTTTGTTTGTTGTATCACAAAAGGAAATAGGGTGTGTGTGTGTGTGTGTGTGTGTGCACGTGCGCGTGTGTATAATCCTCAATTAATTAACAAATTATTGAGGTCCATAGTGGTTTGAGTGATGGTAGGATTTTATTTTCTCTTTTTCAGTTTTCGGAAGTGGAAATTCTCAGCTTTGATTCTGGGGGGGGAGGGGGGCGGGTCTGCTTACCATTTGAGTGGAAGGTATTTGTTTTCCATATTTATTCTTCCTGTAAAAAAAAAAACAAAACAAACATTTTATTTTTCTATATTTCTTCTGTCATGCAAATGAGAGATATTTTATGCAGTATATGACAGATGTAAGATGACAATAAATCCTTGAACTTTGGAATATACTCATATGCTGTTTGTTAATATATTGGTAGATTATAAAGGAATTGTCTTAAGGACTCAAATTAAAAACACTGTTATAGAAATCAGAACATTTTCCTAAATACGTTCTGTGATGCCTTTGTTTGAATCTATTTCTATCTGGAATGTACAATTTTTTATTAATCTATTCTCTTTTTTTCTTTTTTTTTTTTTTTTCACTTACTTTGCAGTCCCTGGATGGATTTGTATTTGCACTAAATCAAGAAGGAAAATTTTTGTACATTTCAGAAACTGTCTCCATCTATTTAGGCCTGTCCCAAGTAAGTACATGCTTTCAATTTTAGAACATTGAATATGATGTGTTCTTCTGTTTATCGTTCTTAAAGAAATAATGATTTTGTTTCTACATTTTATGTGAATTATTGAATTAGTCATTTAAAGTTGCATCTGGTTCATCCTGAGAAGTAATTGAAAAATGTATCTATCAGTACTGGAGGTTGCGATAAGATAAACTTGTGTCTGAAAACTTTCTGCCATGAAGGATCATTATTAATTTATTGAGAACAAATGAAGTTTCTTTTCTCAGTTGTTTTGAACTTTAAACCTCTGTACCTGATAGGAAAGGGACACACTAATAGTACTTCCCTTGTGTCCTATTACTGGATGTTTATGGAGTACCCTGCATTATCCAGGGAGCTGACACGATGACAGGGAGTCATTTGGAGTCAAGAAATGCTGAGAGACCATTAAAATGTCTTGCAGGGAGGGTTCCGACAAGGACACATTTTGCTGCTTTCATAAATGCTCACTAATATGGAAAGACAAATTTATAAAATATTTTAATTGTTTTATTTAATTGCTGACCACTGTTTGTCAGAGTTTAAAAGGCAGGACAAAAGTGGGGGAAAAGAAAAAGTTGCCTGTTGATGCTTATTGCTGCAGCATTCAGAAATGTTTAGGAAGGATAGCTTCTTTCTGCTTGTACTTAGAGATGCAGCAGAAAGGTTTTGCATGATTTTAAGAGTAGGATAATCTAATGCTGTTGCAGTCACCAGAGGAAAAAAGAAAAACTGAGGTAATATTTATTTCAGCTTCTTTAAATTGGGATTTATAGTGCTATGAGGAGACAACTATTAGCACTGGCAACTGTCAGTTTTGCTGTACTCCTACAATGATATGGCAAATTTTAACATTTGGTGCAGAAAAAGCCTAATTTTAAATATTATCTGGTGAGGATCTGAATAGAGGTTCATTAACTCCTCAAAGAACATGCAAGCAATTGTCTGTAATAAGTTCAGTAATTGTTATTTTGTGCTGGCTTTAGCAAACCAAATGATAGAAATGGAAACAGAGCTGTTTCTAACTCGTATCAGCAGTCTTGTCTGTCATTTAAGTCCCTCATTTTGTAATAGGCTTTAATTCCTGTCTTAATCTGTTTGGGAGTTAGTATCAGGAATCTCAGATTTTGAAATTGGTGCGCCACCATGTTGCTAATACAGTAAAGAATTGGAACTTTAATGTTTATTATTGTCTTATGCTCATATTAATCTGTTTTATGCATAGTATCCAACAAAGTTTAATAAGCCAGTAAAGAAGAAGGATGGATAATTAGTTTAAGCAGGTAAATGCTAATTAGGAAACTCCTGAAAGGCATCCATTATACACTAGCTTAAAACAAATTTTACAGCCCTGGTTAGTGGTGTAATCCAAATTCTGTCAAGGCAACTGCATTTTCTGTAATTGAGATGTGTATGTTTGCTTTGCATAACAGATGGCTCTGTATGCTTAGACTGATAGCTAGGAAAATAATAATTGCATTATTCTGGCCAAAAGAATATTAGCTCTTGGGTTTTGGCCATTTCAGTCAGTCCTCCTGCCAGCACAGCATATGCACATATATGGATTGGATTTTCAAGGAAATTGATGCATCTGGAATAGTGTGGCCATCTGAAATATCATCTGTTCAAGAAAAATTTGGCTTTAACCCTATGCTAGTCTCCTGTTAAAAGCATTTGCTGCCACTGTCTTTTTAACTGTAGGAGTTGGTAAATTTTTTCTTACTCTGAATTTACATCATGCTGTTAAGACTTTACACTTCATCTTGATCCCCATATATATTTCAAACAAGTGTTCAAATAAATAAATTGGTTTTGCCTGTTAGAGTGTTTGATATATCGGCACAAATGTTTCCTTGTGTTCACTACTGAAAGTATTGATGGAAAACCTAACAAAAATCAGAACCAGGAGGGTGGATTTTAACACAATAATAGATGACATACAGTTTAGTTCGAGGTGTCCTTGCCCATGGCAGGGGGGTTGGAGCTAGATGATCTTAAGGTCCTTTCCAACCCTAACCATTCTATAATTCTATAATTCTGACATCTACTGAGCATTACTAAAATATCTGTGGTTTTCGCTGTTCTTCTGTCTTTATGGAGACACTGTATATCTCAGACCCACTGTATTTATATTTTTAACATATTATTCTCTTGGTATATTTTTATATAGCTAGATCTCTTAATGATAAAAGAAATACTGTATTTGCTTGTTAGTAAATCACTATTCAAAGATTATTCTTTACAAAAAAATATTAGCAAGAATATCCATAAAATCCTTTTTCAAACTGTACATGTAAATGTTACTGTTTGCATGACAACAGTCGAAAAACACCTGTGAACACTGTTTCTGGAGTCGTCCAATATGATACATGTGGTGATGAATTTCTTGCATGGCAGGTAAACATTGATAGTTCCCTATCCTGACACTCTGCAGCTATATATTTGTATGGAATAGCTAGGTAATTTTGCACTTCAGAAAGGCTGGATGTACATTATAAGCATTTTTATATGAATCATCTTCAAGTGTTGATTTTGGAGTCTTACTTTCTAGTCAAATGTCTTCTCAGAGCCTTCATCCTTGTTTGTTTTGTTTTGTTTTGTTTTAACTAGTTTCTTGAAATAATGTACAATATATTTTGTACTTGTAAAGCAGAATCTCATGTCTCTTACCTAAAGGAAAATAGACCTTGTACCAAACCTTAGCAGGTGAAAACAGTTTTTCATGGAACCCAATTTTTCTCTTTTCTAAACATTGGAAGTCAGTGATACAAAACAAATGGATGCGGATGTTCTAAGATAGCTGCAGGGCTAATAGTAAAGGAATCTGATAAAATAGTGTCTTGGGAAGTAGCCTGGCAATGATGATAATAAACTTACTCCTGGCAAAAATAACAGTAAACAAAAATTGCAATATATACTCTCTTGTCATTATAATGAATGTAACTTGCATGTAGACACCCATAGATATATATGGTTTAGGCACTTTGTTATCCAGTTAATACTAACAAAGTTATTTTGGCAGCTGTAGATTTTAGAGCACACTGTGAAATTGAAATCAGAGTGGTTTCAGAGGACAGAGATGCATTTCAAAGTAGAGGGAAAGACACAAAGTTAGCTGGAAACAGTGAGAGAAGGAAGAGAATAAAAGTGACAGAAATGGTCCAAAATCTCCAAGTTATACTCTTGGCTGTACAAGTTGTCATAGCTCAATTATACTCAGGACAAGCCGAAATAGCCCAACATACTTTCCAGTAGTCAATAGTTTCAGGAACTATGGTATTTTTCAGAAAACCCAGACATATCTAGAAATGTGCAATACAGCCAGGTTTTCTTCCATGGCTTGGACAATGTGACCTGTGACAATGTAGCTTTTGCGATGCAAACATCTTTTTACACTGAACCTGTGCAGTGATGTAAAAACGTTTTGTCTTCATACATATCTGTTTTCTGATATTTTCAAGTCAACAGGTAATTTCTGATACCAGGGTAACTATCATCTTTTTGAATACCTGGTCCTTGATTTCCTTTTAGAAATGGGATGAGATTTCACAAGTAGATGGCTAAATTCAGTCACAATATCTGGGCATTGAAGAAACACTCAGATCACTCCTTCAGGCTCTTAGAAGTCAGTATCAGTGCTTACTTCAGAGATTTCAATTAAAAGGATGCTGAGGAGGGACTATTCATTAGGGACTGTAGTGATAGGAGAAGCGGCAATGGGTTAAAACTTAAACAGGGGAAGTTAAATTGGATATAAGGAGGAAGTTCTTTACTGTAAGGGTGCCCAGGGAAGTTGTGAGTGCTCCGTCCCTGACGGTGTTCAAGGCCAGGTTGGACAGAGCCTTGGGTGACATGGTTTAGTGTGAGGTGTCCCTGCCCATGGCAGGGGGGTTGGAACTTGATGATCTTAAGGTCCTTTCCAACTCTTAACTATTCTGATTCTGTGATTCTAAGATTCTGTAAGCTGGTTAAGATACTTTTGCTTTCAGGAAACAAGTTCTTAGTCACCTCTCACCAACAGTTATAGTCAACAAAATTATTACCTATTGTTTCCCCTCTGTGAGGTCCACATCTTAAAGTAAAATATTTCCTGCCTTTACTCCTACTTGTCCAGGATACAGACCAGGTTTGCAAATTGGACTGTTGAAAAGAGAGCTCACTAAAAAGGAGCAGTGCAGCTGCAGGCATAATAGGAGATAATAGAGATGAAGAAGGGGAAGAAAAAAAAAAAAAAAGAGAGAATAAATTGTGAGGTTTTGTCCTTTTTAAAACAAAGCAGTCAAAACCAACAGGTATATTACATGTGTACTGCATTACTAGTAGCATAACTTATCTCTTTATTTTGGCTTTCTGTGCATTTGTTCTCTGAAATGGCAAATAAAATTATAGCTACAGCACACAAATACAAGGTCAAATAAATGACAGTACTCATTCTATTTGTGAAGCTATTCTGAAAAGGAACCATGGTGCCAAATGTGGCTTATTTGAATAATAAAGAAGAATTAGATTCCCCTGATAACTTGGCTGAGGGCCAATAAATCACTGGAGGTTAAGAATGCTTTGCAACTGCCATGTATTTCTTTTGCTTTTACAAAGCACAAACCTCAACTTCTATGCTCTACCTGTTTTTCAATGCAAATCAAGTTCAGGTTAATAGATGGTTAAAGGATTGCTCTTGTGCTCTGTTTGCTAAAAAAAACTACATAAAGAAGTCTTGATACTTAAATTCATTATGTAAATTCTGCCTTATTTCCCCCCCTGTGCCATTACCTAAATAAAATAAAAATAATAATATTTAAAGAATACAAGGAAAAGCCTATCAAAAAAAAGCCAGGAACTTTACAGGAAAAGTACATTTTTTTAAGCCATTCTAGACAATAACCAATTGAGAAGACAGCTTGCTTTTTCTTTTCTTTTTTTTTTTGGTTGCTGTTTTAGTGTTCTGAATTTAAATATTACAGTGTAGAATGAGCTTTCTGCTCAGTTAGCAAATTGGTGCACTGGCATTGATAATTTTTTTATAGCTTCCCCCCTAAAATTAGTAAACAAAAGCCTGGGAAATGCAGTGTTGGTCATGTGTTTTTTAAAGAAGTTTTTTACTTTAATGTTCAGTACAAGAAAGTTCCTTTGCTCTTATGTTTTATGCTGAAAGAAGTGAGCAGTGGAGGAGCTCTATTGAAATAGAACGGCTCTAAGGATTTTGAGAGCAGTACGAAAATATAAGTATCAAAATAATTCAGAAACAGTACAAGGCACAGTGGCACATTATCAATTTACAACATTTAAATTGATAAATGCTTGGTGGTGAAGGCCTACAAGGGCACTTTGAAAAGCAAATAGCGACCTGGTGAAGAAATTGATTTTTCCTCCCCGAAAATGACTGCATGATGCATCATTTGACTGCATGCTGTCCAAGTGCTTGACAGAGATAATCTCAGCAATCCCACGGGTGACCTTATCGTTCTCACCAGGGCAACTTTGTCTAGGTTCTGACTTTGTGCATGTCAAGGTTTCTTCAGGCAGGATCCTTAGGGGGAAAAAGTTCCTCTGTTCGATCCAGATATTGAACCACTCTTCAAGGCACCCCCCCACACACCCAAAAAGGCAAGCTTGTTTCTTTTCTTCATAATTATGAATGAACTGAACAAGAGAAAATATCTATAGACACAGTATCTTTGCTGAAGCCATTATTGCCTTTTCAGTGTAGCTTAGTTTAGCTCTCAAAGGAGAAAGGATACCTGCCATTAGAGGTTATCAGACACAGTTGAGAGGTTCCAAAATGTATGGCACTCTCCTACATAACAGAAATATCCTGCCCGCTTTTGTTCTCACACTCGCTGTTCGCAGCTTTATTTTTGCTCAGGAAAAGATTTTGCTGTTGTCACAGGATTTCGTATCAGTGTCCAATAATTTTTTTCTTTATGCCTTTTTTTTAAAAAATACGATCTCAGCCCAGAAACTTTTAAGACAACTCAAGTGCAAATGACAAGCTGACAAGAAGTCCTGAACATCAACATCAATATGCATAATTTTGCATAGATACTCTGTAACAACCTTCACTGTATAGTCTTGAAGTGATCCAAACCAGTCTGTTTTATCTGTTTATTACAAAACTGGTTTTGTCTAGCACAGGAATATATTGCCCAAACTATGAAGAACAAAGACATTTAAAGATTTGCAGGATTTTTTTTAAAGTACTTCATATAACAAACAAACTGCTTTTCGTGTACGGTTATAATTGTTAATTATAATTACTGATTAGGAACCTACTGAAAGCAGCAAATGTTATGCTCTGTTTGGTACCCCAAAGCCCACTGCCTTTGACACCCACAGTTCACCGTATTCAACCTCTTTTACCTCTTTCTTTCATCCACAACATTAATTCTGAGTGAACAAGACGTGCTTCCTTGCTTTTGACAAGATTTGCTGCAGTCTCATGCGACAAAAACCCAACACTCATTCCAGATTCAGAAAGTAGGATTTATAACAGCATTTTAATTTAATGTTGGATGTCGAACATATAAAGAGATCACAGTAGTACTAGAGCTGAAAATTGATGCCTTTTTTATTAGTGTCCTCTCAGAAGTGGGTGAGCCGCTGTTTGTGCAATGGAGCACAGAGCACCACAGTCAGATGAATGAGGATATGCTATCTGCAAGGAATCATATTTCAAACCACTGTCTGCTTCTATTGATGTGCTTAGAGTTGAAAGGTTATGCTAGTAAATGCCATCAGAATTTTCAGCATTAGAAATCTGTGGAATAATCTGCTGACTGTCACTTTATAGTCAGTCCAAATGCAATATAAGTAATGCTTTACTGTTTTTTTAAACTCAAAATTAACTTATTGATACTGATCATGTTGTTTTGCTTATTCTTCTGCAGCATGTTTAAATACTGCCAATGGTATTGTCTTACAGGGTCCACTGACTATCGCTCTCTGTTGAGTTAACTAAAGGAATTCAGAATGTCATTTTACATGAGAATCATGTTCCCTTTATTTATTCTTTTGAACATATTTTACCAGCCATTGAGGCTGAAACATTGAAAGCCTTTATGCAGAAGGGATTCACTGGTTAAAATGAATCACACAAATTCTCCATGCAATAAAATATAGCCTCATTGGTTTAACGCTTGAAGGCTGAAGACTTTTCATGTCACTTAATAATTTCTAGCATTTGATGTTAAAAATAAGATTTTGATAAGGTATTTTCATTGCACTTGTTAACTCTTTCCAGTACTACATAAGACAATTTGCCTTCTGGTGGATGCAGTGTTTTCAGATTCTTTTAAGTAAAACGTCTGGAGAAAATGGTTAAGGCAATTTAGCTATTTTACATTTGTCTTTCCTATTAAAGCAAAGACAAAGAGTTTTCCTGAATTAACATTCATATTATCCAAATTAGCTACAGAGTAGTTTGGTATCTTTTTTTCATTGCATTGTAACATATTTGTGTGGAAGTTGGAGAATATTCTATATATAGACACTTAGTAAAACAAACAGCTGTGGAATAATTGGGAGGAAAAAACAGATACTGGTAGGAAAAATACAAATTTGGCATAAAGATTTTTTCCATGCTATCCTGACACACTAGAAATGGGGGGGGGGGGGAACTCAAAAATTAAGTATTTTACCTTCTAAGAGTAAGGTCAAAAAGTCATTCTACTAGTGAGTGATCAAAGTTTCATGTCTAAAAATAAATAAATAAATTCTAATTTATAGGGTTCAATTACTCATAAGGAAACATGTTTTCAAATCCTTAAATGATGCACTGATTCTAAAGACTCTCTCTTACATCAGATCCTTGCTTGAGTCAGGATAAATGAAAATCCTGACTCAAATGTTCTCCAATGTATGAAATGATTCAAGATTTGTAATAGTGATACAGCACAGGTTCACTCGAGAGAATTCCCATTCCAAGCATTTCAGAAAGGCTGGGTCAGGCCACAGAAACTCAAAAATTGGCCTAAGATTATGAAATAAATAAAGCAGTGCCTGTATGTATTAAAGCCACAGTCACTTAATGGATTTGAGCTAAAAATAACCCCGAAACAAACAAACAAATTTAAAGTTAGATCAATTAAGCGATATCTTCCACTGCAAATCCTCACTAATAGTTCTACCAGTCCAACTCAGGGGTTGCACATGAAAGCACAAGATCAGGACCAAGCAGCTCAGAAAAAGGGTAAAAGACATGTCTTAATTTGGTTTTGCCGGTATCTGGTGTTAGTGCAGCCTCAATCAGGGCTTTACTTGCTCTGTTCTCAGAGTTAACAGAGGAATCCTCTTCTGGAGAGTGTATTGGTAAGAGAGGAGAAGCATTCTAAATTGTATGGAGACTATCATGACTGCAAGTAAGTGTGGGATCTAGCCAAGAAAACCTCCACATCAAAGCCTTTTTGTGCTTAATCCCCCAGGTTTGCAGTGGAAATCCAAGGCAGTCACACCCATATGCTCTTGCTCTTCCAGTGTTAAGATTCGTTTGTCACTCCCCGTTCACCTTCAGCATTAAAATAGACCTATGCTGCCTTAGCATTTTAACCTCCTGTTTCTCTGTATTTCTTTCTGGCATTTGGACCACAGTGCTATCCACGACATCCTCTGTTCATGTTTCCAGTCGCACAGAGGCTGACACCAGCTTCCTGCTAAAGTTACAATGTGAGAGGGAATGTACACAGATTGGTTTCTGCATTTACTGGACAGGGGAAAGGAGCATCAGAAAACTTGGCAGGCTTACTGCAAACCCATATTTTATCTGTGTTGCTCAGCTGAGTTCCTCAACAGCATTCACATTAAAAGTTCTTTCTGCTATTTGCCCATACCTGCAGAACTACCTGAATAACTCAGCTCCCCTTGGAAGTTGTTTACTTACTGTTCTCAATGCACTGCCACAGAAGCACCTTCTGCATATAAATCCATAGAAAAGCCAGTTTAATGCCCTGTTACCTATTCTATGTCATCAGGGTCTACCATCAGGACCTGCCCCAGCACAGAGCATGCACTAGCAGTGCAGTCATAGCCAAAGCCAGCCAAAGCCACAGAGAGGTACTTCTACTGGCCACCAGATGAGGCAGGGAAAAGCTAGGACTACATTTTCCTTTTCAAAAGACAGGAGTTCAGATGTGGCAAAAGAGTGAAGTGATACACGTCCTTTGCCCAGAGTTAGAAATGTAAAGGAGAAAGAGAGAAAACAACATCCCTTCAGCAATGAGGGTTTAGGTCTAAGAACAATAATTATTTTCTCCTTTAGAGGCACAAAGCATTTGTATATGTTAGAGGGAGAGGGAATTGAAATAGTCTGAAAAAGACAGACAAAAGAAATGCCTCTCTGGTGTGAGCAGACAGGAAGGGGAAGACAGAAAAGAGACACAGCACACTTCCCTTACTCAGTAACTGAGAATCAGAGCTGTGAGAACACATGCTGCTTCTTCCTCACCAACCAAAATAAATTTTGCTAGCCCTTGATATTCAGAACTCAGGCCCCAGCGTCAACTCAAATAGTAAGACTGGTTTCAAGTTATTAGATATATGAAAATAGTATTTTAAAGGGCTTATTAACATGCTGGGGTTTTTTCCAGCCTTTATGGGTTTACACTTTCAATTCTTCTTTTTCTGTTGGCTATCACAAATGCTAGAAGCTTCCTTTTATATTTAAGAAGTGTCTTAAGACTTTTGGGGAATATCATGATTCTACAGCCAGGCCTTTGAAGGTACAATCAAGCATCATGTTATTGGCAATAGAGTTGTGAGGTTTGACAACAGTAAAATAGAAAGGGGAAATACTGACTTTTCTCTAGTTGAATGGGATCACATGTGTCTCTAAACTAATATGGTGTATCATGGTCATGCTGCATTCCAGATAATTTTTAAAGCCTTTGCATTAATATATATCTGATCTTGTACTTATAAAGTGTATGACAGAATTATTACCTATATTATTTTGTGTTTAAGATTCTGTCTTTTGGGGGATAAGTATTTTCTAGGCTGAGTACTGCTGAATTGGGATTTATCTGGTATAGTAAGGCATAGTCTGTATGTTTTCATACTGCATTTCAGAAAGATGTCTCTTTTGGGACAACACTTACTCATGCTTAAGTAGTAAATACAAAGCCATATACATTCTTGTCATTCTTTGAATGACAGTGGAGCTATCCATTTGTTGTTATTTAAGTTCTGTAACACATACATAAGAAAGATATGATGAATATTGTATCTCTTCCACATATTGAGGCAGCATGTAAGAGTCATGACTTAAAGTTTGTAGGAAGGGATGCTTCCTTTATTAAAACTCATTAATGCAGCTGGAGAAACAGTAGCTTTCCCTCCTGCATTTGTTTCTCCTGACCTGAGTCTGATCCACAGTCTGTAAGTCAAGGAAAAGATTTCACACGTTTTTCAATGGTTCTCATTTTGCTCTACATTGTCAACATGGTGCTTGTGTTGCACTGGGAATAAAGAGATTTTCTGGAAGTTATTCAGCAATATCTTTGTCCCTATAAGCAACTCATACTTTGAAAAAAGAGTGACAGTTTGATTGCTTTTCTTTTGTTCCCTAGATTGGTTATAAATTGCTTGCATGTTTTAAAATATTTTGGTCATATGATAGTTTGATTTTTTTGTCTGTCTCTAAAGGTATATATTCAGATTGAGTTAACCTGAATCAGTGTTTTGTTAATGCATTTTAAAGGATTCCTACATTAATTGTAAGTGCTATATACTTTATTTAGATGACATTATTTGTTGTGTAGGTGAGGTCTAATTGAGTGTCTAACTGCTGAGAGATGCATTCCAAAAAACCTGGCAATCTTCAGGATCACCGTGGTTGTCTACAACAATGTAGTGGAAAACGTCTAGTGTAATAGACATGCATTTTATTAGTTGCATGTTTGGGAGGGGTGAACAATTACGATATTTTTATTTTTAAGCCATCTGTTTCCCATCTTCTGATTCAGTCTGTCTTCCTTGTTAGCTCCCAAATTCAGTTTTGATGTATTGTTGCTAAAAGTACAGTGCCTTCCCATCAGAAGGCAATTCATGGGAAGAATTGAAAATAGAAAGTAATTCAGACACTGAAATGCACATAAGCAAATTCCAGTTTCCAGAGAGAGAGACTGAGATGGGCTGCTCTTTCATGCTCATTGCAAGTTTAAAGGTATTTTCCCTGCATTTTGGCAGAAATGGCTCTACAGGGAGAATTTTGTACACTTCAAACTGGACAAGCTGATGAAGGCTATTCCAGATGTTTTGTTTGGCTAAATCAGACAGTTCCTTAATACTTGTTGTTTTCTCCTTTTTTGATATCATGACACTACTCTTGGTTTATGTGACATTGACTTCACACTTGTGACTGTCAAGAAGGATCTTGTGCATTCAACACAGACTTAAAACAAATTATACTTATTCTGTTCTATGTCATTAGGAGCTATTTAACTAGTATAATAAGCACATAAGTGCTGTACCTTTTGGACTGTGATGTTGCTGATTCTGACGCGATCCAGTCTGCATTCTCATGGTGTTCTTGTGATAAATTCCTGCACATTAGGAAAGTCTGCAGCCTCCCTAGTGAGGGTGTAAATTCATGTGAAATAGTAAGTGAAACTGGGAAAAAATCCCAGATTAAAAAAAAAAAAAAAAAGCAACTTTTACAGCTCATTAATTAAAATTGACACTGCAGGGTTTCAAGAGGCTAGGAAAGGACACTGCCACTTTAATATATTTGAAACCTTTTCAGTTGAGCAAGCAAGAAAATCATGTAATTGCTGGAATTCACTCAGCTCTTTAGTGAAAACACAAGTCTTCAATCTTAAATAGCATTTGTAGAAATTAAAGAAGCTAAACTGAAGGTTTTTCTAAAATGTCACAACTGCTTTGTGATGCCGGATGATACGGACTCTCCCTTCATTATCATCTAGAACACCTGGGAAGGTGCTGTGAAAACACAGTGTCTATTAACACAACTGTAAAACCCAAAGATTTTAAAGGAGATTATACGTGCATACTTATATTTGCTATTTTTAATCAAGTTGTTGATGTGTGATATCCTTTATTATGGCATTAGCACCCATGTCACAGCAATATCAAAATTTGCATATAAACAATCAACATAATGGAATTGAAATATAAAATTCAGGGATTATTATTACTTTAAATAAAACGCTTACCTATCCTGAAATGCAAATATTTATTCCATGTGTGCATAATTATAATATTCCCATGATAGCTGAAAATTTTCTGATTCTGTCTTACAGTCTCATTTAACTCGGATTTATTCCCTTGCATCCGTGGTCTTCATTCAGCAGTGGACAACTTACTGAGCTGTATTACAGGGGTTTTTTTGGTTTTAACCTTCAAAGGAATTTCTGTGAGCAGATGCTACATTGAACTAGTCAGAGTAGAAAGGAAATGATACGGCTTTTAAAGGGCACATCTAGCATATCTGCTGGGCTAAAGTAATTCTGGCAATGCTTCAAAGGATATAACTTTTGATGGTAAAGTAGGTAGGCTACAGAATGAAATCACATATGGCAAGCTGTCAAAGTCTTCCTACACATTCAGTACATTTATATAAGTGCAAATGGATGCTGCTTAGATGAAGTCTCTAGCAATTTCCTGTTAAATCTGCTCTAAGATTATCTGATAGTATTTGACTAAATTATCTGTATAAAAGATGAGGACAACTTTTATGATCAAATATTTAGAAATTAGTTTTTTCTTTTTGGCAGATAATCTGAAGTATGAACTGCAATTGTATTAACACTTGAAAGCAAAGGGCTTTCAGTAATAGCAATTATATGAAAACAGTGATAATGAATTGCTGTATATCAACTTGAAGAGGACATATTTATAGGTCAATGATGTCAATAGCTATAGTTCTCATAGACACCTCATTCTTACCCTTTAATTCCTTGCTTATGCTAAGCAGACACAGTTTTAACTTTTAATGAGATTGGTGAATATGAGAATCTCATCTGACAGTGGGAGGGAATACATAGTTTACAAGGGTTGTGTATTTTTCACCTTTCGAAATTTAACAATGAAAACTGTTACCCTTTCACAAATGCTAACACCCAATGATGGGCCAAAGAAGTCCAGTCCCTTCTCTGCTAAAAAAAAACAAAAAAACTGTAATCTGTACAGTTATACTTAGTGCAAAGACAAGCTTTTAAACTTTTATTTTTTGGTTAGTTGTGGTATATAATTCTCTAGTATTAAGAAAGAATGCAGGATGTGTACAGATAAAAATAGCTCTATAGCTAGGAGTATTCATGCATATATATGTATTTATATATAACACATTTGTGTGTCTGAGTCTGTATGGGTCTGTACAATTGACAGGGGAGTGCTAAGGTTGTGCTGACAAGTTCTTTATCTCTGCCCTACGCTATCCCACAATTGTAGTAAATAAGGAATGTCCAGCCGTAGCCTTATAGCCTCAAGCACATACTTTTTTTTCTCTGCTTTTGGACCATGGACATGCCGAAGGGCAATAGTAGGCTGGAACGTGTTAGTTTTACTGGGGGATATTGCGGTGTGGTTAGCGCTGTTGACTGTTGAAGTCTGGAGTCTGTTTGCCAAGGATGGAGTCTAATTTTGGCCATTGAAATTGAAAACCCTGTAGACAGATCTTTATATCCATTTGCCCCCTCTCTTATATTTACGTGTGGTGGCAACATCTGCTTCCATCACATCTCTCTGGTTTCTTCCCCATCCTGAAACAGACATAGGTAAGCAGCCTGTCAAGTCATCCTCATCTTGGGAGATCCAAGATCAGAAATGGAGTTCAGAAATGCACAGCTTTGGTGAGATGTCTGTCTCTAATTTGGGCCCCGGTTCTTCAGCTGCAATATCAGACCAGTACCTTAATCATGTGGGTCACTGTACAGATCACACCCTTGGCCCCTGATCATAAGCATGGGGCATTGTAGATTGCAGAAGTAAATAGAGAGAAGGTTTGTATTGATCAATTTAAGCAGTGGTTGCTTGCTCAGTGGTATATGACTGGGACAAATTCTCATGCACTTTTATTGTGATGGCAAATAGCCTCTTGCTGGTATAAAGACTACTCCATCTGCCACTTTCAAATCCATTTTCTGATAAAAATGAGAGTGCGATGACTGCTCAAAGAAAATCTTATTGCTTTAACATGAGTGGAAAAAAAATGCTGTTGTGTCTAGACTGAGCTTTAGCTGAAATTTTCTAAATTATTTAGTCTGATATAGATGTTTGTCCTGTAAAAGTTTATTCTAAATAGTGGTAAATTTGACACTGTGACAAGGAACTAAGAACAGTTTTCTGAGTGATAAGGGTTAAACAATGGTAACAAAAGGTAATGGCGTAAGTTGTACTTGTAATAAAATAGAGTATGAATAAAAGAAAAGATGAATATGTCATAACAAAGGCTTGGATCCTGCAAATATGCACACAAGAATTCTCATTGAAGCTGTGAAACTAATGATGTGTATAAAGCTATTCAATTAAATCTTTGAGGAACTGGAGCTTGGACTTTTGAACTGTGTGAACTTTGATTAAAATCAGTGGCAGTCTCACCAAAAACAGAAGTTCAGGAGAGAAAAATGATGATCAAAACCATACATTCACTTCTTTTTTTTTTTAGTAGTGAAAATGCATTGCTACTGTGTGTTGCCATTTTGTTTCTTAATGCCCTGTTTCCCTCTATAAACACCCAAAGCCCTTGCATAGGTCATGCTTGTCAGCTGGACTGTTTGCTCAGTCAAAAACGTGAAACTACATGTGCTTATAGAAGCATAGAATAGTTAGGGTTGGAAAGGACCTTAAGATCATCTAGTTCCAACCCCCCTGCCATGGGCAGGGACACCTCACTCTAACCATGCCACCCAAGGCTCTCTCCAACCTGGCCTTGAACACTGCCAGGGATGGAGCATTCACAACTTCCTTGGGCAACCCAACCCAGTGCCTCACCACCCTTACAGGAAAGAATTTCCTCCTTATATCCAATCTAAACTTCTCCTGTTTAAGTTTTAACCCATTGCCCCTTGTCCTATCACTACAGTCCCAAATGAAGAGTCCCTCCCCAGCATCCCTATAGGCCCCCTTCAGATACTGGAAGGCTGCTATGAGGTTTCCACACAGCATTCTCTTCTCCCGGCTGAACAGCCCCAATTTTCTCAGCCTATCTTCCTACGGGAAGTGCTCCAGCCCCTGATCATCCTCGTGGCCCTCCTCTGGAGTTGTTCCAACAGATCCATGTCCTTTTTATGTTGAGGACACCAGAACTGCACACAGTACTCCAAGTGAGGTCTCACAAGAGCAGAGCAGAGAGGCAGGATCACCTCCTTTGACCTGCTGTTCATGCTCCTTTTGATGCAGCCCAGGATACGGTTGGCTTTCTCGGCTGCGAGCACACACTGAAGCCAGGTCATGTTCATTTTCTCATGTGCTTATTGAAGTAGGAAACAGCTCATTGTTAAATTGGTTTGTTATACTGAAAGGAATTGCTCAAGTCTGTAAGTGCCTCTGTATATATATATTTAAAATAAAAATATATACTACCTGAATTTTAGAAACCTTAAGTAGACATCTCAAATAGTAGCTGGTGTTGAAGAATAGCCCCTGTCCAGGAAACAAGCAAACCAGGGAAGAGTGTGTCAAAACCCATCAGTCTCTTGTTGGCCCTTTGGCAGAAATGCAGACAGACTTCATATTCAATTGAAAGCTCCGCATATTTGAACACTATGGCTTCAGCTGTGATGGGACATTGCATTTTAAAATCTGTATATTTGCTTAAAACGAGGAAGGTTCAGTGTTTCTGTAGGTTACTGTCCCAGAAGTAGTGTGGTAAGGATAGACAAATGAGAAATAGATATATCCCAATGCAAGCGTGATTTTTTACAAACCGACTCATTACCAGAATAGAAACTTGATTATCAGTGCAGTATACACACGACTTGGAAAGGATCAACTTTGACAGCTTCAGGAGACTGAGATTTATACTACACAGATGCAAACAATTCAGTCCAAATCCAGAAAGTAACGAAAGATTTCCTCATGGGGTAAGGGCTTGACACAGTCCCTGAGCAGAAATAACCTAGATTAAACAAACTACCACTGATCCAAAATATAAACATTTATTTTCCATTTGTTCCTTTGGCTCCACAGTGAGCAGTGAGCATGAATTAAAAAGGGTGGGAATTCCCTTCAACTACTATTTTGTGGCATGTTCTTTTCTCTGGGATTCCTAGACAAGGAGCTCAAAGTGTCTCTGTATGGTAAGAGCTGAGGAATACAGACAGGCAAATTGAAGTCCATAAATTGTCTGCTTCTGTTCATCCTGTGAATAAATGAAATCAGGGATATGGCCATGGGGGAATCTTGAAATACTGGTGTAATCTTTCCTGATACCTGCAGTCATGTAAGGCACGAGCACAACTAAAGGTAGCAGAAGTAAGGCAAAACTAGTTGCTACATAAGCAAAGCTGAGTGGAAATGGAGAAAAGGAATGACAGTGGTGGCTCACATTCTGTAGAGAAGACTTTCTCTCTCACAGATACATGACTTTGGAAGCAACAGTGCATGGAGTTTCTCATTCTTAGCTGCTGATACATTCACTAGTTTGTTTGCAAGTTTTCAAGATTTTACTTAATACATAATACAGTGTAATTTCTAGCCTCTGGCATGTCACACACAACTATTCTTTGCCATACCTCCGTTTGAGCTACAGGATCTACCTCATCAGTGAATTCATCCACTGTCAGTCTTCTGAAAGGTTATTGCAGTGGTATGATGTCCTTCAACCTCTGTGACAACATTAGGGCTGCTTTCTCTTTGTAAATGATAACAGATTCACATATTACAGAACTAAGGCATCTATTGCGAATAACAAAGTTTAAAATAGAAGTAAAAGTAAAATTATTTGATTTTGGTTTTCTGATCAGTTTCTGGAGGTTCAAAAAGAAAAGTAATGCACAATGATTACTTATAGAAAAGGGTTTAATGCTTTATATATATACTAAAAGTTGTAGCTACTGAACTTCACCTTGAATGTTATCTGTACACTAGGGAGAATGACCTTCCATCTTCTCAAGGTTGTATTACATTTTTGGGTGCACTTTTTTCTTGCCTATATAAAATACATTTTCACAGCTTTCTCACAGTATGCTTTTTTGGCATGTTATGTGTTGCAAATACTTAAATGTGTTAAATAATGTCTGATATAGAAAGTACCCTGCTTGAGACAAATACTTTCACGTTACAGAGCAATAATGTCTGTTGTTGATAGACAATACTCATGCACTGCTTGTGCGAATCACGTTTTGCATTATGGGTCGTAGACTGTACAGTTTATAGTTTTGTATGAAATCATGGAGTTGATTGTTTTATTACATTTCAGTGTAAAATTTTCACCCATTTCAGTTCAAGTAACATTCTCACAGAATACAGGTTTTGTACTGATATGATGTTTCCTAGCTGTAGGCATGGCCTGTCCCTACTACTGGCTGTAATTTACTTTTTGGTCTCTGTCGCCTTGAGCTTGCCTTCTGACTAGTTTGTTGAATGATGTGCTAATCCATTATATTTTTCAGACAAGTGTATCGACCAGTATAAACAGACTGGAGGGCACAAACCTAAATGAAAGCTATACTTCCTTGAATCATTTAAAAAGCTCCTGCAGTGGTGGCAGTGCAAAATAACTTTTCTCTGTACATTAAATATAAGGGGGAAATTTCAATAAATAAGATTGTGGGGAAGGGAATGGAAATGAAAACTTTGTGAGCACATTATGTTGCTTTTCACATGGATGTATTTAGTTATAGGAAGAAGAGACAGATAATGTTAGTCAGTCACTTGAGAACGTGCTTCTAAATGATAAATTTGAAACTGAGCCCCAAGCCCTGCATTACTTGCCATTTTCCATTGTCCAGACACTCTCACAACACATGATACATGTTTGAAGTCATGTACTGTGTTGAAACATTTTTGCACAAATAAAGACTAGAGAATAACCTCACTATGGAACTGGCAAAACGGAGGGGAAAAGACACAGCTTTCTGATCTTTTTCTCTGTGGGAAACAGGTAGAATCTAATACCTGGTCATGAAAAATATCCTCAGGTAATTTGTCTTAAAAGAAATATCAGGAGAGGGGGTGACTTCTCAATTTGTACAGCTGGAGCCAGACACTCAAGTTCCTACCTGTCAAAAAGTGAATTAAAATTACAATAGCAACAGGAACTTTTGGATAGTAATTCAAATCTAATCTGTGCACACAAGTGATATTATGGAAAATGATGTTTTTCAATTAAAATTACAACTCTACAAAACTGTAGTAATCCCATGATAATAAGAAAGGGGATCATTTTTCCTTCAAGGCACATTCGATTCATGTTGCAATTGGAAATAGTTAAGCTATGAATTACTAGAATTTCCACAGGCTTAAGTGTGACGAGCCTTAAAAAAATCATTCCCTGTATCTCACCTGAAATGAAAATTCTAAGGAAGAGAATGAGATTATTCTTTATTAAAGAAAATTTTTTTCTGGTTTGTTTGTGTTTTTTTTTTTTCAGTTTCTCAGGTTTGGTTACAGCAGGTTGACAGCAATACTGTCTGTTTTCTATTTAACAATTCACTCTTAAGGTCTTCATGCATTTTATGTCACAGTTTTCACATTCTTAATTTAAAAGGTGGGTACTCTCTACAAGCTACTAAGAGATCTGTGATGTTTAACAGTCATTAAGGCATCATATATTCAAAGACCTGGTGTTAATGCTTTTTCCAAAGATTTAAAAGCCCAAAGTTCCCTTTCCTCACCAGCACCAATGCACAGCTGATAGCAAGCATTTTTATCCATTCAGAATCTGTGTTTGGGTTACTACTCAAACTGATGCTGTTGGCATGCTCTCTTCTTCCAAGAAAAGAATCCTCATGAGTCTTGAATTTATATCATGAAATCATGATATAAATAACTGTTTGGCCATTGACCTCAGGGAGAGCCACATTTCCCCCATTCCTACCCCCTTCCTACTTGCTAGTCTGACTTCCTGAGCAGCCCTACCAAGAAAGCTGTGACTGCAACTATTTAACAGGCCAAGCATGATAGTTACCATTAAGGCTGAAAATCTGGAAGCAGCAAGTAAAACTTTGTCTTGCGTTTACCAAATAGTCAGCATTTTTCTGAGGTTGTGAGGTATCTATACTTTCTAAGTTCCATTTCCCTTTTACTTACAAGAATTATCAGGGGTTTTGAGGAGTTTGGCTTGGGTTTCATATTTCTTCCATCTTCTAGATCTGTCTTTACAGGTTATGGGCATGAACAAGATACTAGCGAGTGTAGCCTTTCCAAATATGGCTACTGTTGTTTTAATTAGTATCTGATGATGGTTAGAAAAATTAATTTGAAACAAGCCTTACATTTTTGACTCCATGAAGCATTTTAATCCATTTGTGCTTTCAAACTAAGGTAGTCATCCTTCACTTCAAAATATCTGCACCTTATCAAGATTAAAGCTGTCCAAACTTGACTTTGCGTCTACGCAGATGGCTACAAACAACACTGGAATATTACTTTGGCTTCACTTGACAGAACTGAAAATTGTCCATGCAGAACTATCCAGAATTTGTAGAAAATGTTGTTAGTAAGTTTATTGTTTATGAACATAGCAAAAAGCTTAGAATTAATAGACATCTATTTCAGCTTAAAGCAAAATGTGTTATTTGCTTCATTTCAGTGTCTCACACAGAGAAATTGCTGAGCAGTTGATCAGACTGTGTGGGAGGAGGAAAGGAAAGCTTGTAGATTTTTCAACCAATTTCAAGTATTTTTGAAATAATGTATTCATAGCTAGTGCATGCAATAAATAATATGCAGCATCATTAATACAGGAGAGTTTTGAGTAGAGGCTTGGCCTTGTAAATGACAGCTTTCTAAATAAAATAAAAATTCAAAAAGGCCAGTATACTCTTGAAATCTTTATTTCAGAGCATCTGACTTGAAGCATGAGGTGCAGAAAACAATATTTCCTTTATGTAGCTCAAACATTTGCATAGGAGCTTGCTGGTTTGTAAATTCCAAGCAGCATAAATATTGATATACCATGCTTAGCTTCCCATATACCTTCAGTTTGTTTTTATCTAAATTATAGAAAGGAAGGTACAACTGTGTGCAGTGTTTAAAGGCATGTTTCTTTCTAACCTCTGCTTTCTATAATCATTGTTATTCAGGTTTTTCCTCCTCACATCCCCTCCCATCTCTATGCAAGCACGCACACACACACACACACACACACACACACACACACACACACACACACTCTCCAGTCTGTAACAGTTTCTAAACATTCAGCATCCTGTTTTATAACTGCGTAAGATATACTGCAAAGATTGATGACAGAAAGATTGTTGGAGGTTTCTGAAGGGAAAATACCTACATGTTTTTGTTCAGTATTTTACAAAGTATTGAAACCATTTACATGGGCTTAATAAAAAATAAGCCCTAAATAAAGCACTTTAGCTTGATAGAATGAAAAAGTCCTCCTAAATCAGAACTACCAAAAACAGTCTGTAAACAAAAGAACGTAAAATGCTTCAAATGATGAAGGAGTTATATCCACTGGTTAATTATAGTTGATAAATTAAGTCCATCCAAAAGCTGGGATGTCTACTTGGTGCTATATGTTCAGGGAAGAAAAATTGATTTTATTGCACTGTTTTGAATGAAAAGACTGTATCTATGTATTTTTTTCCTGAGTACTGGCAGAAGACATTGAAAGATGGAAGTGTCAAATTATTTTTCCCCCCTCATAACACTGCATACCCATGAGAAGTGATTTTGTTGTTGTTGTTTTAGGGTAAATAGAATGAATTATATCACAGCCATGCTTTGCAGCAGATGGGTAATAAAGTCTTCAGCAGAACAGACCTGCCCTATTCAGTGTGCAGAGTGCTACTAAACAAATAATCAGTCAGATGCACATGGGATTGGCCAACAGGAATTGGGAATTACAGTCTGCGACACAAAGCCACCTACTTTGAATCAAGAGAGAAAGTAACTTGGGTGACTGTAGAGTTTCCATTTGACATATACAGGTGACTTATTTGGCTGTCTTCCTACTAAAAACACAACCAGCTCATCTTCTAACAGAAATTTGTAGTCTGTACTACTGCAAGAATCAATATGTACTAAAATAAAAAATAATTCTTCCTTATAATTTATAGAAAAAACTAACAACTAAATATTTATAACCAACTAATGAAAATACCAACTATTTGTTACAATTCAGTATCTACTACTTAAGGTTCTGTTTCTTTTAAGGACATTTTTAAAAAATAATCTGATGTTCTGTTTCCTCTCCCAAGATCTAGGATCTTTTTGACTGTAAAAAAAAACCAAAATGTTTCTCTGTTCTCAATCAATCTTTATATCCTCTCTTATCAAATAAGTAATCAGTGTGTGCTCAGTTTGGCTTCTGTGTTGATAGCAAGCAGTCCTAAAAAAATAGCTTGCATTAAAACTCCACCCTGAGCATTGTGAAAACAATGTCATTACTCAGCGTGTGAGATCAAAAGCAGATGATCAATACCAAAAGGATGAATTGAGAAGAAAATAGTGACAACACTAATGTAAAATTGTACTGATATAAAACAAACATCTGGAATAACAGTGAACTTTCTTGTTTTCTGATTTCATTTATATAAAAGGTCTTTAGACTGTTGCCTATAATAATAGAAGCTACAAAAAAATGGTTAGATGCATGACTGCCAAACTGGTGGTTTTCAGAAACTTCTGGCTTCAAGTCATGTGAAGTACTAAATCACAGACATTTTTCTTTGTTTGTTTGTTCTTCCTAGAAAATATTTTAAGATATGTTGGGAGGAGCAGCATTTGGAAGGCAAAAAACTTTTGCTAACAAATGATAATAATCTTAAAAACCAAGGCATACAAAGTAAAATCAATTAGGATATAACTTATGCAAATTAAGCAGAATTTCTGTAAGGATATCTAGCCAAAATTAAGAATATCCAACAAAATAAAAGCTGCCATATAAGTAATACTTCTTAAAAGAGATAGCTGCATACGGGGGACAAAAAAATGATAGTAAATGTACAGTAATCCACCGCGATTGGGAATTCAAGTAATAAATACTGTATAATAAAATTTTCTTAAGTACTTGTGTTGCAGAGAAGTTCAGCCTTCCTTTGTCATTTTTCTGTAGTGGTAAGACAGTATATACCCTCACAGTACATGCATGTTTGGTGAAAGACCTTTTTTCCTTTTTTGGTGGGAGAAGCAAAACCGAACTGCTGCTTGAGATTATTTTGAAGCATCATAGGTCATGTTAAAATAATTTTACAACTTAGAACTAAAGTTGAATTCTTCATTAATGCACCTAAAAATCCATTATCAGACCTAAAGAAGAGAGATTTGTGATATATTCCCATCATGTTATATTTTCCTCAGAGTCTGGTGGAAAAAAATCCAAATTGTGACTTACCTAGCTAATCACGCTGTATAACAATCAAATGAATATGTTTAAGTTTGCTAAAAATTTCATTCCAGTACAGGGAAAGTGGTATTCCAGAACCCTGAACCAGATACCTGTTGCTAATTTTAGAGAGAAGTTATGATATGATGACCATATTCTCCATGATACGTTTGTCCAGCACCTTGGTTTTGCATCTTTTTAAATCTAGTAAATTACCAAAGGACAAAATAATAGAAAACAAGATTATCACTGGGGAGTGAATGTATGCTGTTTCTTTGCATCTGCTCTTTTTTTCTCTTGCCTTCATTTGACAAACAGTAGAGGAGGGCTGCCTGGCTCAAGACCTGGCATTCCAGCTCTCAAGCTAAACAACCTCTAATAGCTCTGCCTCTCAAAGTCAAAATATTGATTGGGGAAACTCTGAATAAAGCACTTCAGAATAGGACTGAGCAGAGAGCATCTGTGATTGAAAACAAGTGCCCTTATTAGTTCTTTCATGGGAACTAACCTACAGGAGATTTCATTGCTCAGCTATCAAATCACCATTACTATCCACATTCCAACCCTCCCCCCCCAGTTTAGAGTTTGGATTGCATCCTGCGGTCTAGCCACTGAAATAGAGATTATGCCATTTTTGCATCAGATGAGCACCTTACTTCCCTGTAGGAAATGGTCTGCAACATCTTAAGACAGAGTCTGCACTTTGTTATATGCAGGGAACACAAAGAGTATGTAGTTTGCTTTTCCAGAAGACACTTTATTCAGTTTCTTACATTTTACTTATGGCAGTAAAAAAGCAGAATAGCTGGCTTC
Organism: Neopsephotus bourkii; assembly: GCF_033783945.1. Lineage (NCBI taxonomy): Eukaryota > Metazoa > Chordata > Aves > Psittaciformes > Psittacidae > Neopsephotus > Neopsephotus bourkii. Next base: position 755,051 of record NW_026901866.1, on the reverse strand, counting down.
TTATGAATTACTTACCTAGAAGAGACCTTAAGCAGAAATCTGTAAAAGGATTTTTTCTTTCTCTTAAAAATTACAGTTTCAGAGACTGAATTTTTAACCAGAAATCATTGACAAATCTTGTTATTTGCCAGCATTCCAACATACATGAAAGCATGAAATAAAGTATGGTAGCAACTGAGCTATTAAGCTGCTGATTTCAAGGATGCTTACCTCGTATATCAGATACTGACACTGAAATAACAGACAACGTAGATTAAATTCATGCCTCTCAAACGCATCACCTTAGTTCTCTACCATGCCAGTTTCCATCCATGGCTAGACAAATGTCCCACGTGGTTGATATGCTGTATCTTTCCTTACCCTTCAACAGCAAAACCAACCAATTCTGTTGTTTTGGGAATAGGTGTAAGTAAAATGGTGGAGGTCTTGGCTGGAAACCAGGGTCCTTGGGGCACTGCTCACTACCTAAACAGCTTTAACTTTTCCAACAAGAACTGTTTAGCTATCAGTGCAGGCAGAAAAAATACTTACTCTAATTTCTTCAGCTTATGATTACTCTCATTGACCTGCTCAGCAAGAAGCATGCTCAGATTTGTATGCCTGCATTTGGCTTCATAAGAGGAGAAAAAGACAATGATCCTTCACACATCACATTATTCCTAGTGCAGTAAGAAAACTTATGCAGTCAAAACCACATTAACTCTAACAGACCCAGTAGTGCTCTCTCTAAAAACTGTTGCTGTCTGAGATGCATAAGAACAATGATTCTTCTTGGAGTAAGATACTCACTATAAATTCACATCTTGAAACTTCACATGAGCTGCTGAGTTTCCTATTTTAATATGTAATTTCATTAATCAAGGATAGAGTTCTAAAAGTGCAACATGCAAAATTATTATTTCTGAAAGCAAAAACACTTATTTACTCATAAGAAGTACCAGTGTGGTGATGCTCAGCCACCAGCTGTGTTGCAAAGAGATGTTGGGGCATGCTTATTCAATGGGTGTAAGCACAGACTTTGTCCTGAGAATTAACTCAGTATCAAGGTACGTATCAGATTTAAACATCTCAAGATTTGGGATCCAATTTAGAAGAACAGAGAAGCACAAATGTCTTCTTGCTCTTTCAGTTTTCTGTAGTATCCCTTCATTCTATTTTGAGACCATTCTCTCTTAAGATGCTTCATAAGATGAAAGAGCTAGAGAAACAATGTTGTGTTAAATTAATTTTAGAAGTTTGGGCATATAAAGCTGTTTCACCTTCTCTTTTCTTTCTGCTGGTAGGTTTCTGCTCTTCCACTATAACTTCTGAGATCCAGAGCATTCACAGATTATAAACGAACTTAGCTTGTATTCATGTGCAGCCTGGGTTTTGGTTGTTTGAGGGGTTTCCCCCCCAGAAAAACAGTAAAAATTCTTGTAATATAACTGCTTGTGACTAAGATTTTTTGTAGAACAGATATCATAGGTGAAGCAGATCTGAGAGGAAATTGTTCAATTTATCAGTTACATTCATCCTTTTAACAGATAGCACAGTAAGGAACTGTAAGCATGCCTAACCGTCCTGCCACAAAGAGTAGCAAAGCTGACATTTCTGTCTTGACAAAGCACACAGCGGTCATTTAGGAATTTGAGCAAATTCTCTGTAGGAATCATTAGAACAGCTTAGGACATTTTGTGAGATACAGCACTCACAAAATTGAGAAGTCCTTGTTTTGTTTTGGTTAGGAGTTTCTTAACAAAACCAAGCTAATGTGTCTTGTTGCTTTATCACTTGACAACAACGCATCTTTTGCTTCAGGCAGTGCTAGTTCAAGAATCAGAAACAAATTCAAAGCACAGGAGAAGTCAGCGATCTGAGCACCAAATGTGTTTAATAAAGCCTTTGTGGAGTTATACATTATTTTGTTACTCTCTTTACAAATTATTTGTCTTAGATGAGTGTCTTCTCAGAAATTAGAGGCTTCTGCCCATCATGTAATTAGTGTTTTAAAAATAAAGCCTTTTTTTTTTATGGTTTAGGAAGTGAGAGAAATACCAACCGTGTTTTTCTAATTACGAGACTGCTGTAAAAAAAAAAAACGCTCTATAAAGCAGATGTACTTTGCAAATTAAAAGTTGGATTAAACCCTTATACTGCTTTAAGGTGATTTCCATTTCATCCTGTAGCATAAATTGTGGCAGCTGAAATCAGGTATGATTTGAATGAAACTCTAAGACAAACCTGTTTCTAAGACTTTTTCTTTTTTGAAACTTGTGTTTCACTGACGTTACTTTCTAATTTTTCTTGGCTGAGGTAATTCATATTTGTGATAATAGTTTTCAGGTTTTTCAAATGCTAACTACTGTTTCACTTCAGTTACTATATCATGATTTTTATTAATGACATTGATACTAGCAATTATTCACTGTTTAACACTGCATTGCAGTACTACTGTGCATTGGTACTAGTTATTTTTTTAGTTAGGTGATAAAACAAGGTAACTCAGGATGTTTTCAGTGACTTCCCACATTTCAGAACATTTTTTATAAACAAATAAAACCGTCTATTGTGCAATTTCATCCACTGAAACACAGGGACAAAAAATAATTAAAAATTGAAATGCTGAGGAGTCTAAATGGCTTAGAGAATAAGAGGCTGGCCATTTACATCCAAATCCCCTTCTGAGATTCAACCTCAGGTCTTAAAAGGAATTACTTCCCTGGATTTCTTCCAATTATGCTTAGCACTTGGTGACTCACATTACAAGACCAGGACTTTGAGGCGTTCAGGGTCTAACTGGCATGTTCCCTTCAGTGAAGTCAGAGAGCAGGATTAGGCAGTACGCGCATGTTGGCATGTCCTGCCAATGTGAAACAGGTAGCTGATGAAAATCTTTCCTACCTATTTTCACAGGGACTTCTCTGAAGCATTTTTTTCAAACTGCACTTTAAGCTAATTTTCAGTGCTAGTGATTGTGAAATATTTTGGGTGGCAATAAAAGAACATATGCTAAGACAGTGTTAGTTTCTCTTCATATTGAGTACTCTCTGGGGATACCATGGGAAGGTTGTACATGAACTTTGGGGTTTGTACAATTCAAACTCTGTCTTCATTTCTGAAATATCAACAAGGATAACAAGCTTGTATAATTGTAGTGGTTCTGGGAGGCTTGACTGAGGCAGGCAATTCCCTTCCTGTAGCCTAAGAGTTGTTCAAATATCAAAAATTTTTGTTCATAGTATTCCCCTTACAAGTTCCCATGGGTTAAAGGGTTCTGAATTTCATTTTCCTCTTCCCTTGAGGATGTTTAGTCCTTTGTGTTTGTACCGTAAGCCACAAAAACTCCTCAGTATTGATAAATTAAACTTTCACAGTATTTTTCTTTGTAGGGGTTTCAGCCACATCCAGTCTTTTTTTGTGGGCAAATTTTTGTACTCTAGTATGGAGCTTGGTTTCTTTTCTCTTTCTCAAAATTGTGTGCTCCTTTAGGGGTTAAAACAGAGTCTTTAGTACCCCACAAGAATTATCTGTCTATCAATAGATTGATTTCACTGCAGCTATTCATCAAAAAAATAATCCACTCTTCTAGTCAACTTTAATTTTATATAAATACTTCCTTTATTTCCACAAGAAGGAAACAGCTTCTTAAAACCTTTCATGCTCTAAGCAGCAATCTCCTCACCCAAAATGAACATAATTATCTTGTTTTATACGTGGAAAAAATAAGGAATATTGATATGGATGTGCAGATACAAAAGTCCTATGAAACTACAAGAAATACTTCCCTGACTTCACAAGAGTTGAGTGATGCCCTCAATAGCTTTCTCAAAACGTCAGAGAAGGTATGGAGTAAACCCAGGTCTCCATTTGTTATATATTCCCCTCTTGCCATTCAACTGTTTTCTAGTGTTACCTACAGTAAATGGAAAACAGTTTAGTACCATCTCACTAGTGTCAGTAGAGCTAAATTGTATTGTAGTTGATGAGCTTGTTCCTCATATTTTTATTCCTTCATAAAACTCTGCGATAGCTGAGAACTGAAAACAGACAGATCATAGTGAATGCAGTTGTGCTTACGAGGGGACTGAACTTAGAATGGGTAAAACAGCTTAATAGCTCTTCCAAACTAGCTCTTCATATGAAAAACCCCATTTTGCAGTTTAAGTATGTTGTGTAGTTTAAGTGCATCCTCGTCTTAAGTATGTTGACCAGGAGCATACATAACATATTGGTTATTATTATAGAATAACTATTTAAAGGAACTTGATCCTCACAGACTGTCAGCATTACATCATCATGTATTCTTCATGTATGAAGATGGCTCTAAACTTTTATTTCCCATAAATAAACTAAAAATGTTCTACTCAGTTTTTGGAAGACTAAAACATTAGTTTGAGATTACCAGAATTTTGCTATTAACTTGCAAATGAAACTGTGTGTTTTGCCTGTATAACTCGTTATAGATTTTGCTATTAGTATTGTATCTGTTGTACTATTTGCTACTAATGTCTGTATGTGTAATGGATATCTAATTTTGATGTGTGTCCATCATTCAACAACTCTTAATCTAGAATAACAACAAAAAAAAAAGTCAGGCAATTCTGCTAATTTCAGCGACTACTAAGTAAAAGTAGCAATTTCACCGACTCTTGAGTAAAAGTAGCAATTTCACCAACTGGTGTATATGGAATTTTCACAAGGTGTGAATTTGGCACGGTTAATATATGCCTATGATTTATAGGTGTGTATGTGAGTTCTCAGTGGACATAGAAAGAAGCTGTTTAAAGATTTTCTGTAATCGTGAGGTCTGAGAAATATATAGCAAAGAAAAAAATAAAGAGTTATCAATCATCACCATTCTATAGAGGAAGCTTGCTGAAAATACCCAGTAGAAACAGGAAAATTTTCTATTGAAGGACATAAGAAGGACATGGAACTGTTGGAACAAGTCCAGAGGAGGGCCACAGGGAAGATCAGGGGACTGGAGCACCTCCCGTATGAAAACAGGCTGCAAAAGTTGGGGCTGTTCAGCCCAGAGAAGAGAAGGCTGTGTGGAGAATTCATGGCAGCCTTCCAGCATCTGAAGGGGGCCTACAGGTGTGCTGGAGAGGGACTCTTAGTCAGGGACTGTAGTAAAGGACAAGGAGTAATGGGTTCAAACTTAAACAGGGGAAGTTCAGGTTAGCTCTAAGGAAGAAGTTCTTTACTGTGCACGGGCTGAGACACTGGAACAGGTTGCCCAAAGAAGTGGTAAATGTTCCATCCCTGGCAGTGTTCAAAGTCAGGCTGGGCAGAGCCTTGGGTGACATGGTCTAGTGTAAGAAGATTGAAAGAAAGACTGTTCATCTGTTTAAATTCTCTACGTTTGTGCTTGTTACATCATAAAAAATGAAAACGATCTTCAAGTGGCTACAGAATGAATCACTTTTCCCCTTCTCTGCTTTCCCAGTCAGCTTTAGGTGTTTGGATTTTCCCCTAGTGTCAGAGCAACATTAGAACGTAGAATCCACACTACCAACAGAAGAATATTTTGTAAAATACAGTCAGAAGGCCAATAATGAGAATAACAGACAAAGTAGAACTGTGTGGAGAATAGGATTCTATTATTCTCACTTTCTTCCTTAAAAAAAATAAATTGTTCTTAAGAACTGTTTCTTTCATCTTGTTTCATTTTTTAAGAATTTATAATGGCAAAATAATAAAAACTTTTAGATATAATGCTGCTGCAATCAGTTTTGCAGTTGAAGAACTTTATTAATCACACGAAATTGTTATAAGACCACGTATTTGCTGCTATACTTTGTTATTACCTCTACAAAATGTGGGATGATTTTTCCCCACTTTCTACTCCACTCGTGAATTGGAAGCTGTTTTCATATGAGATGGGGAAGGTCACTTTTCCTCCTGTCATGTTAAAGTATCTAAAATACGTATTACCGAATAAGGCCTTTGCAGCCCATGCAGGAGGCTGGAATATATAACCCTCGGTGGTCTCATCCAAGCTGAATCATCCTAAACGTTCCTAGACTTCTGTGCACAATTTCAGTTCTAGGACACATTTCAGAATGCAACATAAGCTCACAAACAGTTCTACTACATTGTGTACTCATTGTACACTATACTCCAAATAAGCAGGCCTTTAAAAATACTTACATTTATATATTATATATATATATACACGACAGATAAATTTGTTCCTATTTTCTTTCTTTGTGCTCCTGAACTGGTAAGAGGAGTTCTCCTTGAATTTTACCTTTCTCTGGGCTGTACGTAATACTGAGAGCTCAATCATTAACAAAAAAAAGAGAAAAAAGAAATCAAACTCTTATAAAAAATCATGCACCTTTAGGCTGTCTGTTGAAGAAAAACCTCTCAAAGACAGAGATTATTAGGTCTGGAGTTTGGTGTGTAGGTACAGTGGTCTGTAAAGCTGTTCTGTATATGACTGATTACTTTTTATATATTAACAAAATCTCTTTTTCAGAATACTTTTCTTCTGTATGCATTAGGTTCCTGATCCTCACTGGTGTACCCAAAGACTCAATTTTGAACACTAAAATTTATAAAAGGGCAATATTCCTCTTGTAGCATAGTTTTATGTGCATTAACAGGGAAATACATCGCAAACCATTACGGTCTCTCAGTGTAGGAATTTTGCCACTGATTTTTTTCTGTGTTTTAAGTTGTTACAGGAATTTATCTTTCCTTTCAGCAAAATTAGAAGATTTTCTACTATTCACAAGTTTAGGTATATTTCATGAGTATTTGCAAAATATTTTAACATAATTATTACAAAGTTGTTACTTTACTGATTAGGGGTATTTGTAGAACATTAATAATGAGCTATTTCTTTGAAGGTACCATTTATTACACCATAACTCTTCGTGTGCTTTTTGCAAACAAGCATCCAATCAGGCAGCAACAGTATTGCACTTTGGGTGGCCTCTGCATGTCCTCTTGCGTTGTAAATTGGCATTGTAGTAAGTAGCTTGGCCTGCGAGTGCACATATTGTTCAGTGCTCAGGTTGTTTGATAGTGTTAGCTTGTGTAGCCCTCTGCATTTCAGTTTGCCTCTTTGCAAAACAAGAATTTATAATCTGTAGTCCTGATAAACAGTGCAACAAATCCTTTTGATCAGATAGTACTGGTAACAGCCTGTATGCATTGATTCTTAATGTTGAGTATTTTGAGTACAAACCTTAGTTTCTGACTTTGTAAGAAACCAGTAGAGTTGATAGTCAACTTTATTCTTTGACAGTTTGCCATCCTCTTCACTGGTTGGCTTTTGATCTAATCTTAGAGAGAAATACAGTTTTCTGAAAATGTATTATTCTGTAGACTGTTTTACAGGAATTAATATGTACTTATTAATTTTCTTCGCATTGATGGGTTTCTGTGGCTTCTGATGGATATGGTGTGGATTAAAATTTTTACAGTACCCAAGCAGCAATAGGGCATTATTACTTCCATTCTATTCTGATTTGTGGTAAAATACTTGCTTTATGCCTCATTTGCTGCAAAATTTATTTTAGTATTTAATTAATGAGTAATTCTGACATTTGTGGCAAATGACCAAATATTATCTTCTGGTTTTAGAGTGACCCTGTTCAGACAAAGTAGATTAGGCAGAATTTATCAATCTAGCATATTCATCAATAGTTTGTGGGAACTGGTGGACATTTTTCCTTGAGTTATTTATCTAAGGCGTTTGTTATAGATGTTAACTATTTTAAATAGAAAATAACAGTGTGGCTGAATTTAAAACTATAAAAGAAGAGGAAGTCTACACTTTTTAATGTAGCAGTAAACCTCTACAGTGTTTTAATGAACAAACAGAAATAAAATAGGTATTGTCCCTTGAGATGCTCTTAAATCAGTCACACTGCTAAACAGCTTTTAAGGGATTCCATCACTAAATCCTATATAGATAGAAAGAGGTGTTTACTTGAGGCAGAAAAGCTTCAGTAATGCTGCATTTTGGTACCAAAATAAAGAGATTTTTCTTTTTTCTTTCCCAAGCAGCTTGCCTTTGATGACAAGCAAGCTTAGTAGAGATCAACTGTTGCAGGCTTTTCAGAACTTTGCTCATTTCTGTGCCAGGGAGCGAGTGCTCAGTACAGTGCTGCACAGGACATAGCAGGTTTTTGTTAAAGATACAGAAGTATGGAAACAACAGTTCATTGCTAGTGTTTGGCTTTTACTCCTCTATAAATACAGTTAGCACCCAGAGGTTTCAAGGCAAAGAATATGCATTTCTAAAATGTCTTTTCCGTATTTATGCTGTGGCTACCGTATTTGTATAAACAGAAAATTACTCCATTCATGCTTTATTAGCTCTTCTTTTGTACCACAGCCTTGACCCCAGTCATCATAAATTGAGAAATAGTGGGGAACTAATGGAGACAGATGGGAATATGGCTTGCCATTTACTCAAATTGGTAAAGTAATTAACCTCAAGGTGCTGGTTTGCTAGAAAAATTGTTGGAATATCTCAGGGCGCCAGTAAACAGACTCCTGCTTTAACCACTTCTGACAACTGCATCATAAACTAGACTTATTCTGTTCAATTGACCTGTCAACGTCTTGAGTCCAAATAAAGATTTGTATTACAATGCACTTGCTGAGAAGTGGGAGAACACTACTGCTGTTTCTTTTCAAATGGGTTGCTGTTCTCTCTCTGCTAGATAGGAGTTGGAATGTCATATATTCATTCTTCAGCCATTATATTCCTTAGAAATCTTCCATTACCAATTGTGTGACAGCTTTGTGACAGCAGATGGTAGTCATTTGGCTTGAGAAAATGAAATGAAAAAACATGGGCCAGACTGACTGGGCTCATTTAGAACAGCAGTGGACAGAGGCCAGATTGAGTTTTTATTTATCGAGGGACATCATGTAATGAAGCCAGTTTCTTTTATTTTTTCCCCTTTCTCTTTCCACACACCCCCCCCCCCCCCCAGATTGGGTGTATGAGGTAGATTTTCAACATATTAGTACATAAATCAAAGGCAGTCTTGTAAACAGGAATATTTTACCAAGACGCCTTCATCCACGTGACTTCTTTCAAATTCTAAGTTCTTTCCTCATCCACTTTTTTTATTCCGACCCCCCCCCCCCCAATTTAATGGAACAATTTGTTCTGTACTCATTATCAGCTGGAATATTTTTTTTCTCAAAACAGCAAGTTAAATCTTCAGGGGACATTTTGTAAGTTGGCTTACATGGATTCAGCTCAGTAACTGGGAGAGTTTTGATCACTCAAGTTCATGCAGTTTTTTATTTCATATGTTTCAATTTGCAATTGAAGCAGCCATGAGGAAAAAAAAAAAAAAAGAGACATTTTGATATTGTCATAAAATGTATCTGGAAGGCATATGTCAAGGGAACATACAGAGTAATCTTCATCTAGAGTAAATACAGCCATTCAAGAGAGATGAAAACTGGAAACATAGTATGGTATCTCAATTTGATGAAAACTCAATCGGTTTAGAAGCATTCAAGGAGCACTCATTCGTAACTTCTGCTCTCCTAATTTATCCACAGACGCCTACAATGCCATACAATAATGCTTTGCTGCATAATACTGATTCAGTGCCATTATGACCACAGTAATTTAAACAATTTCTTTAGGTATTCGTTTTTATGAATTTCAGAATTCTAGGAAACAAACATAGTTCCAGGTGAGTGGAGTAATAGGTTTTAAAATACATTTATTGTTCTCAAATATAATTTTTTCAGTAAATAATCATTTTCCTAATAATGCTTCCTAAAATTAGATTTCTCAGTAGGCATCGTGATTTAATAGTTCATGCATTTTATATTCAAGGTAGTCTTCTTTCAAATGTGTTATGAGTTCAGAGACTGTGCCAAGGATAATTTGTCAGTGTCACCTGCACTGGTGCATTTCCATCATTGGATTAAAGATTTGTTAATGTGTAATTGATAAATAAAACACCAAGCAGCATTTTACAATGATGGCTAGTGATTTAGAATAGCATTTTATATTTTTCTCCTGACAGGCATAACATTTTATGGGTTTTTTAAACCAATGTGTTTATACAGACAGAAATCTCATAGAGTTCTTTGATCAGTCTTTTCAGTAACTGTGTTGGTGAGTTCACAGCACCTAATCCATGTTATCAGTCAGAGTCAGTGATTTTTAAATCTATGGTCAAATTATACCCTGTTTCTCAACCTCTCAACAAACAGACACAACAACCTGCAGAAAAGGGGATAATCCAGTAGCACTTGTAATTGCATGGACAGAGTTCAGTAAATTTTTTAATTCAGAGAAGATAGGCAGGTTAAACATATTTGTTACCTGTGTTGTTTTCTTCTGGTTTTGAACATTTTAATTTATACTCAGACAAGAAGAACAGATGTAAGAGTTGTAATTTAATCATTTTATTGCTATCTTTGTATATTTTGAAGAATTAGGTATTGTTCTCCTGGGAAGCCATATTTTATGCCTAGTTGGAAAAATGAATAATGTAATAATATGCAAAATGTGAAGTTTTAGAACTTCGCTACTGAGTAAGGCGTATAAACTAATGATCTAGTTAAAGTCCCTTGTGCACCATAATAAATATGGACTAAATTTGTCATTATAGCTTTAGACAGAGGTTTCGGGCTACAGATTTAATTACATCCTTTTTTAATATTCATACTTCTAAACTGCATAATTCCTTTCTACTGTAAAACTGGCTGCTATATTAAAACAAACACAAATGGCAGATTACTAAATGGATATTAACGTGGAGTCAATAAGCATTTGATTTCTATAGAGAACTGCAAAAAAGAAGAGTGTAAGCTTCACGTTGCTCAGATCTTTTCTTAGATGCCCATCGTTTGTACAGAGAGACTGCCTCCTGTTTTAATGCTGACTTTTGTTACAGAGGTTAATTAGTTATTTATGGAACTCATAAAAGACACAGGGGCAATACAGGAATACCTTTTGTTAGCCATTAAGAAGCAGTGATTATTGAAAAGCCTAATTTAGTCTTCATATGATACAAGAGTTAGCTGAGACTAGCTCATCCCACATTCAGTCAACACTGCTTAATGGTGTCCGAATATTGATGACAATTAATAATGGCTGAATAAAATACCATCACATTAGAATGTTCATTCAGTTCTTCCTATCTCTGTAATAAATGTCTGTTGACTTGAATTTACAGACTTTGTTTCCTTTACAGTATACAGCTGACCAGATTCTTAGATTAGGGTCATCAATTAAAGACCAGCTGAAAAAGAACAAATAACTTTTCTGTCCACTTTCATATTTGTGTGGGCACATGTTAGGTAAACAAAGAGAGAAAAGAAATATATCTAAATTACTGAGTTTTGTCCCATTCTTTCTCTTGGAAAGGCCTTGAAATGCAACCAGAGCAATGGAGAAGTACAAAGGTAGCAACAACAAATGTGAAGATAAAAAGGAAGTAGAGCAGTAGCATACATTTTAATGAGGAATAAGCAAAGAAGAAATATTTTATGGGCAACTAGAAGGAAAGTTCAAGCCAAACAATGAATTAGTCAGTACAGTTCCTAATAATTTACAATTTTGGTTGGCTCAGTTGGGAAGAATAGGTTGCAAAGAGTCTGAGGAAGAACTGTGTACTCCTTTGGGTAAAGTCACTGTGGGCAAGTCAGTCCCTTCTGTACTGAATAAAATACTGAAACTGGCTGTTAGGTTTGAGACTCAGGGCTCAAAAATGACTGTTTCGTCTAGCAGATAGAGCTGGTATTGTATGTGAAAAAGTTGTTTATGACTTTCAAATCAACGGTGAAGGTCTTTGATTTTTCACTGCTTAAATTGATCCTATTTCTTGTATTTCCCTTGCTTGCAAATGCACTAGGCAACAGAAAAGCTAATAGTTTCTGAAGAATAAAACTTTTCTTAAAAAAAAGAAAAATTTTGTGGGTGATTGCAGCATATTTTTCATGTGGCTTTCAGATATGGATAGTGAATGATATTGGGTTATTTTTTTTTATTATTTTTTCTATTATCTAGTATCGTAATTGTTATTTCTTGTCTTGCTTATCCATACTAAAATGCTTTTATTTTATCAGAGGGCATATTATAAACATTTTTACATATTTATACATTTTGTTATAATGCAAATTGCCAAGAGCTATCACAAAGGTGAAGGAGAGTTAAGAATAAAGGTAAAAGGACTTTTCTAGCAGACGGTCATTCAGTAGATGTACAAAGGACATCTTTCTTCATCTTAACTAAAATTGTTAGTCATCAGAGCATTTCTGTATGAATGTTACTAGCTGCTCCTGCGATGGGCTGAAGGAAGAGGGAAAAAGCTGTTTTCAAGTTAATCCTTTATTTACCTGCTAAGGCTGGCTGAAATAACAACATTTTCAGTTTATTTTAAGAATTTCTTACCATGGGGTTATCAGCATTGATAATTCTGATCAAATTCTCTTGATTAAAAAAAAAATCCTATTATAGGGCTAAGGATTATAATCATGTAGTCACATAAAAGTGCAATTGAAGGTTCAGGTTTCATAGGCACATATCCATCTCAGAGTGTCTATGAAATATTTCAGAACACTGGTGGTATGGAAAGCTGCAAGTTTGCATTTAATCAAAACCAAGGTAATAGTCATAATCATGTTTACTGTCTCATTGCCTAATTATTGACCAAGAAGGAGGTCTGTTGGGCCAGACGTTGGGTGAATGCAAAGGAACACAAAGGCATTTCCTGACTACTTACAGTTGAAGTTGTAGGAAATAAAAAATTAGAATGAAAATTTTAAAATTTTTTTGAGGGATCAAAATTAGATGTCAAGGATCCCCTCAGCAAGAAAATTACAACTGAAGAATTCAAACAAGAGCTGAATCTATTGCTCAAGAATGAAAAGTGGCATAAATTGGGGACAGCAGATCACCAGGCAGTGTGATTATAAACTACATCTTAGAACATCTTGCAGTTATTAACAGGCTTTTTTGAAGAAGCAGCATAGTTTGCAATTTAAGAACTCCACCTTCTGCTGGTACTGCTCAATATATGGAAGCTTGTATATGCATCATTTTGTCCATGTCTAGAGTTTTCAGCCTTCTAGCAAATGAGGTGAATTAAATGCAATTCATTATAAAGGTGGGCTTCAGACTGAAACCGTCTGGACATAACAAAACTGTCCCATTTACAAAGTATGCTGATACTGCCACAGCAAGGACAATGGAACTAGTCTGACATACAGAAAGAGGATATTATACTATTACCCAAAAGTGAGTAGAAAGACCTATTTATTGCTCAGAGATTCTACTTAAGCGTTAGAGAAGTGAATTTCATCTTTTATGAGCAGAGTCCATTCCAGCTCTTTCAGGTATGGTGGCATATGAATCCCATGGAATATGTATTGAACTGAAGAGTTCCAAAATAGTTCCCAGCTTTTCTTAAACAGTAATGAAAAGCACACCAAAATTTAGCGCAATTTTCTTTTTGCTTTGGTTCTTACTCATTTCTCTAGTTTTATGTCCTCTAGGCTCTGTCTGATTTTTGTTTGTTTTCCTGATTTTTGTTTTCTTACATTATGTAATTTTTCTGTAGTTAGTCTATACTGCAATTATGTGGGAATATACAAGTATAGGACAGACAAAAAAATTTAATTCTGATTACCATGCCATTTGCTATTTCAGTAGGAAAATCTGGCATCTGGCATACCTCAAAATTCAAAGGAAATGTTTAAGAGCATTTCTTCTCTAAAAAAAATTAGTGATTCATTTGCTTGGGCAATGCTAACACTGGCTCTGGTTTGAGATCAGCATGACATTTACTATGATATTTTGTGTGGTTGCTTGTATTCGTTGATACTTATGACTTTCAATAAAAAAATAAAGCCTAACAACTTTTTAAGAGAGTGACTTTGGAAGCCCAGCTGAACGTATGTTGGTGACTGTTTTCCTGACCAAGTCAAATGTCTGTCAGCCAGGAAATAACTTAAAGTGTGCTGAACATGGTTAAACACTATACCAGGGTTTCTCCCTGGGTGTCAGGTCTTTTCCAAGGTCACCTAATTAGAGTTGTTTACGACAGCCATTTGCCTCCACCTGTTATTGATGGTATATAAACAGCTCTTCCTGCCATGGAACAGTGCATCAAACAGATAGCTACAGAAAAAGAGCTGAGCTAAAGGAGAATGCCTCCAGTACAGTGGCACACAGTAGAGTTACTCCAGCTTAGAGCACTTCACATACCTTCTTTACAGTTACATTTCCATGTAGCTTTTTCTGACCACAGATACCATCTTATAGAGCTATAGTGATTTTCTGATAACATCTGTTACCAGATCTGTTTGGAATATAATGGAATGAATGTCTCACCAATGAGTTCAAAAATACCTTGGTATTCAGTTACAGTGATGGTTGTGGTATCCTGTGGCTGAGGTGGAACATCCCCAGTATATAGTGTTTCTCCTTGGGCATCCAGGGATAACCAGATAAACTGTTCAATTCACAACAAAGTCTTTGGGTGGATATTCGCATAAGTCCTTTCTTAGGGTTAGCATTTTCTCATTTTGGCACTTCACTTCAGGTGTATGAAGTAGGACTGTGTAATGATCCCAGTGTAGTCCAGGAGAGAGGAAGGTAGGTTACAGGCTTAAGAGCAGGAGTCTGTCGTGGTCTCTGCATCTTCCCTGCTCTGTCCACTTAAAAAGTCTTGGGGGCTGAGATACCTAACTTTGATACTGAAAGTCTGATGTTTATGTTAGCATAAATTCCACTCTTTAGGCATCCTTCGAGTCGAGTCTTACTGCAAAATGCCTAGTGTGCTGAGAAGTCGTGCTTGTGCTCAGTATAAACAAGCATTCCTATGTACACAAGTACTGGTCTACTAAAAATGGTCTGCTAGTGTTGTCCCTCACATGGCAATGGCAAGCCTGAGACTTACTGGTCACATGTCAGAGATGGAGAATGTTAAATGGAAACTAAAAAGTCACTCATGAGTCTTGTTCCGATTCATCTCTCTGACAAAAGCCACAATGTGAAATCTGTGGGCACTGGAGGGAAGTGCTCACTTTTCCACTTTTAGGGCATCATCCTATGTTTCAGTAGAGAGTGTATTTCTCAAATGGTAACAGCATTTGCTGCGAAAATCAAGTGCACATCTTGTAAAATTATCATCCAGGAGGTGCCATTTCATCATGTAGGCATGTCGTGTTTCCTAGTGGAGCAGTAAGTATAGCACAACTGAGAAAAAAAAATAAAAATTGCAGGTTTGTGTGAAAAAACATATCAAGGTTTTAGTCTGAGTAGTCCCTTTCCCAAAGAGGGGGGGAAGGATGCAAAAGGTAACAGTTAAAACAGGGAGAAATGTTACCCTCTCAACCACAGTAAGCTGTCAGCTGCTGAATCTGTGTTATTTTCAATTACGCTCATCTGATCCCTGTGTATACAGGAGACATATGTCACTTTGCAAGAGACACTGTGAGCTGCCTAGGTTAACAAAGCCTCCAGTGACATTGACTTAAGAAGCAGTCAAATAGCTCAGAGTTATTACAGTTCTCATTTTAAAAGTATTTTTAGGCCTTGCTATTAGCATATTGTTCATGCTAAGAATGAGCCAGTGAGATGGAGTTTTACTAAGCTTTTCATACATGCGTAAAATAATGTCTTCATATAAGAAAATATCCTACAAAGAATTATGTGACTTAATTTCCTTTCCAACAAACCCAAGGGTTTCATCAACTAAAATCTGAAAGATTCAACACCCAAAATATTTCCCTTGAAGTCAAAATATGCTTAAATGAGTTCATTTTGCTTCATAGAATATGGGAGAAAATAATGACCATATTAAAAGCTTTAGCAAGGAATACATTAATTGGAAGTACACAAAATTTTGCCTTCCACAAAGTTAGTTTTGAATCATTAAGTACATAGGACTTCATAAATATCACATGTATGCAGAGCTAATTCCTAAGATTATTCTCTGTGGTGTTCATTGTGTGGTGCTGTGTGAGTCCTATAAAGAATGTCTTCTCATTTGGCTAAATCTGACTGCTTGAATTTTTGTGCACTGACTATGCTAAATAACAGTTCTCTACAGAGTTTGTCAAACTCATGTAAATAATCTAAGTCGGTGTTGCTGGATCTTGTTTCATTTATCAAGTTATAGGGATTGAAGTGGCTACTCACGCATTGCACAAGTCAGACGTCACCTGTTACAGATGAAAATGATCTTCCTGTATCTAAGGAACAGAAATGTCCTTCTGCTTCACTGAGCTGAACTTTGTGTTTAAGTTCACATTTTCACATGACTCAAAACATGGAATCTGGCAGCTTCGTTATCATTTACCCTCATTTTGCCTTTTCCCCATTCCCAAAATTGTCTTTCTTCCCTCCACAAGAACAGACGTTGTTTTCACCTTTCTAGTTTGATCAGCTTGCAAGCAGATGTTCTTATGTAATTTCTAATTAATTGATTTCTTCCTCGGAGGGTTTTGGTTCACCTGTTTTAAGAAGATACCTTAACTTTAAAAAGAAAGCCAAAAAAACACACTTCTTGTTGTCTTGTGCACTTCAAAATGAAAATATAGTAAAATATGTCAGTGAAATGAAAGCAACTCTTAAATTGGTACAAAAAGTTTATACATTGTATCTACAAATAGTTTAGCTAAAGTGTCTCTGTTACATACAGCTTTTGTTATCAGTTACTGCACTTCGGTGCCAGTTCCCCTTGTCCATCCTGAATTGGAGAGTTCAGCAGTCCTACCTGTCTGCTCTTGCTGTCTCTGAAAGAGAGGAAAAGAGGAATGGAGTTTTTGAAATAAGAAAAAGATATCTTTCACTTAGAAAAAGATAAGGAACAGTTTCTGCTGTTATAGGGGCCCCCAAGATAATGGATCTCCAAGCATAAAGAAGCATTTTTCTTCTAAGGACTGTCAAGGGTGTTGTAGTTAAAGAAGTTCCTTTGGATTATAATCTTCTGTTGCATCACTTGGCCTGTGGACATATTTCATCTTCAGTTCTTTGATCGTGCCACTTAAATGGGCTGCCACCTCAGCTGACTGTCAGCACCTTCATCTTGTCAGAACTACCCCAACTTGACCCACCAGCCAAATCAGTAGTAGGAGCACTCCCAAGTGTATTTCATTTAAGATGAGCTTGGTTGCTTAAGCAGTGGAAATGGTAAGTTTTTGCCATCTCTGCTTAGTTTACCTGAAATGCCTTTTTGGAAAAGTTCATTTGTTTTGCTAGCATGACAGAATAATAGTTTTGGCTAGAATGTTGTAAGGAGGGAGGTAAGCAACTAGAAGAAGCAGCCTTTCAGACAACATACCTGGGATTTAAAAGAAGATGTGTTCATCATCTCACACAATCGGTTATGTGTGAATACATTGTTTGAAATATATGGAGATCTGTAACAAGCTTACTTAGATGTTTGTGAGCCAGAGATCCAACTGGGGTTCTCCAGTAATTTAAATGTGAAAGACTTCTTGAGGAAATGATTTTATGACAAGCATGGTGTATATCTGAAACTCTGCAAAACAAAACTGGGTATGCACATGTACCAGTCCAGACTGAAATGAAAGTGATGTAATAAGTCCTTTCACATCCACTTTTCCAGATTTGCTTCTATCAACCATAAAATGAGAACCCCAGGCCAGAACAAGTGCATTTATACAAATGGCTAATAACAGCCCACCCCTTCCCAGAACAATTTCAAAGAGCAGCAAAGAGAAAGGATGCTCCTTTTCCCTTGAAGCCCTCTTTCACACTAGCTTTTCATCTAAGATTGGACACATGATAAGTGGGAGCACTTTTATACTGGAGCATCATTATACCCTGTCATAAGTATAATTGGACATAAGGTATCACAAGAGAAGAGAACTCCATCCTGTGAGGAGAGACTGAAATATTTCTAGCGCTAAAGCTGTGCATCTCTGGACAGAAAAAGTCTAAAATGTTTCAATCCCTAACTAAAATACATAGAAACTTTTTCTTTCTAACTAAAATCCTTTTAGAAATTCCATCAGTACACACAAAACCTCTAGAATCTGTACTATGTTTTACTGGTTTTCCCCATCTGTGCCTTTAAAATACATAATCCTATGTTTTATCTAAACTATATTGAACCTCCCTGTTGCTGCTGAGAAAATGTATTTATCATCCTTAAAGTGTGTGTTACATACCTGCCTCCCATTCTAGAAGGGAGTAATAAATAAAAGATAACTAATTGTTTAGTGGCTGATCTGACAGAGAGAAGATACTGGGTCGGAGAGGACCAGTCCCACATAAATTACCATGGCAGAGTGAAGGGGTGTTTGATTACTGGACTTCTTGGGGATTGGTAGGGGAGATATGCCAGGTATGTCATAAAATTACATAGTGAGATTTGGTAACCAGCTCCCCTGGATAACTGAATTTCACCTTATGATATACATTTATAGAGTAAGCCATGAAGACACTTACGTACTTTAGATATAAACAAAGAATGTAATAAAGAAAGTCATATTGCTAGGATCACAGGCTAATTCAGGCTACAAGGGACTTCAGGGAAGCCTCTGGTTGGCCCTCAAAGCAGGGTCAGCTGTGAGATCACACCAGGTTGTTTGAGGTTTCATCCAACTGTGTCTTGAAAACCTCATGAAATACATCTTGAGACATCCTTTAGCACATTTTATTAGCAATAATGAAAAAATATATTTGTTTGTCTTTGCAAAAACCTTCTTTGGCTCAGATGACATCCTTCATTGCTGCTCCTGAGACCCAGCATTCTCCCTCAGAGTTTAGACAATAATTTTTTGGAGGTCAGTCCTTCTATTTTCATGAAAACATCAGCAGAATCTATGAAAACCCTGAGAAGGGAGTTCATTTTGCAAAACGGCTTGTGCTGCCAGAGCATGTTTTGGGCTAAGTAATTTTCTGATTAACTCTGAGCTCCAGTGGCAAGGTTCAAATAGTTTCCAAACCTCCCCATGATCTAGGAGGTTTGGATGCAATAGCACAGATTTGGCCGAATCTGTAATTCTGATATTGCAAATATGCTTCAGGCTCTGAAGCCTTTAAAGTCTGTTGGTTGTATCTGAATACTGATTTTGCTATTTAATTGCTTAGAGGGAACTAATTGGACATATGAAATAAATATGGATTTAATTTCTGCTATCACATTTCTACAGTGATTTTTCATTTTAATCTGGCAATTCTGGTGAGCTGATGTTGGACACATTTAAAATTTTTCCTGTTGTTTTTTATTTATTATATTGTTGAACGTATGGAGACAGAAAATGGGTAAAAGTTTAAGGCAGCAATTAATGCTTTAAAAAGGAACAGAAGAGACAGAAGAGTTGGGGCAGGGTGGGGGAAACAACTTGCAGGAAAGACTTTCATTTTTTGCCAGGTACCAGAATCTGCACTCAAACATTTTCAAGTCCTTCTATTCCTATTAGAATTGTAGAATCATAGAATCTTAGAATAGTTAGGGTTGGAAAGGACCTTAAGATCATCAAGTTCCAACCCCCTGCCATGGGCAGGGACACCTTGCTCTAAACCGTATCACCCAAGGCCTCGTCCAACCTGGCCTTGAACACTGCCAGAGATGGAGCATTCACAACCTCCCTGGGCAACCTATTCCAGTGCCTCACCATCCTAACAAGAAAGAATTTCCTCCTTATATCCAATCTAAACTTCCCCTGTATTAAATACTAAATTCCCCTGTATTAAATACTAAATTTACTTTATTAAATACTAAATTTAGTATTAAATACTAAACAAACAACACAGATATTACTAGTGCAGCAATGCTTTACTTGGCTGTGTGAAAATAGACTTTACATTATCCTGTTCTTATTGCTGTAATTGCTGTCAGCAGACAGGCTGAGGTTATAACAACTGTTTCAGATTTGAAACATTTTTGTTCAGAAATCTGACATGATTTGCTAGTTGTGACAACTGATTTGACAATGACCAGTGATTTAGGTCTACCTGTAATAAGTGAATTAATATGAGTTAAAACGTAGTGATCTGTCATGTTTAGAGATACCTCAACAGCTGGCTGACTTGTCCTCTGTCAAGCTAGTTTGTCCTGCGCAAATCTTCTGTCAAGTATGGAAAAGAACTGTTGAGAGAAAATTACATGGCAGTTTTCGAGTTAGTGATGGATTTTTCTCCCAACATACCAGCTGTGCCAGAAACACTATTTTTTGTGGCATTAATCAAATATCTTGCCTGCAGCATCTTCTCTTTCCTAAAGGCTAGAAGATGAATCTGTCAAAAAATTTCACTGAGATTTGCCAAGAGCTTTTCCTTAGCTCAGGTACTAGTCCATGCACCTTGGAAGTTTGAACAAGGCTTTTAGAGATGTTGCTGTCTGAATTAAAAGTCCTGTAGTGTAGTTTTACCCCATACATTAATTCAAACTCATCATTATAGTGAACATGATAAAATTAAGGAGTCTGCCATAATAAGGCAAAGTACTTAAGCTTTGTTAATGTATTCCACTTGCTGACTTACAGCACTGTGCTTATTTTTAGTTATAGTTCTGCAATTAGAAAAGTACAAGAACAATTGAAGGCCATAGAATGATCTGGCCACTTTTTCTGCAGATGGAGGAAATTGAGACAAGTTTAGGTTGCTGAACATAAATACATACTCTGTTCTTATTCCATGTATTTCTTATTTTCATTGAAAGCATAAACTGTAGGAAATACAAGATATCAGGTCTTCAGAAGATTGATACTCAAGTGAGAGGACATTCTTTTACCTTTTATCCGTGTGCATGTACACCTGGCTTGGTTTCGGCTGGGATACTGTTAATTTTCATCCCAGTAACTGATGCAGTGCTTTGTTTTAGCTTTAGTCTGAGAACAATGATGATAATATACCAGTGTTTTAGCTGTTGCTCAGCAGCACTTATCCTGATCAAGGATTTTTCAGTCTCTCATGTTCTGCCAGTGAGAAGGGACACAAGAAGCCAGGAGGGAGCAGAGACAGGACACCTGACCCAAACTAGCTAAAGGAGTATTCCATACCACAGCACATCATGCTCAGTATATAAACTGGGGTAGTTGCCCAGGAGGGACTGATCGCTCCTCAGGTCGGGCTGGTTCTCAGTCAGCAAATGGTGAGCAATTGTAATGTGCATCACTGCTGTTTATTGTTGTTTGGGTTTTTTTTTCTTTCTCTTTTAGTTTTATATTCTCTTCCCTTGTTATTTCCCTTACCAGTAGTAGTAGTAGTAGATTTTATTTTAGTTATTAAACTGTTCTTATCTCAAGCTGTGGGTTTTGCATTCTTTTGATTCTCCTCCCCATCCTGTCTGGGGAGGGAAATTGAGGGACATGATCGAGCAGCTGCATGAGCAAATGACTGCATGGTACTTAGCTACCAGATGGGTTTAAACCATGTGTCCTGGGTTCAGCAGTAGCAGTCATTTTTCTCTTTCTTAGTAGCTGGTGCAGTGCTGTGCAGACTTTTGGCCTGGGAACAGCGCTGATAACACTGATGTTTTTAGCTGCTGCTCAGTAATGTTTAGTCTGACCAAGGACTTTCTGAGTCTCACTCTCTGCCAGGGAAGAGGGGAAGTTAGGAGGAAGCAGAGACAGGACACCTGACCCAAACTAGCCAAAGAGGTATTCCATACCACAGCACGTTATGCCCAGGATGTAACTGAGAGTTACCTGGAAGGGCTTCTTCACTGCTCAGTCGGGCTGGGTATCAGTCGGTGGGTGGTATTGTATTCTCTTCCCCTGTTATTTCCCTTATCATTATTATTATTGGTGGTAGCAGAAATGGTTTTTGTTCTACCTTAGTTAGGGGACTGCTCCTGTCTCAGTCTGTGAGAGTTACATTCTTTCAATTATCCTCCCCGTCCCTCCGGGAGCGGGAGGTGGGGGAGTGAGCAAGGACTGCATGGCTGATTTATGACTCAGGTTAAACCACGACACCATGACAACACCATTGCATGTGCTTAGTGACATCCTTTCATAGCTTTAAGGCTGCCAGCAAAGTTGGTTTTACCTGCCACTCAAAACTTGCAAAATTCAGAGATGTAGCACCATACAATAGGTGGGATATTAAACTCCTCCCCGTAGGCACTCTGTCTTGGAGGAAAAAGTTTAAAGAAAAAAGTTCTTCTGATTTGCTTCTGACCAATGCTGATGCATGAGAAGTTAAAGCTTAGTAAGTGGAGGTGAAGAATCCTTCACCAGAGTGAGCCCATGCATTGTGGGCACATCTAGTTCTGGAGATTGCTTTCCTGTTCCCACCATTCACAGATTGACTCCTTCTCTTCCACATAAGTTCTTGCACATACTGAAACATGCCTTTCATGTGGTATTGAAGAGGAAGGAGTAGAATCAAAAATCAAGTAAAATCCATCTATCCCTGCTGGAAACCTCATGTAGACTAATAGCCTCTCTGGTTATGTCAAAAGCCTGTAATAAATGTGATGGTTAAAGCATGGCACTAGACTTTGGTACATAGCCCTTGTGAGGGAAGTCATTCATCAGCAAGTCAACATTATCACTTTGTTGTGCTAAGGTCTGAAATCAGATTTGAAAGGACCCAGGCTGTGCTGATGTCTTTATCTGATTATCACTCCCTTGGACATGGAGTTTGGAGAGGCATTGGCCTTCATTAACAGGACTTTCCAAACTCTTTGCTCTGCTTCTGAGTTTATTAGTCCCAGCTAGATCCCCTGGAAGGGCTCCTGTGACTGGTTTCTTTCATGACACCCTGAAGATCACAAAGCACTATAGCTACAGTACCTTGTCAATACTTGATACATTTTTGTTTAAACATAGTCTAAAGAGATTATGATTCAACATCCTCTCTACAATGAACACTGGATATAGGAAACATTATGCCTCTCTGAGGAAGATCTTTATTTAAAAATTATTTCCCTTCAGAATTCCAATTTGTAAGCTTCCTTCTGCAAAACATAAAGGCAATTTTAGAGGTGCACAGAAATAATGCTTAAAAGAAACAAAAATAAAAAGCATTGGCTCTAGCAGCAATTGTATTTTTTAATTCTGTGTGTTTCTACATGCTCTGTGTTGTAATGATTACAGTCTTCTTACATACTGAGGAAAACTAAGCCAGTGTTTTAAAGGCTGGAAAGAGACACTATACCCAAAATATAGAAACTACCTGTGTTTTTTTCTATACCAAGTCCTAACAAATTGTAAAACGGTCTTACAAAAGCTTTTGTGTCCATACCTACTTGTAAATTATATAATTTGTTCCTTTAATGCCCAAGTAAATTAAAATCAGGCGCAAATTGGTATCATTGTCATTGAAAATAGAGTTTCTGCCGCCAGCATGAGTAGTTGTGCAAATTCCTAATTCAGCATCAGATCCATTTCTTTTTCTGACACCTGAATATTTTTGTTGATTTGCATATGTCTAACTAGTATTTGGGAAATATTTACATACTAGTGCATTGTTTTGAATGTGTTCAGAATCTATATGAAACAAACAACTGCATGGAAATATCAAAGGTTATTGTAATGGAAGTTACTTTACAGTAATGTAAGTAGTTTAGTATAGGTAGTATTTGACATGTCTGTCTGCCAGCCATCCTGTCTTTCTACCTGTCTGTCTTTTCTCAAGTGTTTCTGCCTGCAGAAATACTTTTAAAATTCCAGTAAAGAGAAAAAGAGGTTTCTTAAATCATGCGGTTGTATATCCAAAAAGGTATCTTATTTTGGATGTGGTGTATTTTACAGTTTGACAAGTTGGAACTTTGTAAACTGAGAATTGGGCATAGACAAAGGTATCTATTTATCTCATACATGTCTTGTTGAGGCAAAGCTGTCAGAAGAAATCTTATCACATGGTTCCCCATTTGTTTTCTGTAGTGATTTATGAAGGTTTTGAAAAGGTCTTGTGATCCCATAGGCTGCCACGATTCTCTGACTCTTCTCTGTCAATGGATCAGATTTTTGACATTTTCTGAGAGCATTCAGAAAAGATTTGATAAATCAGCTTGTGGTGTTTATTTTAATTGATCTGAAGCCCATTCCTTCAAGAATTCATCAAACACTGTGACAGGGTCTGGGTGTGCTGCAGTGAAATGAAAGAACTGGGTTGGCCATGCTTCTGTGATGATGATATAGATATTTTGTTGAAAGTTTATGCTCACAGACGAGAAGATGTCATAACTAATTTAGAACGTTGTAAATCCTGTGATGCAGATTCTAATTCATAAATCTCATCCATCACATGTGATTCATGAAACGATAGACAACCTTTGATGAGAAGGTACTTTTGTGTGTGTTCCAAGTTCTTTGCTTTTTTTTCCACTTCAGAAATAAATCACTCCAGAACAACAGAATTCTGTTATGACAGTGGCGCTGTAAAGGTCTCTTACTCTTTTGCATCTGTTCTTCTCATAAGGGGTAACATTTCTTCTCTTTAAGATGCAGATAAATAAAGCTCTGTCTGTGCATGCACTTCACTTTATAACAGAGAGAAAAATGTAACTGATTGCAGTGGTTCTGGTTGAGGAGTCATCACATTTGGCTGGTATAACCTGGGTCTCTTTTCTTCTCTCACAGGAACCTCCATCTGTTGAAAACATCACCACAAACACCTGTCCTGATCAACCACAGTCAGTGTCTTTGATCTCTTCACTCATTCCTGTTGTGCTTGGTTGGTAAACCTGTAAGGAGACCATTGCAGGATCTGAGCCTCTCTCTTATCAGCCAATCCACTCTTTTTTCCTGCTAAGTTGAGGCATTGCTGCTGAGTGGTGGCTGTGGATGGTCAAGGAGGGAATTTGTGGTGGTGTATTTGATCTCTCTAATTAAGGGAAATGAGCAGGGAATGACTGATAAGCAGGCTGGCCTATCAGGCAATGAATGATAATAAATAAATAAATAAATGTCACTCAACAGTGTTGCCAAGAAAACCGCTGAGGACTGGTGTCAATCAATGTCTGTTTATCTGTGTAGGACTGTCTTCAGATACAAAGTTAAGGTAACTCCATGCATTATGAGAATAATAAAGTAACAAGGCCAAGCATTCAAAAGTTAAGTAGTCTTAGAATTAAGTTTGCAGTGCAATATTCATTTGCCGTCCTTCTGAATACACATTTCTATATTCTTCCTCAATGTCATGCTTGTGGTAATACTAAATAGAAAACTGAGTGACCAGCTATTTATTGTTCTTAGTTCATGCACGGAACCCAGGTGACCATATATTATTTTCTTACAATAATCTCTTTCACTTGCATTTTAAGCTCTGTATGGAGTGAGGCTAGTGCTTCTTTTCAAAACTGTAAGTTGCTACTTCTCTGCATTGCTTGTTCTCTCAGAAGTGCTAGGTATGTGGTCTGTGGAAGAAAAGCATGATCGAGTTTGTGCTCAACACAGCTGGTGTATGAAACGATACAAGAGGATCCTTAATGCAGATTTTAATGCCAATCCTTTACTGAGTTCCTGAGTATGTACAAATGGCAGTTTCCAAAATCTTGTAATTCAGTCCCATATTCATTGGAAGAGCTAAAACATGCTTTGCTGAAGTGACAACATACTCCCCTTTAAAATCCTGCTCTAGAGGGATAAAGCTGGACCCCTACAGTGAAACAATTAGTATTTTATAGAAATACATGCTTATATCAGTAACTATTTCTCGTTGCTATCTTTCTTGACATTTTTCAAAATGCTTATGGCTGAAGGAAACATCAACCAGAGAGAATACATCCTGGAAAACTGGATAAATGACTTTTTGTGGGATACTTCACAATAGCTAGAATAGCAAGTGACCATCACAGACTGAAGAACGAAATCTAAAGTATTCACCATCCACTCAGTGCAGGGCTTTTTAGGTTACTCATTCCTTTTTGCCATTTAGAGCAGACCTTACTACAGGTTACCAGAGAGTTCAACAGATTCTCCTGCCATACATGGGCCAAAGAATTCAGAGTTATCTTTTTCTTCCTGACTTCTTTCTGAGTTTATTTTGCTTACCTATGGTTTCTTTTGCATATAATTAAGCAAAGGTTTGTCTGCTCACATAATTATGGTAGACCTGCAAAGCAATTTTGAAGGCTCTTTCTGAGAGGAGCTATCAGCATAGTATGAATTTCAATGCAATGTTCTGCTCCTCCACACAAAGAAAAGCTTAAATTCTCTGCAGCACTTCACTATTCCAGATGTCATCGAACAGGGAAGACTGAGGGCTAAGTAGACTTAATTCAAGGTGAGGGACTGAACACCTGGACTCTGTGCTTTTCTTCACAAACTTCTCTTTCTTTCATCCTATACATCTTTTCCTCTCATCATTTTTTTCATCCAGAGTAAGAGTAGCACAAAAGTAGTTGTCTGTGTGCCTAAGCCCTGCCTTTTCAGAGGCATCTTTCTTCAAAGACATTGAGATCCTAACTCTATCTAGTGTTAGGCCAAGACTCAGTAGACAGATTCAACTGCACTTAATCTCCCAGTTATGTTGGTCCAGTCTATCCATGGTCAGTCTTGATGTACCACACTCTTGCTGCTCCACTGTGGGCTGTCTCCTTAACAGAAGCAGTTGGCATTTCCAAAGTGTATATATTGCTTGACCATTTTTCTTAGAAGAATAAATGTGCATGAGAATTTGGAATGGACATTTCAAAGGGACAGAGCCACTACGTAGAAGCAGTCATAGAAAGCTGTTTAGAAGATACCCATGACTCTTTAAGAGTGCAGTTTTTAAAAGTGCTAGCAGCTGTACACAGACTTTAAAAGCCCAGCACATTGCCAACAGGTAAAGTTTTGCAGGTTGTCTGTAATTCAGAGTTTTTATATTTATTTTTTTTCTACTTGACCAACTGCCAATCTAATCAGTTGGTAATGAGCTTGATGTTTTAGCTATGAGCTGAAGTAAGAAAGCAAGAGAGCACTCAAAGTCTGCAACAGCAGGATCAACAGATTTTTCAGTGTTACTTCTACATTAAAGAAGCAAATAATTTGGAATTTAAATTAATGATAGAATTAACCACTTTTTCAAATTCTTCCAAGGGTGCTTCAGCTTCTGATATCAGTTTTTTCTACTCAGGAAGGCTGAAAAAGAAATATGCTTTAAACATGATTATTTTTAATCTCCAGCAATGTTTTCTGTTTTATGCCACCTCAACCACCAAAATATTGAGTAGCTTTTACTCTTTCCAAAATGTATTCTTTTTGATCTGGTCACTGTAAATAAGTGAAATTTAATAAAATGCATTCTGGAATAAACAGATCTGCCAGTCATAAAGCAAAAACCAAACAGACAAAAAAACCCCAAACTGTAAACCCTCTTAATTTGTGGGTTTGGATCTTGTTTAGGAAAGAAGGAAAGTGATTTTATGAAATATGCACTGAAGGTTAATTCAACACATATCACACTAAAGCCCTCTTTTTGTTCTGTTATTGTGCACTATCTTTTTAATGTCATTCAGGGGAGCATAGAACTCAGTGCTCAGCTAGTATGAATTTTCATGGCTGTGTTGAAACCAGTGGAGCTAGATCAATTTACTCCAGCTAGGGTTTGCTATTTATTTTTTTAAATACATTATTCTGAGCCCGTATTGGAAAAGTGATTTCACAGACATTTTGCAACAGTAGGTAGTTCTTAGTTGTTCCTTTTTTGCTCTAAAGAAGCAATTGCTGATAAGTCTCATCAAATGATGCTTCTCAAAACAGCAGCTTTGCCACTTTATGTTAGTGGAAGACATGAGGTTAAGTGTGAGTGAATTAAGAAAGCATATCCTTGCTAATTAATATATTTTCCGTATTGGCCTGAATTTGGTAGCAATGCTTTCATCCAACCTGAAAAGTACCGTAACAAGCAGGTGTTACAACAATCTTAGCTCAGAGGTATCCAAGACTTTTTGCCTGGCAGCAATCCATCTACAGACTGGAAATAGCTTTTGGAGAAGTTGTCAGTGAGATTTATTGCATTTTGGAATTTCCATTGTTTAATTATCTCTCCAATTCTTCACCATAGGCAACACCCTGAGTTTTGAGACCATGCATTAAAACTTACTGTGCTTGTGTTCATCAATTCAAAACTGGGGAATTTTGATAAGTCATATCTTACAGGAAGGGAGACAGAGGTGGTTAGATGTAGCTGTGCTTCTGTACTTCTTCACAGACCACATAAAACAGAGGAAACCATCCAGGCAGGATTTTCTTACCAAATTTTCAGCTAGCCCTCATAATTGCCAGTAGTCACATAAGTAGTGTTACTTCAACAACAATGACAAATCACGGAGTTATGTCTGGTTGGTCTGCTAAGAACCAGGTTATTCATGACATTTTGTGAAGGGATAATGGATTTAGATTTTATTTAGTTAATTTTTCTTTCCTGTATACAAAGATTAGCACAGCTTAAAGTAAATGAATAGAACAGTACTTATTAAAATTACTTTGTTGCTTGCAAAAATAATATGCAAAGATCCAGAGAGAAAAGCCACTCTTATGGTATGTTTACCATTCTAACTCAACTAAAAGATATTTATTTCAGCAGCTACTTGTAAGAAATCTCTTTCTAACATAAGTCTTGAGTCTTAAAGGAGTGGAGCAGTAGACTAACCAGCTTAATAAAAAGAGAGAGATGATGCAACTAATCGACAGTGCATTGAAACCAGTGTTATCAAATCATTTATTGCACTAAATACTCTCTCAAGTTCTGTTGCAAAACAATTAAAGTACTGATGGCAGGCTTAAGTTACTTCAAATCATTTGGCAGAATTGATCCACAATTATCTTTGTAATCCCTGAAGCCCCAACCACTAAGTCCTCCATCCACTATATTTCCTACGCACGGTTCTCATACCTGTCAGCTGCCATGCTCAATATCCACTGCAACCAGCAACTTCACTGGGCCCAAGAATTCCACTCTAAACCTGCTTGTGCTCTGAATACTGAAGTTTAAGTGTGCAAAACGCTTGTATTACAGTATACACGTCAGCTTTCAAAGAGCCTGTAGTTTGTAGTCTCATTTGCTGTGTGTATGAATGTGCATGATCATGGAATAAGTCAGACATCAAATTAGATGCTCTCTGCGGACACTTATTTAGTATTTGAAAGGGCGTTGTCTTCTATTTAGTGTTACAATGCTTGTAGTAATACTACTTTTTAGGAAAAGCTATGTTCATCTCTAATACAAATCTAAAAGCAATAGAAAAATGCCTTTAGTGCAGTTTTGTACGAGTTCTCCAAAATGTAATACAGACATTAACATATCAGATGAGTAATTCATACAGCATGGCACCTTTCCTCTGGCACTTTAGAAATGCAACTCCCCTTGGCAGGGAAAATGTCAGTCCAAATGATTAGAGTTTAGCAGAGTTACATGTACCAGAGCACAAAATTGGACAGTAGCAAGTGTTAGACAGCCTGAATTATAGGCAGTGATTTTTGTGATACCCGTAATAATTTGGAGATTTGTGCCTCTCACATCATCATTCTAAAACCTAGATGCCAGATTTCCTTCTGTGGCTAACGACATGAGGGAAAAGGCATGAGATGCAGGAGAGGAAATTTGGCCTTTTACCCTGCAGATGTTAGACCAGAACGTGCCCACAGCAGGTAACAATGGAAGAGGTGCAAGACAGCTTAGTGTTGGGGGAATGAGTTTGTACTTGACTTAACCATGCCAGTTGTGAGCTCTGAAGTCAAACCAGAAGAGTCCCACTGGAGACTTCACTGTGGGAATCACTGTCTAAAAAGTTTTTTCCTTGTGAAGCCCCTGTGCAGTGTAAAGAGAACAAAGCAAGACCAAGAGCACACCACTATTTTCTGCAGAATTACTGGAGGCATCCATTTCACTTTCACTAGTCCTGGCCCTCAGATAGAAAAGGTTTTTAATTGCCTTCCTACTGTTAAAGCTTATCCCCACTTGTTTAGTCTCCCCAGTTCAGGCATCGGGCATCAACGCACTTTTGTTTGTTTGAATGCCAGTATATTGAACCATTAGAACAGAAGGCACCACTTAGTCCATTACCCAGTCAATTTTCAGTTTAAAGACCATTCTCATAGGTTTGTAAGGGATTAGAATTGGTTTAAGTGGCACAGGGAGCTTTTTGGTCTCTATTGCACAAAACAGGGAGTTATTCTTATCTCCTTGATAATAAGTTGCTCAGAGTAAGGGAAGAAAACAGAATTTCAGTTACTGAATATTTAATTTTGGACAGCAGTTTAATCAGAAGTGGGATTTGGGCAATTGCTCTGGCCCCCACCTTACATACTGCAGTTTCAGTTCTTAGCATTCCTTAATTATCCCACTGAGATGTTTGAGGAGCAACTAGTAGTAAATGAACTTGGCAAATCAGCTATTACCCAAGTAATGAAATACAAATACATATGTTTGACAATTCTACAGGGAAATTGTCGAAGCTAGGATTCTCCATGGATTGTATTGGCCAAGAGAGAAAAAACAGGTGTTGTTATCAAAATCTGTATACAAACAATTTGACTAGAGTTTTAAAATAATGTGGAGCATTTTCCCCCTTCAGCTAATTCTAGGCATGTCAGTTAATGTATAAAGAACACTGACTGTCAAATAATGAGTCTGTAATGGGTGTGGATTCACACAGTGACGCAGTTCTAAATATTCAAGGATTTTACATTAACATTATATCTAAGAATGCGTATCAACTTTGCATCTAACCTTAAACAAAGGAGAGTTCAGCTCTACTGAGAAAATTGATTTTATTCAACAGTAAGGCGAGGGGAATTAGTACATTCAATATTTGTAGAAAGAAAATAGCAAAGCCCACAAGTCTGGGTGGTTTGAGATTGTTCTTTGTTTTCAGTAATTATACCTTTATATGTGAGATCTCATATTTGCACTTTCAGAAGTATTTTAAATGGTTTGTGCATCAATCATGTCCTGGACCTGCTAGATTTCTACACAATTTTAAAATTAATTTACAGCCAAACTAATTCAAAGTGAAACTGAGCTTTAACTTTACATCAGTAGCTATCTCATTCTCTCTGTCTGGGACATTAGAACAATTTAATTAGTAACCAAATGTCAGTTGCCTGTAGTTCTTTTGCATGATATCTCAATGTGCTAATTTCTTAAATTAACATAATTTATTATTTAAGCTGTCTTTGATTTCGGGGACAGAGTTGTTTGAATTATTTCATCTGAGACCTTTCATTCATATGCAAGAGGACACAAATAGGAATAGTTCATCAGGATGAATTTACTAATGTTTACTGTAGAATGATAAGCCAGTGTACAGCTAGGAAAGCTTCTCAAGCCTTGCAGAGCTCCATTTTGCCATTAGCCGTACCAGTTTAAATAGTATGCCGCAAGAAATATCGACAGGTCAAGTACAGCAGAGAAGAGTGTGTGTCCCAGCGGCCTTTACACTGACAGTTTCTCCCACATTAAAGAGTTAACTAGCAGCCTACCAGCTCAGAGTGGAAGCTAATGAATGAAATGGAGATTGATATAGACTCTCTTTGGAGGTGCATCGATCTGTATCTTCTGAACTCAGCTTAGGAATTCTGCAGGCAGCATTGCATGAGTAACCCTGGCAAGGTGCCCATTAGCAAATAAGTCTTTTAATGTTTGTCTTCAATTGATTCAGTTATTGTTGTACTCACTACTGTGTAGTTCTGCAAACTTTCTTGTATTTTGCCACTGTAGTAATAAGTTATGTAAAGGTCTACAACAGGAATTTGATTTTGGAACTACAAAACCAAAGCAAATTCTTAACCAACTTTTTTGATTCTGCTTATTTTCTTCTCCTGCTTCCTGCCCCCGCACAAAATAGCATCAGATATGAACCAAGATGCAAAACTGCCACATACACCCCAAAACTGAAAATTTCAGTAGTATTGTAAACCATTTTATTTTGCTGTGTAAGCTGATCAGGCAAAAGTAATATGCTCTTAACGGTGAAATAGTTTCATTTATTACTTTAGATTGATACTGAATTATAGAGGTGTATGTAGGAGTAATTTGTTTTTTCTGATGGCCTCTAGCATGGAACATACAAAGACAAATTTCAGCAGGAAGGCCTTCTGTATTTTCTGGTTACCAGGTCAGGAAAGGATGGACCCCTGTTCAACAGCAGAGAGAGAATTAATCTCCCAATTTCAGCTGTCTGAAAAGTAGTCACCTAATTCTAAGTCTATGTCTAAATTGCTGTGTAGTCAAAGTGGGAGGGCAGTTCACTCCTGTCTTGAGCACCTGTGAGTAGTTGTCTGTAGACTCTCTTCAACTAGGGAGGAAGCATATACAACTAGCCTTGACTACTTCTCAAGTTTTGTGATAAGATACCTAAACCTTATGTATAGGTTGAATGCTTAACCCTGTAAGCAACTGTGTGTATGCAAACAAGCTAGTGAAAATAATCAGAAATGATGATCTAATGTTGCTGCGGCAATGTAAATCTCAAACCCCTACACCACCTGCAAAATATCAGTAGAGACTTTTGGCTGTAGACTTCATCCTACAGAAAATTCAGATCTGGCTGACGGCTCTCCAGTGCTCCACATTTAATACAGATATCAATTTTCAAAGCATGTAAAATTATAAAACTAGTAACTCTAAAAAGTATTCAAAGTGATTGTTCTGTCTGCATCTAAATTGTCATTAGGAGAGGAAAACAGAAGCCACTTAGCGACATTTTACAGAAAAGTTTAAACCAAACACATCTAAGAATAAGCTACATTGTTCCATTCTCTTTTTTTGTCAAAAGTTTTTTGCCTATCTTTTGTTTTTCAGCCTATAGTGTAGGCAGAGATCTTTTCATGGTAAAATAATTGTTTTGATTATAGGCTTGAATCAAGCATCTGTAAATCAAGGTGGAACCTGATGTAAAACTATTGATTCCTTTGAAATATTTTTTGTATTGAAAAGCAAAACAAAAAAAATTACATAGCAATTTAAAATTATAAAATGATATTTTAAATAGAAAATTATTGAGAATTTGTTTTTATTATTTTAAAGACTTTTCATTGTTGACAGCAGTAATTGGACAGACCCTTGGGTGCATGGTTTAGTAGGAGGTGCCCCTGCCCATGGAAGAGGGGGTTGGAACTAGATGATCTTAAGGTCCTTTCCAACCCTACCTGTTCTATGATTCTATGATTCTAATTACTATCAGGTTGGGGTTTTTTTAGTAATCGTGTATCTTATGAATCTTTCTTCCTTAGTTGTCTGCTTAGAGTTGTAAGGATTATACTTTATTAATTTAGGAAGTATTAAGTAAAAAGACATATTCATGTGATCTAAGCACATCATTTATTACAATTATTATTGTTTAATTTCGTTGCCGGAACTGCCTATTTTGATTAAGAAGCTGATAAAAAAGTCAGGAAATTTTAATTTTACAAAAATGCAGGTTTTCTTGTTTTCTTTAACTCACATCTGGTACCACCATTTTTCCTAAGACAGAAGCAAAAGAATAATTATAAGTAGTTTTTGCCTTCTGAACCGAACGGGTTGTCAGGCATGCTTGACATTATTCTATAGCCAAGCCCAAAGAATATCAATACATTTTAGGTAAGTTATCGTTTATTTGTAGGTTATTAAAACTAATGACTTTCCTTTTCTGTTTTTTTTTTTTGTTTGTTTGTTGGTTTTTTTTTAGTTTTTGCTTTCATAAATAGGTACAATTTTATCCTCCCATTCAAACACAAACTACAAGAACTACGATGTCATTATATTTTTTGTAAAAGAATAGGTGCATGAACAAACAACATAGAAGTGGAAACTGTACATTAAAAGAGTTTGACACAATGCAGTCAAGCTTATCAGATTCCCACCTTGGATGACACAATGCATTTTCTACTATAATATTTTTGTTTATATTGCAGCAGCACCTGCAGCCTCCAAATAGTCTTCAGCATGTTCATGTCAGGTGCTGTACAGTTATATTCATAGAACCATGAATGATGGAATGGTTAGGGTTGGAAAGGACCTTAAGATCATCTAGTTCCAACCCTTCTGCCATGGGCCAGAACACCTCACACTAGACCCAAGGCTCTGTCCAACCTGGCCTTGAACACTGCCAGGGATAGAGCATTTACCACTTCTTTGGGCAACCTGGTCCATGGCCTCACCACTCTCACAGTGAAGAACTTCTTCCTTAGATCTAACTTGAACTTCCCCTGCTTTAGTTTAAATCTATTTCCCCTTTGTCCTATTGCTACAATCCCTGATGAAGAGTCCCTCTCCACCATTCTTGTAGGCCCCCTTCAGATACTGGAAGGCTGCTATGAGGTCTCCATGCAGCCTTCTCTTCTCCAGGCTGAATAGCCCCAGCTTTCTCAGCCTATCTTCCTATGGCAAGTGCTTCAGCCCCTGATCATCCTCGTGGCCCTCCTCTGGACTTATTCCAACAGTTCCATGTCCTTCTTATGTTGAGGACACCAGAACCACACACATTGCTCCAAGTGAGGTCACAGAAGAGCAGAGTGACAGGGTAACCTCCTTTGACCTGCTGGTAACACTTCTTTTGATGCAGCCCAGTTGGCATTCTGGGCTGCAAGCACACACTGTTCAGTTTCTCATCGACCATCACTGCAGGAAGGAGGACCGTAACTGAAAATCTTTCCTGTGATTATTTTCTCATCTGAATAGAATAAACAGAAGTAGTATGAAGGAAAATAATGCTGTCATTGTTCATAAGGAAATGAGATACTGAGAAATGAAGCAAGATACCCAAAGACACTTAAAAAATTGCAACTTAGAAATTATTTAAAATTCCTCCAGATAAATACAGTATCCTGAATGCCAAGACCAAGTTTTGAGTGTTATACTGGGTAATTTTCTTGCTTAAAATATTTTCAGTTGCACCACAGTTCACATGTGCCCATTCTGTAAATAGCCTTGCAGTAAAGTGAGTGTTCAGGTGATCGATGGTATTGTTTGGAAGTGCATAAATGCAGAAAGGAGGATACTCTTTTTGCAATAAGCTTTCACTGAAAATGTAGGTGGAGGTTGCTTTCTTGTTGTATTAGGGAAGGTTGCATTTGGCCTAGCAACAATAACTGCATGGTTCTACTGTAATTTCATGTATTACCAGATCCCATTTCTTCCAGTTAGTCAGCCCCTTCTTCTCATGCATGCTTAGCCTGCTGCATTTCTGGGCATAGACTCCAGCACCATTTAAGTGAGTCAGCATTAACAGACAGATAAGCTATTCTCTGACCTAAATGGAATTTTAACTTTGTGCAGTTCTGGTGTCCTCAATGTAAAAAGGGCATGGAACTGTTGGAACAAGTCCAGAGGAGGGCCACGAGCATGATCAGGGAACTGGAGCACCTCCTGTATGAAGACAGGCTGAGAAAGTTGGGGCTGTTCAGCCTGGAGAAGAGAAGGCTGCGTGGAGACCTCATAGCAGCCTTCCAGTATCTGAAGGGGGCCTATAGGGATGCTGGGGAGGGACTCTTCATTAGGGACTGTAGAGATAGGACAAGGGGTAATGGGTTAAAACTTAAACAGGGGAAGTTTAGATTGGATATAAGGAGGAGGTTCTTTACTGTGAGGGTGGTGAGGCACTGGAATGGGTTGTCCAGGGAAGCTGTGAATGCTCCAAGCCTAGTGGTGTTCAAGGCCAGGTTGGAGAGAGCTTTGGGTGACGTGGTTTAGTGTGAGGTATCCCTGCCCATGGCAGAGGGCTTGGAACTTGATGATCTTAAGGTCCTTTCCAACCGTAACTACTCTAGGATTCTATGATTCTTGGAATCATAAACATTTGTGACTACATGGCAAACTTTTAAGAAAACTTTGTAAGTAGGAATTACTATATCACTGTCTTCCTTACAAACACAAAGACATTTCAGCACCGAAGTGGAACTGTGCAAGACTCAAGAAGTAGAGGGTGTATAACAGTTAGATCAGGCATTTCAAAGTGATTCTTTACACTGGTAATAGGTATGGCAGGCATATGAATTTTGTTAGGATTCTTCTGACAGCCATGAACACAGATATATTTTACAGTAATGTAACTGTCCTAAATCCCTAGCAGGTAATACAATGACTTCTAGAATTATTTTTCACCATGCTGGCTACACTAAAGAAGCCATATTTTATTAATTTCTTGAAGTTATTTGACTTTTTTTAAAAGGCTATGATAACCTTTTAACCTTGGTTTAGGTCTAGTTGTTCAACCAATTTTATACCTAGATCAGATACCTAGACAAAGATAAATTATTGAAACAAATATACAAAAGGCATTGTATTTATGTCTCACAATATTTACTATAGGATAGGCCTGTAAGAATATAACTCCAAGATTTTCAGCTGTCTTTTTCTGATTTACTTGTATCAGTGTTTTGATTTGTATGTTTGTCAAGAGGGAATAGAAACTGTAGCGGACAGTCTAGCTTTGTTTAATACACTTACGTAAATCACTCAGGATATCCTAAGTAATGTTTTTGTATGTTTCTGAAATAGCATATTTTGAAATTTTCCCGTGTTTGGCTTTTTCCTACAGGTCAAACATGAAAGCAGATTTCTTCAGAGCTATGTTTTAGTGACTCAACAGCTGGGGAAAATCAAAACTTTTCATTTGTTGTCAGTAAATTATTAAACCTTTTGATGTCAAACAATGAACTTGATAGCCTTGCTAACTAATGTAATAACTCAGTAGACTGAGTTTTATTCTCTCAAATCTTACTCTGAAACTTTCACTGTTTTTTAGCAAAGGCTGTAACTTCATGTAGTTGTAGACACACGGTCAGCAAAGGAGTGCAAAACGGAAACAAGAAAGGGTATAGGAGGAGCTTTATTAGCTTCCTTGAGGAAAGGGCTATATTTTCCTTCTTCCTTCCTTATCTCTGAAATACGAGACACTTATTCTTGTCCAGTGCTTTAAATTACTTCACCTGATCTATAAACATTAGTCAGGATTGACTATCTTTATTCTAACACTTTGAGCTTGATATCTTTTCCCCAACCCATCTGATTCTTCTGATCGTGCCACTGCAAAAAAGGGTGTATCATGCTGAGTGCATACAATCTCTCATTCCCTTTTACACTCTTGTGGTTCATGAGCCATCTCAGATATTTTTTTTTTACATTTTATTCTGCAGCTCATTGTATTGGCACAAGATGCAAGTTGATGTTTTAATAAAATCTCTGTCCATTTTGGCTTCTAAATTATCAGCTTTTTCATTGTTAGTGTAAAACTGAGATTTCAGGAAGGAGAATGGCAAAATCCACCAGAAGTCTTGCTTGAATACTCGTAAAAGAAAAACGTGAAGGACACACAGCATTCTGGAAATGTACTTGAAAGTACACTTCAGTTGTAGAGCAGGGAGTGTATAAGTTTCTCTCTCCCTAAGAGTCCCTTGAGAAGTGACAGAGAGATTTCACCCTCTGCAATTTGTCAGTGGACCTGCATGGAGAAGACCTCTTGCTGGCTGACTCCTTCCACTACTGGATCCATTCAAGACATTTGCTGATCAACTGTTACACTGCTCTACCCGGTGTATCTGCTCTGTTAGATGCAGCAGCACATGTGGTGATGAAGCTGCCTGGGAAGGAAATCTTAACTAGAAATGGCCTGAGTCACAGCTTCATAGTGACAGTTCTGCCCACATTTTGTAATTTCCTTCATCCTTATATTTTCCTTCATTTTGCTGAAATGCATTAATTTAGTTTTCAAAAAGGGTGTGATATGGAAG